>NC_067115.1:40504391-41104391 GCF_021347895.1 Acanthochromis polyacanthus | reverse complement strand
CAATGTCAAAAGTATGTCATATTTCAGATTCAGTTAATCTATCTTTCTTTTGTGCCATTTTTTTTAAAGCAACATTTAATCAGATCAAATTAAAAACTTTTCAAGATTACAAAATCTGCACTACCATTGCTCTAACTGGAACTACCTAATCACAATGGGTAGGGCACCAGCTCTGTAAAACAACAGGTAGAACAGGCAGCATTAGGTCAGGTCAAAGTTGTATTATTTGAAAATCGCTTATATCTAAGTACATCACTGCGTAGAAGGTGTGGCTCTATGTACCTCTCCCTGCTCATGGCAACTCAAGTTCACTGGCTAATTAAGTTTCAGCTGTAAAATTGCTCTGCTACACAGTGGCCAGCAGTAATATTGGAGTATTTTGGCCATACATATTCAAACAGAAACAGTTGAAAGCCACTTTCTGAAGAGCAGAGTACAGAATCCCCCCTGAGATGCAAAAATTCCTTTAACACATCCTGCTTTGCATCATCGGGCTGACTTGTTCCATCATGCATCAACCATTCGTCATCATCCACACATCTCCGAAACAAACACACAGATAACTTTCAGAGAACTTGGTACAACTCTCTAAATTGTCTTTCTTGGCAAATCTAACTAAATGTCCCTTAAATTGCAAATTGGCCTACCACAAAGTAAGCATCATCTTTTTATGAACCCCACTATTATGGAATTGCATTACATTTTAATATTGTGGTCTCCCCTTTCCCTTTTTCCTGACTTACAGTCACAGCTTTCTTTATTTTGTCTTATTGTTTGTTCATATTGTTGTAGTTAGTAGTTGTTAATCTCATAAATATATTGGTAGTTTAATAAATGTGCTTGATTACATGCAAGTGGAGTTGCCTTGATTGTGTGTGTGTGTGTGTGTGTGTGTGTGTGTGTGTGTGTGTGTGTGTGTGTGTGTGTGTGTGTGTGTGTGTGTGTGTGTGTGTGTGTGTGTGGAGGGGGGGGGGTAGATTTCAGCTACCCAGCTTTTCACAGTTGACTGCCATCTTTAAATTATTTGCCTGATCATTCTGAAACTCCTCTTGGTAGTCAGTAAGTGGACTTCCACATGTAGTATTATTACATGCATTGTTTCAGGCCGAATGCAAAGTTACATTGTGCAATAATTCTACATAAACAATCATAAATTCATTTCAGCATACATTTTCCCTACACAAGTGCTGTAAATCATACAGGATACCAAGGAGTAAACAAAATAAAGTACATTCAGAGTTCATTTGTGCACAGATCTTTGGTTATGTGGTTTCTTAGGTTTTTGTGGATTATTTTCTCTTCTGTGTGTCTGATGTAATTTTAATTCCATCCTTGTTTGTTTTCTTTGCCTGCTCCACCTTCATCAGTTTCACTTGTGTCTTGTTCAACTGCCTATTACCTGTCTGTTTCCGACTTGTTCCCCTGCAACTAAAGAATCTTCCCACAGTATCCATCCATGAGCTATTCACCACTTAATCCTCTGTAGGGTGGTGGGATGCTGGAATTTATCCCAGCTGACTTAGGGTGAAGGCAGGAAACACCTGGACAGGTCACCAGTCTATCACAGGGCTACATAAAGACAAACAAGCACACTCACATTTACATCTACGAATAATTTAGAATTATCAATAAACCTCAGCATGTTTTTGGACTGTGGGAGGAAGCTGGAGTACGCAGAGGAAACCCACACTGCATAGGCCCAGGTCGGGATGAAAACCAGGGATCTTCTAGCTGCAAGGCGAGCCACTGTATGTTTTTGTATTCTTCTGTGAGTTGATTAAAAGTAATTTTGTATTCACAGCCTGACTATTTTATCTAAACTCAGGTCTTTCCCTAACCCTCCAAGCTTTAAAGCAATGCTTTTCAGACACGATGACCCCTTTCAGATGTGTAACATTAAATATTGCTAAGTTGTAGTGATGACATTCTAGTCATCCAGACATCAATTACTTATCCGTTAACGTTCCTCGTGGCTGCATTCAGACAGACTATCAGCAGAGCCAGAGAGGACTGTGGTACACACATGATACTTGTCATTCAAGCAAAATGAGTTCATATATTATATTATGTGTAATGCAAAATATTGCAATATCAGGCTAAAACAAAAACACAGCAACTGATCAAAGTGTCCCAATAACTAACAACCCAGTTTATTTGTGATTTCTTAAGCAGTGAAACCTTCAGTGTGAGGATGATGTGACATGTTAAACAGCAGCAGACAAACTGCTAGTCTGTGTGACTGCTCATTTGTCTGAGATGCTGTTAGATGCTGATTGACCCTTTATTCGTGTGTGAATAATTTACAATTAATTCATGAAATTACTTCTGTTGCTCTGTGTGTAAATGTACGCACACAGCATACGGAACTGCTGTTGTTCCGTGTGCAAATGTGCACAACTCTCTCTTTCTTTGGAGATGCTCATATGGATCCTGGTGCTGCAGGTATTAAACAAATTCAAAGCCAACAGTTTAAAACAGCTGCAAGAAACAAGCTTTTATTATAATCATTATTGGCGAGTATCATTGATCTTTCAGCTTTTTGTGTTTGTTTTCATTGCAGTTTTTAGTATTGTGGGCATCTCATTCAGTGCCTAATGGATTTGAAATTGTAAAGCCAAGTGTGTGAAAAAAGGTGTGTTGTGATTTTAGAGATCTGTGTAAGAAATGTCTCTGTGATGTTTTCGAACTAACATTTCTGTTGAAATGTTTGGAAAATTCTTCAAATCGCTACATACAAATCAAAGTACCTCTGCTTGTACATGTCTGTCCATTAATTGACAACTCAGTTCACACTTGTGCTGTCTTGAAAGAGATAGCTGTGACTTCTATGTATGAGTGACCACGCTGCGCATTCAGACATGTAGCCGACCCGTTGAGTTGTTGTCAGATTAATGAGTGATGGGAACATGTGTGAAAGGACACAATACTCCCTGATGCCAGCATGGGGTCCTATTTCAATGACACAATCATCAGAGATGATGACTATGTCATTCTAATGAATCTACAGCGCTAAATTACATTTAAAATGATATCTTGTTTTTTGTTTGATATTGACATCCGTTTGGGGTGTTATTTGATGGAGACAATTTTTTAGTTTTGTTTATCAAGAACAATGGTCTGGGAAATCTTAATGCTTAAACATTGTCACTAAATTATTAGAAGGGAATATATTTACCTATTAAGCAAAGACAAGTGACAGCAGAGGTCTAAAATTAGAGCTGCATCTAGAACACCTCTGATAAAGCAAAGCTAAGTAAGGGATTAGAGCATAGTTAAATGCTACTGTGGTATCTTCATGTATATGTCTCTATCATACTACATATTTGACCTCACCATCATGGCCACAAGCATAAAGGGATTTGCTGTGAAAATTTGAAAATAACAACCAGAGGTTATTGAAAGAAAAAATATTAATAAGAAATGAAAAAAGTAAATATTTTTAACCAGCTAACCCTAAAACCAACTTTTATCTGTGCTGTGCTTTTTCAAATTTGGACATCTGACTGCGAGCACAGTGACGATTGCATCATGTCAACACTAGTGATTCTGCTTGTATTTACTCATTGTATTTGAAAACCACTCCTTTAAACAAGCATAAGCAATAATCAAGCATCACTTTATTTTTTCTTCCGTGTGATGTTGTTTCTCAAACACAAACAACAGCAGGCCTCTATCCCTCTTCGGCCAAAGAAAAAACACAAGACATTTCTTTTTTTTTTTAATCACGTGAGCTTTTTGTTTGCGGAAAACTGGCTTGGAAAATAGTGGTAGTTTGATGGGGGTGGATGCAACAACATGAACACCTGTGCAGTGCAGTGCAACAGCCCTGCAATGAATACTACCTTTACACAATACCTTCAGTTCAACACTAAAGCAATTGTGAATAAAGGGAAAAGAAGAAAGAATGGAAAAATGTGACTAAAGAAAGAGCAAGAGTTAAAGAAGAGATGAGACACTATTAGAGAAGGCATGGACAACAACAAACCTGAGTAGGGGCAAGGAGAACACAATTAAGAAAAGGCACAAGTGGAAGAAAAAGATGATGGAAGAGAGACAGAAAAAATAGGATCAAAAAGATGAAAGATAGAAGTTAAGTAATGAAAAATGCAGTGAGATTGGGGTAAAAGAATATATTAGGAAATAAATAAAAGGGAAGGAAAAGAGGGGTGAAAGGCCATGAAATAAAACAAGAAATATGACAAAAGAAAAGACAAACTGAGAGGATGACAAAAAAAGACAACATAAGATCATGAAATAAGACAAAGACAAAGAGAGATGAAGAGAAAGCAAACGTAATGACAGGGAACTGGTGATGAGTGAGAACAACCAGGAGATGGAAAGTAGGAGAAGCAGTGGAGCATGGGTAATGTGTTGGCAGCAGAGAGAAAAAAAGGGAGAGCAGAAGGCTTGTAAATGTTGGATGAGAGAAGTATACATGGCACTGTGACTCACTGGACCTGCCCCGGCACTTGCGAGGGCAAGTGTTTCATTCTCTCTCTCTCTCTCTCTCTCTTTCTCTCTCTCTCTCTCTCACACACACACACACACACACACACACACACACACACACACACACACACACACACACACACACACACACACACACACACACTGTGTATTCCTATCATTTTGGGGACCTACCATTGACTCCCATTCATATCTAACCCCTAACCCTTACCCTAACCTTAACCCAGACCAAAACGATGTCTAACCCTAAAGAAACGTTTTTGCACTTTTACTTTTTTCAGTAACAACAACATGGCCAAGAAAACACTGTTTCCAATCATGGGGACCGAAATGAGGTCCCCCCACAAATGACATTTCTTTTGGTTTTCCTATGGTTGTGAGGACATTAGGTCCCCACAACCTCTATAATTACCCCCCCCCCCCCCCCCCCACACACACACACACACACACACACATATACTCTCTTGTGAAGACTGAATTTCTGAATTCCAGCTGCAGGTCACCAGACTACAGTCATGGGTCCTGTACTGTCACCCATCTATAGATTAGAACAGCTGACATATTTAATACCTCTCTCACACAGGCAGCAGTCCCATGGTCCTTCAAGGTCTCACCTATAGTCCATATCCCAAGAAAACCAAGCACATCTTGAATGAACAGCTTTTGACGTCACACTGATCGCCATCGAGTCTCTAGAAAAATTGCTTCTCCAGTCTGTGCTGTCTGTGGTTTGACACATGATGGATCTCCTATAGTCTACTTAATTCCTGAGCAGATTAGTAGAGGATACATGGACTTGGTGCTTCTCTCTACTTCAGAAAACCTGAACTCTAAAGCCCCTTTAAGAACAACAGTCACAGAGCAAAAGTACATGTGCAATACTGGTCATGGAACTGAGACTGCACAATACACAGTGTTGTATAATCTGTAATAATGCATTGATAAACAAAAGAACAAAGTGAAACAAATTGCAGCTTAACAAACTGTCAAATAGCCTATATCATATTATATTAATCTAAACACTGGAAAATTCTGTCTATGTATGATCATAATGTAACTATTTTGTTATTTTATTTATTTTTTATTCCATACAGTCTTTCATTCAAATGCATTCATTTAATTTTTACCCAAAGGTGAGTGTTTACTTTTCCTTCTTCAAGGTTTACGAAAATGAATCACTAAATTGCGATAATAGCTCTAATGCGCTAACAACAATATTTCTGCACATGCAGACGTGCAGTATGACGTGCCTCCCTCTTTCTCCCCCAGTGCTTCTTGTGAACACAGCACACCAGACAAGTATAGTGCTTTTTTTCCCCTGGATAGGTAGGTAAAATATTTATGAGTGTTTTAACCTCTGATTGACCTGAGTGCAGAATTACAAAGAGCTTCTTAGAAAGTTCTCAGGGAGGTGAAGAGATGTTGACAAATATACTGCTGTGATAGCAAGAAAAGAGAAAGATTTGTGGCTTTAGTTTTGAATGATACAATAAAAAGATGTCCCCTATGTTAGGAGCAGTTTGGTTCAAAGATGGAGTAGATGCATGAAGATAAAATAGTTTGGTGATCTGTAGCCTGGGTATACATACATGGAGTCATAAATGCACACATCTACAACCATGCATGTGTGAGTACCATCTTTTGCACGCATCCATCCCTTTTTATCTGTACATGTGTGTTCTGATTGAGTTCAGCCAACCAAACGTAACTGTCACAGCACTAAGTGCGTCTTAGTTTTGGGTTTTTTTGTTTTGTCTTTTTTGTTCCTTTGTTCTTACAGTTTTTCATTTTCTTGTCAGTATCTCTCATGTCTCAGCTGCTGATGTTACTGTTCTATTGACAGGTCATAATTTTACACCCCAGCAGCTGTTTATCTGCTACTTACATGATTGAGTAATAGCTGAGGATGAGATAGGTTCCCTAACAGCTTAATTATGTCCTCTGTCACATTGTTTAAGGAAAATAAACCAAACTGTGTGTTCCTCTTCACTTGCTTTTTATAATCCTCCCTTTTCTTGCATTATTTCTCTGTGTTCTTTCCATTATATATTCTGTGCTTCCTGAATGATCTTTTTTGTTGACACTGAATTGCAGAAAACTATAAAATAGTAATAATAATAATAATGATGATAATAATAATAATAATAAGACTTGTCTTCTTTCTGCTCCCTTTCATTTCTGTTTGGTGACTGTTTGTATTTACATGAAACATTTTTTTTATTTTACAAATAAATGAAATAAAACAAACAAACAAACAAAATTATCTGAGATATAAGGTTGGTAGTAGTTTGCAGTAATACATATTAGTATTTTTTGTTTTGTTTTGCTTTTCAAGACAAGGAAAGCTCGATGTTCAAAAAAGTACTGGGTCATTTCAAAATTGGAAGACATTTTGGCTTCAAAAGTTTTGAAAAACTGACCTTCTCTTTTACAATTTCTGGTGACATATTCATCAATAACAGGTAATAAACTATTAAAATTTTAAAACAAGTCAAGCTAACAAATGAGGCAGTGAAAAGTTAGTATTGTGGAAGATGTGGGTCTGAGGAACATTCTTAGGATCGCAATGAATGACGGCATGTATGAGTCTCAACCTGTGTCAGTGAAAGGGGTTTTTTTTGTGTGAGATAGTGACGTGTGACGATAGTCCCCCAAGCAGCGGTCCGGGGTTCGAGTCCATCCCTCGGCCATTTGCTCTTCTCCCCACATTTCCTGTCACTCTCCACTCTCCGATATATTAAAGCCTAAAAAGGCCAAATAAATGAAGTACAAACATGGACTTCATAGACTAAAAAGTCCTCTGCACAGTTAGTCCCAGCTGTGCACTTTTTTGGGTTCAACCACTTCACCTCATTCTAACAGAGACAGCTGCTATTGAACATAGACTGGTTTAGTTGCTCCCTGATAAAAGAAAAATATTTCTGCTGTCACCTTTTCAGAAAAAGTAAGAAAACAGATTTCATAAATATTAATTTGTTGTTGCTGGGAAGGTTCCCATTATAATATAATATAATATAATATAATATAATATAATATAATATAATATAATGATCGTGGCTCTGGATGTCTCAGGGTAATTGTTTTTTTCTAAAACAAACGATATAACGTTTAGATAAAACGTTAATGCCCTTGCAATGGCAAATAGCTTTGGTTTTATTTGATTTAATTACATGAATGTTTTAGTTGAAATTTACAAGAAATATGTTAACTGCTCCTGTGTAATAGGGAAGACTGCTGTTAAAAGCACTTTGTTTAAAGTGTTTGCAAACCAAATGTGATAGCATTTTAGTTCATATAGTAGCACTTTAAAAAAAGTGCAGAATACACTACTTTTAAATTCAATATTTAATTTAACGTATAACAATGTGATTGAGATTTATCACAGAAAGTCACGTGATTAATCACAATAAAAACATTTTTAATCAAGACCAAGCATTAGAAAAAAACTAAAAAGAATTTGTCTTATACTGACAATATGCATAGCAGGGTTGCATGAGGTAGAGTGAGACATTCAATCAATGCTGACAATGTTTTGAAAATATGAAAAATAGAAGAGAGAACATACCTTTGCTCTACCCATTTTTTTGATGATGCTAATTCCAGTGTATCATGTGATTTACTGTTTTCTTCTTCTTCTACCTGCTAAAAAGGCTATGCTAATGATAATGCATAATGATAATTATCTAAAATATTATGTTTATTTTTTAAAAAATGTTCTCACAATTGAAAGATACATAAATGAAAAAATAATACAAAAAAGGAGGATTAGGTTCAATTTTAACTGTTTATTTGAGACTTATTTGTTTTTTGTTAAAAATATTTTAAAACATTCTTTTCTCCTAGTTTTTTTTTTTTTTTTTTTTTAGATTCGGTCTCAGAATAGGTAAACTTACACAAGAAATGCATGTTTTAATATTTTGTCCGTGGAATATTTGAAATTTAATGGGTACGATGTAAAATGTGCTCCAATTCTGGAATAGCCCTACTACAGTCTGGCCACATGGACACAGGATAATTACAGTACGCTAGGCTGCCTTGCACAACTCCATTGTTATTTAGGAAGAAGACAGTACCCTGCAGTTAATGTCACAGTCGTCACATGGTTGCCATTGGTTGTTCAATCGATCAACAGCAACAAAAAAATATCCATCAATACATAAATAATCTAATCTGGATACATACATAAAATACATCCAGTCTCCCTAAATTTTAAGAATGTTTCAATTTTAACCTAATGTTTACAACTAAGAACCCATTTGTCTTCTAAATCATGGCAAAGTTACAAAAAAGTGTCATGATGCTGCAACTAAACATCCCTTTTGCTCGTCTGCGACTGATTCGGTGTTTCAGGGTGGTCATTGTGAATAGGCATAATTAGTCTTTATTTCACACATAAGTCTGCACTGAGGCTCTTTTTTTAATTCCTTCCCAACTGTTGCCAAGGAAACTTTGGATTGTTGGATTCTCTGTTTAAAATTCATAAGGTCTTCACCTTGCTATGTGAAGTGCTATGAGATGACATATGCTGGGTATTAGGGCTGTATAAATACTATTTGTTTGAACTGAATAATCATACTTAAACTTTGCAAGAAGCTTCTCAAGACAGTTAGGGCAGGTAATATTATTTTGCCACACCTCCATTCAAGAAATAAACCCTATTACCTGGATAATCTCTACAACAAAAATGACTTCATGTTTTCTAGTAAATTCATTGCTCCTCCTGGAATTTAAAAGTGAGCTAAAGCCATGTCCTTGTAGTTTGAGGTGATTTATTTCTCATAGAAAGGTCTTTTTTTGTCCTGCGTTTTTATCAGTGCAGTGGGACTAGTCTGCTATTTTGTGAAATGCCAGAAATGTTCTTGCTAATTTGATGGAAAAATGAACATATATGTCCTTTATGGGAGTAAAAACTATTCAGAAAGAAAGCTCTCCAGAGAGCCACACATCACAGTTACAGGTGGGTACAGTTATTTTATTTGAATACCATTTTCATCCATCTATTCTCTGTACACCGATTTATCCTCACTAGTGTCGCGGGGGTGCTGGAGTCTATCCCAGCTGACTCGGGCGAAGGCAGGGGACACCCTGGACAGGTCACCAGTCTGTCACAGGGATACATATACAGACAAACAATCACACTCACATTCACACCTACGGGCAATTTAGAGGAACCAATTAACCTCAGCATATTTTGTACTGTGGGAGGAAGCCGGAGTACCCGGAGAAAACCCACGCATGCACAGAGAGAACATGCAAACTCCATGCAGAAAGATCCCTGCCCCACCCCGGGATTTGAACTGGTATCTTCTAGCTGCAAGGCGAAAGTGCTAACCACAACACCATTGTGCAGCCCTGAATACCATTTTGTCTTCACAAATTAAAGGCATTAAAATTATGCAACCTTAACTTTGAAAGTGTATACTTACTCACTGTGATACTGGGGAAAGTTTTAACAGACAGACATGTTAAAGGGGAGTTCTTTTCTTCCCACTGTTGCAAAGTGCTTGCACAAAGCAAATCAAAGAAAAACTTTGGATCGTACGTTTCTCTGTATAATTTTGTTCCCACAACCAAATGGGAGGTAAGCTGGACGACCATCACTGTTTCTGTCTCTTAATACATTTATTCACACAACCATTGCTACTAAAGCACTCACAACAACCAGGTCAAGTCACCCATGTTTACTGATCCACACTTTCTTGGGAAGACTTCATCTCTAAACCTAATATATAGTTGCAGTTGGAGCCTCCAGGCTTGCCTGCAATTGGTCAGAATAGAGGTTTGTTGAGAATGAACAAGCTACATGTTCTGCTCAGAGTCCATTGAGCAACACATGTCAGTAAACAGAACTGAAGAATGACTGCTGTGGAGTTTGTTTTTTTTTTTGTTTTTTTTTCACATGGGGCAGAGTGGAGGGTTCTGCCACAGCGGACGGTCATATGCAAATGTGTCAGACCTCAGGGCCTACTGGTGTGTGTGTGTCTGTGTTTAAAGTGTCAGGGACTGAGATTGCAGTGTGCAAGCAGACCACTGACGCATGTCCAAATCTCGACCACTGTCTCTGTCTTGCTCTCTCGCTCTCTCGCTCTCTCTCTCTCTCTCTCTCTCTCTCTCTCTCTCTCTCTCTCTCTCTCTCTCTCTCTCTCTCTCTCTCTCTCTCTCTCTCTCTCTCACACACACACACACAAGCGCGCACGCACACACACTGGTCTCTGACACATCCCTCAGGCCGATCAGTCCATTGTACAGGCTCTCCAGTGAGCCATAGCTTTTACATATATTAAAATGAGCCTTGGGTACAGAGCTGCCCCAGAAGACCTGCTACTCTCAGTCCATAGTGAACACACAATCGCAGACACAGTCACACTGAGGACACACAACATAGACACACAGGCTGGAAAGCAGCAGTGTTCTCTGTGTGTGAAGACAGGACTGTAGAGAAACCAGTAGACCATATCTCAGCCAACACTGGTCTCTTTTTCTTCTTTTTTAACTGAAACTTTTCAACTTCGTGGGTCCTTTTACTTTATTCACCTCTGGGAGCCCAAATAAAAGAATTTGGACTTTCACTGGGACCCAAACTCAGAGAATAACATAACTTACTTTTACCATGTGTGCAAACAGCTAAAACCAGTCCAACTTCAATTGGTTTAAAGTTAAAGTTTTTCACATTTTAAACAAAGAGGTCAATGTAAATGTATTAAAACTAAATCCACAATCCCAACTTCATCAAGAATAAATCGTATTAACATATATGTCTGACATCTACATAATCAATAGAACTGATGTGAGAAACATAATGTGACAAAAAAACATCAGAATGATATAGGATTTGTCCTCGAGAACATTTAAGCATACAGTGCCTTGTGAAAGTATTCAGCCCCCTTGAACTTTTCAACCTTTCGCCACATTTCAGGCTTCAAACATAAAGATATAAAATTTTAATTTTTGTCAAGAATCAACAAGTGGGGCACAATCGTGAAGTGGAACGAAATTTATTGGATATTTTAAACTTTTTTAACAAATAAAAACCTGAAAAGTGGGGCGTGCAATATTATTCGGCCCCCTTGCATTAACACTTTGTAGCGCCACCTTTTGCTGCAATTACAGCTGCAAGTCGCTTGGGGTATGTCTCTATCAGTTTTGCACATCGAGAGACTGAAATTCTTGCCCATTCTTTCTTGCAAAACAGCTCGAGCTCAGTGAGGTTGGATGGAGAACGTTTGTGAACAGCAGTCTTCAGCTCTGCCCACAGATTCTCCATTGGATTCAGGTCTGGACTTTGACTTGGCCATTCTAACACCTGGATACATTTATTTGTGAACCATTCCATTGTAGATTTGGCTTTATGTTTGGATCATTGTCCTGTTGGAAGATAAATCTCCATCCCAGTCTCAGGTCTTTTGCAGACTCCAACAGGTTTTCTTCCAGAATGGTCCTGTATTTGGCTCCATTCATCTTCCCATCAATTTTAACCATCTTCCCTGTCCCTGCTGAAGAAAAGCAGGCCCAAACCATGAGGCTGCCACCACCATGTTTGACAGTGGGGATGGTGTGTTCAGGGTGATGAGCTGTGTTGCTTTTACGCCAAACATATCGTTTTGCATTGTGGCCAAAAAGTTTGACTTTGGTTTCATCTGACCAGAGCACCTTCTTCCACATGTTTGGTGTGTCTCCCAGGTGGCTTGTGGCAAACTTCAAACCAGACTTTTTATAGATATCTTTGAGAAATGGCTTTCTTCTTGCCACTCTTCCATAAAGGCCAGATTTGTGCAGTGTACGACTGATTGTTGTCCTATGGACAGACTCTCCCACCTCAGCTGTAGATCTCTGCACTTCATCCAGAGTGATCATGGGCCTCTTGGCTGCATCTCTGATCAGTCTTCTCCTTGTTCGAGGTGAAAGTTTAGAGGGACGGCCGGGTCTTGGTAGATTTGCAGTGGTCTGATACTCCTTCCATTTCAATATGATTGCTTGCACAGTGCTCCTTGAGATGTTTAAAGCTTGGGAAATCTTTTTGTATCCAAATCTGGCTTTAAACTTCACAACAGTATCTCGGACCTGCCTGGTGTGTTCCTTGGTCTTCATGATGCTCTCTGCACCTTAAACAGAACCCTGAGACTATCACAGAGCAGGTGCATTTATATGGAGACTTGATTACACACAGGTGGATTCTATTTATCATCATCAGTCATTTAGGACAACATTGGATCATTCAGAGATCCTCACTGAACTTCTGGAGTGAGTTTGCTGCACTGAAAGTAAAGGGGCCGAATAATATTGCACACCCCACTTTTCAGTTTTTTATTTGTTAAAAAAGTATAAACTATCCAATAAATTTCATTCCACTTCACGATTGTGTCCCACTTATTGTTGATTCTTGACAAAAAATTAAAATTTAATATCTTTATGTTTCAAGCCTGAAATGTGGTGAAAGGTTGAAAAGTTCAAGGGGACCGAACACTTTCACGAGGCACTGTATATATAAGTCATAATATTCCTCCTCAGACACACTGGGCCTTGAAGAATCACAGAGGGTCCTCTGTTCTCATGTTCTTCTATTTGATTTTCTTTTGAACTGACGTTGTGTTTATTCAATGGCCTGAATAAAATCTGAGTTTGAAATAAAGACAAGGTGAGAGAATGAGACGGTTTGGATGGTAAGATAAGAAAAAAAATGACAGAAAAGACCAAAGACAGAAGACAGAAAATAAAAATGTCTGGAGGAGATTTTTCTATATGATTCTGTACAAGACCATGGCTCTCAGGTCACCCCAGAACAAAATATTGCACACATTTTCCAAAATGCATACATAAGCACAATGCAGTGTCAGCATCAAAAATATAGGAAGTTATTCTAACATATCACCAGTGGCGTCACTAGGCCTATTTTAGGGGGGGTTCAGCCCCCCTAAAATATTCATAAGCCCCCCTAAATAATTTTATGTTCATTTATTTAAAAAAAAGTTGTTTGTTTGTTTGTTTTTTACAAAAAAGTGCCAAAAAGTTCCATATAATGTGACCAGAATATGAGTTTAAATACGATCATAAATCTTAGTTTCTCTTCACTTCATAGTGGAAGGTAGAGAGTCAGAGTCGGTGTGTCGTTATCCAGTCTATTCCACTTGTTCATATGGAGCACGCCCACATCACTGAAATCCAGTCCACGTTTTCCCTGCAACCTCGGCTGCTGGTACCTCCAGCATGTGTTTACCGGGAGGAGCACACAGAACCAACTAGAGCAGCGTTAGGAGAAAAACGTGAACAAGAATGGATATGTGAAATGTTTTCAGGAGAGTAAGTATTCATCACTGCTGATAGTAACAATAAGTTAGCTCCAGCCCCCCAGCTAACAGCAGAAAGTCCCATGTAATTAATGAACCAAATGCTCCCTGTTTGACGAATAAAAACCTGGCTTCACACTCTGTAGGAGAGATCCCCCTGTAAAGGAGGCAGCGTGAGACGCTGCTGTATCTCTGTGCACGTCTTACCTTTGTTGTTCTGCGGTCAAAAGTTACATTTCAGCTCTAAAAGAATGCTGCTACTTAGCTAGCTAGTTAGTCTGAAATGCACTGTGAAGGTTCTGGTTGTTCATAGAGTTGGGTGTGCATTCTCTCTCTTTTTTTTTTTTAACCATATACTATGTTTGGGGTGACTTCCTTCTGGAGCATCAGCTCCAGCATCAGATACACACAGTGAAACAGGAGCTGAGCTCATTCACGTATGATTATGTGAATAATGATGATGATGATGATGATGATGATGGTAATAATAATAATAATAATAATAATGATGATAATAATAATAATAATAATAATCACTCCACTACCCCTATTGACCTGTAGGAGTCAGGGCAGAGGAGCAGAGAATTTCAGTCTCTCGATGTGCAAAACTGATAGAGACATACCCCAAGCGACTTGCAGCTGTAATTGCAGCAAAAGGTGGCGCTACAAAGTATTAATGCAAGGGGGCCGAATAATATTGCACACCCCACTTTTCAGTTTTTTATTTGTTAAAAAAGTATAAAATATCCAATAAATTTCATTCCACTTCCCGATTGTGTCCCACTTGTTGTTGATTCTTGACAAAAAATTAAAATTTTATATCTTTATGTTTGAAGCCTGAAATGTGGCGAAAGGTTGAAAAGTTCAAGGGGGCCGAATACTTTCACAAGGCACTGTAGTTCCAGCTTTAGGTGGCTTTGTGTACCACACAGGCTAGCATCATCCTTTGTGTAAAAATGTAAAATGCACAAAAAATGAATAAACAAAAACAACTGTGTAATGTCTTTGTTTTTGTCAGTTATTTAATGCATTGATTGTTTACATTGAAAATTTTAGTTTAAGTGTTTTGGGTCCCAAATTGAACCAGTGCTGCTTAATGTCTACAATATCAAATTTATAATAAACTGTTTGTATTTCCATACCAAGTCTGACCATTTTCTCTGACACACCATACATTTAGAAAATACTTGGTCATACTTGGCAAGTTTCCATAGCTTCATTCAGCTGACATGCTACCATAAATTCACAGGAAATATTGTGATAACGAGAGAAAAACAGTACTGTGTTCAGGTGGTACACCTTCTATTAATTAATTCCATTTACCAACACATATAACCTTCTAAAACCATTTAGTCAGCACGCAGTAGCCCATGTGTTAAAATATCAACGTATTAATTTTAACTACAGACAAACATGTAATTCAACAAATATAAAGACTGCCTAAGTACCCTAACAAACTATGTTAAGAAAAAGTTGTATTTCAATGTGCAACAGTCTGCAACTGATTCAAGATACAACCTAGGACAAACAGAGTTCTCACCACATCTCTTCTTCTGACAGAACCATATGTGATGATATTATTCCAATGGTGATATGATCAGAGGTGTAGACAGGCTTTAGGGACCATATCTAAAGGCCTTGAAAACCATTATTATATCTAGAACAAATATCATCAATTTCAGCCCACCTTCTTTTGGCACATTCGTAAACCAGGGCCAGTTTTCTTTTTGTATTAGAAAAAATAGACAAGATGTTATTTATTGACTGAGTCTGACACCAACCTGATGCCTCTAAAGATGTCATGGGAGAAAGATTTGAATCTTACTTTTACGGAGGATGAATGGGATGGGATCCTTAGAAATGGGAAGAGAATATCCAGGGAGCTGAGGATTTGATTAATTCAATTTAAAATTCTGCATAGAATATACTGGACACCCCTTAGGCTGCACAAAGTAGGATTAGTAGATAATCATAACTGTTGGTACTTTGATTCACATGCTGTGGGGCAGTCCAAAAGTTCAGGACATCTGGTTATCAGTACATAAGGTGGTGGTAGAGACTGTTGGCAAAGATGTCCCATTCTGTAGCAAACTTTACATTCTTGGGGAGCCATCAACTACGAGCGCTTTGCCGTCATCTCTTTCACAGTGGGTCCAAACTGGGTAGAAAATTATTGGTCACTGAATGGAAGTCTCCCTCAGCCCCATCTTTACCACACTGGAATAACTCTCTTGGCCAACTAGCGTCTTTAGAGAGGTTATCTTCAGACTACTGAATAGAGAAGATGATTACAACTGCAAATGGGGCCCCTATTTAGCGTGTATTCACTCAATGACGTCTCCAGCTCAAAGAAATACTACAGGTGTTTGAATGTATATGGTGTTATTATTTTATGTATGATTTAGCTTGGCATCTAGCGCTATAGTGAGTGTCGTTTATTTGTTTTTATTTTTATATTTATTTATTTTTGAATCATTTATTATTTTTGTTTGTGTGTATATATACATGGATATATCTGCACGTACTTGTATGTGTTTGTATGTGTATGTATATATATATATATATTATATATATATATATATATTATTATTTTTTTTATTTTTTTATTTTTTGGGGGGGGGCATATTTGGAATTTTACTTTGTCTTGTATTGTGGATGCTGTTTTGTTCAGGTAATTGGGGTATGTTGTTACCCGTTTTGGTCCACTTTAAGCCACATGTCACGGTCTGGATCTGATTTTATGTGGATTTGTTGTGTCTTGTTGTTGAATTTTGAAAAACTAATAAAATTCAAGTCATAAAAAAAAGAAAAAAATAAATAAATCTTAAATGAAGCATAGAGTTTGACAGCTTCATCTGTTTTCTTAAAAAAATACCACAAATTTCATGCATGTTTCTTTTCAAGAACCTGTCACAAATTCAAAGGCACGAATGAAAATACTTCACCTCATTGTATTGTTTAACCGTGCTACAAATGTTTATTCATCAGAATAGTATATATGATATGAGTATCGTATGAAAGTTATTACATTAAATAAATGTAATATAATTTGAAAATCATTTCAAATTATTTTACATTTAAAGCATGAAAATCACCACATGTCAAAAGTGCATGTGCCAAATTATTAGGCAAGTTTTAGCTTTCATCAAAATGGGACAAAAAAAGGACTTAACGGCTACAGAAAAGAGCCAAATAGTTCAGTTGCTGTCAGAAAACTTACCCCAATAAACTGGCAAGAAATTGGGAAGAGATACCATCAAAAAGTATCTCAAAACAGTCAAGATGGCAGAAAAAGCGAACTGAAAAGAAAAGAAGAACGTTATCATCAAAGGATCTGAGAAGAATTTAGCGAGAAGCAGCCAGACGACCCCTGGCATCAAGTTCTACCATCTTTAAACGCTGTGACTTACCTGAAGTTCCTATAAGTACCAGATGCCGCATCCTAAGAGAGTACGGAACAGTCAAGAAATCACGCAAACAGTCTACACTCAACAAAAACCACAAGGAAAAACGGTTGGAATGGGCAAAACAACATTTAAAGACCAACTTCTGGGATGGTGATTTCTTGCTTTAAATGCAATATAATTTGAAATGATGTCTGACAAATACAAAGTTAGCGTAGGAGAAGACTATTTAAAAGTGGGAAGGCCCAGACTTATTTCTAAGACTATGTTTTGGCCAAAAAACCTACTTGCCTAATAATTTGGCACAGGGTGTATATATGAGGGTACTTCCAAAATTTCTCGGTCTCACCAGAAAAGTCACAGAAGAAAGATTGTTCTTGTATTATTTTTCAACATAATGTCTTTGAACTTCAACACACTTAGTCCACTGACATTCAAGACTTGCCATCCCTTCTTAGAAGTCTGGCACGTCAACAGACTTCATCATCACTCTGAAAATAGCAACCACATAAGTGGGATTTTCCTTTTGGGAAACAGAAGTCAGACGGTGCAAGTAGGGTGAGTCAGGTTCATGGAGCAACAGTTCACAGCTACATTTGGCTGCTTCTGTCACTTGTGCTGTGTGGATGGATACCTTGTCCTGGAGCAACAGCAGCCAGCCATTTGTAAAACAACTCACTCTGAGGTGTAGAAAGTACAGTGAGCGAGTTGTTCATGTAATCACTGACGTTACCTTTTTGTTTCACATGCACAGTTGTGTCCAAGTCTATGTGTGTCAAGTTGTTTCAAATTTGTAGACGCTCCTGTGGATGCTGCTGCTGTTTGATGCTGCAGATACTGAATAAACTCAGCAGAAAGACTCCTACAGCAAACAGCAGACAGCAACTACTAAACATCAGCTTTTATCAACGTTTTGTTGAAACAGATTAAATTCATGACTTGTCAGTCTCATGAATCTGACCTGTTCCAGACTCTGTCTTCATCACAGGAGCGTTTTCTATTCAAAACATATTGCATCAGTTTGTAAAAGATTGTTAGCAATAAATGGTATGATAAAGGGAATGAGAGTGATGTTTTGTGATTTTGGCATGCAAACTGTCTTGTGCCCTTTCTGTGCTTTTTTTTTAACAATATGAATGCATGTGTGTGAGAAAATACCTTCCTGAAGTCATGCTATATAATTCAAAGCATATTGCTTGTGTGCTCCTGTCTGCTAATGCAATGATATGCAGTTCAGTCTTGTACTGTGTTGAAAGTGACAGAGAAGTGTCATGAGGTCTGACCTGGAAGGAATGTTATCACAACTTTTTTCTAAAGTTCCAGGGTGATCATTCAGACATGAAGCCGACATGTTCAGTTGGCATCCCATTAATGGAAAGAAAAGCATATTAGGTGATTGATTTGTTTTCTTTCACTGTGGTGTAATTGACACAAGAGGGGGAAAAAACCTATAACGGAACATCAAAAGTCAGCTAGTTCTACTTTTTCAGTCATTTTTGAGATGATTGATTTGTCTTTCTGGCATCTGTGGACATTCCCAATATACTTCAAATGGCAGTATGAAGAGTTTTCAAGACAAAAGAGCACTTACCATAAATAGCAGGGACTGGTGATTGCTTGGATATAGGTGTTTTTTGTCTGCAGACCTGAAAGCAGAACAGAAGATCCTCTATTAAAAAAATAAAATATAATAAAATATTCATGAAAAACACTTCAATGAATACTGACGTAACAGATGCCTATGGTTGAATTACAAGGGAAGTGAGAAGTCATGGAGAAAAGTGGACAGTATTTGTTGATGTGTTTAATGAAGAGACATAAAAGTGAAAGAATAAATAATAATGTGAACGAGGAAACATTTAAATGATACTTGAGAATCTGTTATCAATTAAGCATATTCAGATAAGACAACACCAGCAGCAGATTTGCATAATCAAGAAATGCGAAATGAAAGAAAAGTGTGTGCATGGTTAATTGTTCTATGTGTTTTATAGTGGAATCATAAGGCCAGATTGTAGCCATGAAGCTCACCACCTTAGGGAAAATACAGTCCCTGCAATGAGACAAGCAAAATTCACAGATTACTGCAAACTCAAAGTGCAATATTAGTTATTATATTCAACATTTTAAGACTTTTGTAAATGCAAGCACTTTCAGTATCTTGAAAAAAAGATCTATTTTGGGATGGCTACACCATTTGCCGGTACTAGGATGATTGTAGCTACAGTGTTCGCAGCAACACGTTTACATTGAGGTAAAGTGTTGCAGTGATCAGAAAAGTCCTTTGTTGCACAATTTCACACAACTATGCTTTTATCAAAGCCGCCATCTGGAAAGAAAAACTTTCTGCCCAACAAGCTCAGTGCAGTCAGGTCTTCCTTCAGAGTTCACCAAACTTTCTTGTGTGCTGACATCACTCAGTGCTCCTCTGCATTTTCTTCATGACTGGCGAACAGACTTAAGAATCATTACCGCCACCGGTTACCGGTGTACCAGGAATGAGAGAACTGAGAAAGGTGCGATTAAGTGCATCATTTTTTTATTGTCATTTTTTCTGTAGTTAATTCATTTAACATTTAATTAAACATGTCAAAGTCCATACATAATACATACATACGTACATATATAAATATATATATATATATATTATATATATATATATATATATATATATGTACTGCTCAAAAAATTAAAGGAACACTTTTTAATCTAAGCATTGCATCAAAATCAGTGAAACATGTGGGATACTGATCTGGTCAAGTAAGTAACTGAGGGGCTTTTTTAGTCAGTTTCATCTGCTTTGGTGTTCATTGAAATTAACAACAGATGCACTAGAGGGATGACAATGAGACAACCCCCAAAACAGGAATGAGTTTACAAGTGAAGGTCACTGACATTTTTTTTCCTTCCTAATGTTTTCTGACTGTTTTTCACTAGTTTTGCATTTGGCTAGGGTAAGTGTCACTTCTTGGTAGCATGAGGCGATACCTGGACCCTACAGAGGTTCCACAGACAGTCCAACTCCTCCAAGATGGCACATCAATGCGTGCCATTGCCAGAAGGTTTGCTGTGTTTCCCAGCACATTCTCAAGCGCATGGAGGAGATTCCGGTAGACAAGCAGTTAGTCTGGGAGAACTTGACAGGTGCTGTTGAAGGTCCTCAACCGATCAGCAGGACAGCTATCTGCTCCTTTGTGCAAGGAGGAACAGGATGAGCACTGCAATAGCTCTACAAAATGACCTCCAGCAGACCACTGGTGTGAATGTCTCCGATCAAACAATGAGAAAGAGATTTAATGAGAGTGGTCTGAGGGCCCAGCATCCTCGAGTGCCCTCTGTGCTCGCTGACTGGCACCGTGGAGCTCGGCTGGCATTTGCCATAGAACACAGGAATTTGCAAGTCCACCACTGGTGCCCTGTGCTTTTCACAGATGAGAGCAGGTTCACCCTGAGCGCATGTGACAGACATGAAAGGGTCTGGAGAAGCCGTGGAGAACGTTATGCTGCCTGTAACATTGTTCAGCATGACCGGTTTGGTGGTGGGTCAGTGATGGTGTGGGGAGGCATATCCATGGAGGGACATACAGACCTCTGCAGGCTGGACAATGGCATTCTGACTGCCTTTAGGTATCAGGTTTGAAATCCTTTGACCCATTGTCAGACCCTACATTGGTGCAGTGGTCCTGGATTCCTTCTGGTGCACGACAAAGCCCAGTCTTATGTGGTAAGAGAACTCATGCAGTTCCTGGAGGATCAAGGAACTGATACCATTAGCTGGCCCCCATGCTCACCTGACCTGAATCCAATAGAACACCTTTGGAACATTATGTTTTGTTCCATCCGACACCATCAGGTTGCTCCTCAGACTGTCCAGGAGCTCAGCGATGCCCTGGTCCAGTTCTGGGAGGAGATACCCAGGACACCATCTGTCGTCTCATTCAGAGCTTGTCCCGGCATCGTCAGTCATGCATACAAGCACATGGAGGCCATACAAACTTCTGAATACCATTTTGAGTTGCTGCCAAGGAATTTCAGCAAGATGGACCAGCCTGCCACATCAGTTTTTCACTTTGATTTTGAGGTGTCTTGAATTTAGCCCTCCTGGGGAGTTGATTATTTTCATTCCCATCAAACAATGTGGCACTTTTCATTCCTAACACATTATCCAGTCCATATCAATGCTAATATCCAGTTTGTTTTTCCCCTGTATTGAAATATGATGTATTTTCAAAGTGTTCCTTTAATTTTTTTGAGCAGTGTATATGGATGGATGGATGGATAGATAGATAGATAGATAGATAGATAGATAGATAGATAGATAGATAGATAGATAGATAGATAGATAGATAGATAGATAGATAGATAGATAGATAGATAGATATTAGGGCTGGGACTTTAACGCGTTAATTTCAAATAAATAATTACAGGGAAATTAATGCGTTAAATAAATTCACGCGTTTAATCGCACATTTCTCAGTGCCCTAATTTGTGACACATTGGTAACACTGATGAACACTCCAGCCCAGTAGGTGGCGGTAATGAACCTAAAGTCTGTCTACAGCATACAGTCTATCATCTGCAGTGAAGAAGATACACATCAGCCCACAAAGAGGTTTGGTGAACAGTGAAGGAAGATGAGACTCATTGTGCTTGTTGGAAGGAAAGTTTTCTTTTATAAATCTTCCTGATGTCAGCTAGGATAAAAGTGTAGTTGAATGCAAATTGTGCAACAAAAACTTTACTGATCAAACATGTTGCTGTTAGCACCAGAGCAAACATTAGCTACGACAGTCCTGCTAAAAGCTAACGGTAGCCATCCCATAATAGACCACTTTAGAAGACTCTGAAAGTCCTTTAGTTTACAAAAAATAGTAAAATGTTGAATATAATCGCTATAATTGCATTTTGAGTTTTCAGTAATCTGTGAATGTAGCAGACAGATGAGAAATGCAGATAAATAAAAATACAAGGTAAACACTTCGCACGTCTATCAAAAAAAAAACAGGTGCGTAGAGGAAAAACAGACCATAAAGTAGCAAAAAGAGGCCCCCGCACACTGTGTGCGGGGGCCTCTTTTTGCTACTTTAAGATAAATAAAAATGAAACTAACATTTTCGTGGTTTTTGCCAAAGAGGCAGAGCCTCGGCAGAGTAATTCGTTAAACCACAAATATGTCTGTCTTTTAATAACTTAATTTTAAACTTTTAGTTAATGAAAAAATATTTTTGTTTATAAATAAATAATTATGTTCCTTAAAAAAAAGAACCATCAAAATGACACCATTTATCAGACCCTAAAATGATGAAAACAAAGTGAATCTGTGGATGTTCTACTTTTTGAAATACTTATGCTTTTGTTATGTGACATACAATGGGAAAACCAAACTAAATCCAGGCCTTAAATCATCAAAATCACTTTTTTCTCTATATGTCCCATTTTAAAATTGTATTAATTTCATAAGTTTTAAATTATAAACATGTATATGTCTATTCACTGATTCAACTGTCAACCAAAATTTGTTTTAATTGAAAATAATTACTTTTTGTCAAATATTGCTGCTTGACAAAAATGCGATTAATTAATTACAAAACCTGTAATTACATGTATTTTTTGATCGCGTCCCACCAATTATATATATATATATATATATATATATATATATATATATATAACTACATACAATTATATACAACTATACAACAACTTCATTAATCCCCGAAGGAAAATTCAATTGTCTGGGGTCTCATCTGTTTATTTTTGAATTGAATAATCTAACTGCTGCATCTTAATATTTATATGATGTCACCACCTTGATGTCCACGCCACAAGTGTTCATTGGCTGAAAAGGGGGTTTGGATATGCGGAAATATCTACACCCCCTGTCAGGGTGTGTATATATATATATATATATATATATATATATATATATATATATATGCACGTGTGTGTGTGCGCGTGTGTATGTGTCGTAGCAGAAGTATATATCTTTAAAGTTTTGTTTGTGACTGTGTATATACATTTGATACACTCATGGTGAATGCATCTGCAAGGCATTCCATGCCATTAGTGTCTGGAAGGTTGTCAGACTCTGTATGTGGACCCTGGAATTTTGTATACACAACTCAAACTTTCTCTCTATTACTGATGTGCAATACCAGAATGTCGCAAACAGTTTTTGGCAAAGCAAAGTAGTAGCATTTATGATGACTATAAAGGATCAAAAGCGTACCACTACTTACCAATTGATAATTGAATCCACTGAACTGAGCAAGAAATGCCAGTCACCGAGCAAACACAGAAGATGATGCTTCATTCTTTCCCTACAAACACGTCATGCAACACTCATACATACTGCATGTGAATCAGCTGTCCAAACACGTGTTTATGTGCACTTCTCTGTAGCTTTTTTTTTTAAATGAGTAGAGAGAAAAATACACTTAGTATGGTGCATACTCAGGTCACGCTATCTGCACTACCTTGTGCCTCTCTCTCTCTCTCTCTCTCTCTCTCTCTCTCTCTCTCTCTTTCTTTCTCACCCATCCTGAACTTGTGAACTCTGCACATTCCCTTTCCACAAAGTGGGGGCAATTAAAGTGCACCACTGTTGTTCCAAAGTGCTTCCCATTGGTAAACGTAAAGTAAGGACATAGAAAGAGAGAAATAGAAGAGGGAAAAGCAGAGGGAGGGAGAGAAAGAGAGTCTACCTGTGTATATGGAGTGATGGAGGTCAAAAAGTTGTCCTTGTCAAAGCTGCTAATGGAACAAAGTGTATACGAACATAGCACCTTTTGACTCTTGTGAAACTAAACACTTCCAAACAAACGCTGTCTTTAAGCAGAACAAGAGGCCAGGTTTTGGGTGACTACAAAATGTCGAGTAAGTCGGTAATAACCCAGCACTGAAAGAGTGACTCTTTATCCAAGGACTGAAAATGAAAACTCTACTCATAAATCAGATTATTCACTAATTACACACGTGGACAAAATTGTTGGTACCCCTCAGTTAAAGAAGGAAAAACCCACAATTCTCACTGAAATCACTTGAAACTCACAAAAGTAACAATAAATAAAAATTTATTGAAAATTAAATTATCAAAATCCGCCATCACTTTTGAATTGTTGATTAACATAATTATTTAAAAAAACAAACTAATGAAATAGGGCTGGACAAAAATGATGGTACCCATAACTTAATATTTTGTTGCACAACCTTTTGAGGCAATCACTGCAATTAAACGATTTCTGTATTTGTCAATGAGCGTTCTGCAGCTGTCAACAGGTATTTTGGCCCACTCCTCATGAGCAAACAGCTCCAGTTGTCTCAGGTTTGATGGGTGTCTTCTCCAAATGGCATGTTTCAGCTCCTTCCACATATGTTCAATGGGATTCAGATCTGGGCTCATAGAAGGCCACTTTAGAATAGTCCAACGCTTTTCTCTCAGCCATTCTTGGGTGTTTTTGGCTGTGTGTTTTGGATCGTTGTCCTGTTGGAAGACCCATGACCTGCGACTGAGACCAAGCTTTCTGACACTAGGCAGCACATTTCTCTCCAGAATGCCTTGATAGTCTTCAGATTTCATCGTACCTTGCACACTTTCAAGACACCCTGTGCCAGATGCAGCAAAGCAGCCCCAAAACATTACTGAGCCTCCTCCATGTTTCACCGTAGGGACAGTGTTCTTTTCTTCGTATGCTTGGTTTTTGAGTCTATGAACATAGAGTTGATGTGCCTTACCAAAAAGCTCCAGTTTGGTCTCATCTGTCCAAAGGACATTCTCCCAGAAGCTTTGTGGCTTGTCAACATGCATTTTTGCAAATTCCAGTCTGGCTTTTTTATGAGTTTTTTTCAGCAGTGGTGTCCTCCTTGGTCGTCTCCCATGAAGTCCACTTTGGCTCAAACAACGACGAATGGTGCGATCTGACACTGATGTACCTTGGCCTTGGAGTTCACCTTTAATTTCTTTGGAGGTTGCTCTGGGCTCTTTGGATACAATTCGAACGATCCGTCTCTTCAATTTGTCATCAATTTTCCTCTTGCGGCCACGTCCAGGGAGGTTGGCTACTGTCCCGTGGGTCTTGAACTTCTGAATAATATGAGCCACTGTTGTCACAGGAACTTCAAGCTGTTTAGAGATGGTCTTATAGCCTTTACCTTTAAGATGTTTGTCTATAATTTTTTTTCAGATGTCCTGGGACAATTCTCTCCTTCGCTTTCTGTTGTCCATGTTCAGTGTGGTACACACCTTTTCACCAAACAGCAGGGTGACTACTTGTCTCCCTTTAAATAGGCAGACAGACTGATTATGAGTTTGGAAACACCTGTGATGTCAATTAAATGACACACCTGAGTTAATCATGTCACACTGGTCAAATAGTTTTCAATCTTTTATAGAGGTACCATCATTTTTGTCCAGGCCTGTTTCATTAGTTTGTTTTTTTAAATAATTATGTTAATCAACAATTCAAAAGTAATGGCTGTTTTTGATTATTTAATTTTCAATAAATTTTTATTTATTGTTACTTTTGTGAGTTTCAAGTGATTTCAGTGAGAATTGTGGGTTTTTCCTTCTTTAACTGAGGGGTACCAACAATTTTGTCCACGTGTGTAGATATCTTCTTTTAAATTGGTCATATAAAGCTCAATACATTTCAGAGAGGTGATATCAGTCAGAATAAATTAATCATGTTGCGAATACTGTCGAGCCAAAACATTATGACCACTGTTCTAATATGCTGTTGGTCCTCCAATTTTCATATAAACCAGTTCAAGTAAATGCCTGGATTTTGAATACCTCTGAAAATTCCATGAGGCGTTTGGCATAAGGATGTAAGGAGGAGATTCTTTAGGTCCTGTATGTTGCACCTGTTGTGGATTCGACTTGTTCAAGCATATCTTTACAGCACTCAATTGAATTTGAGAACGGTTAAACACCTTGGACTCTTTGTCATGTTCCTCAAACCAGTCATGAAGGATCTGTGCAGTGGGGCAAGGGGGAGTATCCTGCTGAAAGAGGCCACTGCCATCTGGGAGTACCTTTGCAATAAAGGGTTGTACTTGGTCTGCAACAAGTAGCAGAACTGACATTTACATGAGTGTCTGTTTCCAAGACCCCCATTCACTATGTTTTATGAGACATTTCTACCAAAACCATCATTAAAATGCTGTATGAATTGTCTGTTTCGAAGATAGCCTTTGTTACTCAAGTCGTAAAACTCCCTCATAACAACATGATTCAGTGCAATGAGTTGTTTCTTGCAATCTTATATATTCTAGGTCTTGACGTGACGTTGAGTCAGTCAGTGCCGTTGACCTCATGTATGAATGGTCATAATGTATTTTCAGTTTTATTGAATGACACTAATGTTGAAACAAATAGTAAATGATCTGCACTACAAAGAACTTGACAGAACCTTTCTCATTTATCCATTCACACACCAATGGTGGCAGAGCTGCTGTGCAAGGTGTTCACCTGCAACTTAGGGTTCACTGTTTTCCAGAGAACATTATGGCAGATGAAGTGGCTGGGAGGGGAATGGCCAAGCACTCGCCACAACAACCCACTCCGCCACCTGAACTACAACCACACAAGGAAACAAGGAGGAAGCAGTAACATGCAGATGCAATAATGAAAAAATAATGTCCCATTTACTTTACGCAGAAAACATAAACCTATGAGACAGAGCACTGTGTTGAACTACAAGCTATGAAATTTTTGGACAGTTTAAGCCCAAACTTATAAGAAAGGATAACATCAGCCTTTAAAGGCAATAAACTGCATTCTGCAAGTTATTACTGTCAAACAGCTCAACACAGTTTAACATTCTCTGTTTTCTTTCTTGTTTTGTGAAATGATCACTAACTCTTAAAAAGTGCTTGAACTATACAATGTGGACTGAAAAATTGTATTCTCTGCTTGATGCTGGATCTGCCAAAACCACAGACATTAGAAATTTTCCTATTTGTATTTTTGGAATTGATTAACTTTAACTAATTTTACAAACAGTTGAAACTGACAACAGTTGATGGATAATATTTGCTGGTATAATATTCTGGCTGATCAAAACAGATAGGGTTTGAATTAGTGAGAGTAAAGTGCTTCAAAAAATAGGTGTACAAAACTGACACTTTGGTTAATTTTCTTTAATTAGATGCTCAGATAGCTCAGCTGGTAGAGCAGGAGAGCCATGAACAGGGGCTATAGTCCCTGATGCGGCGGCCATGGTTTGATTCCGGCTCACGACCCTTTGCTGCATGTCCCTCCTCGACTCTTCCCCACACATTTCCTGTTTTTCTCCCTCCACCAAAAAAAACCCAAAAAAACAAAAAAACTATTTGTCTTTAATTAGTAGGATAAAAGTCTCAGTCACTACACTGAAACAATACTAGACTTATGCATCAACATCAGACTACAAAGCTAAACTGTTTTAAAATGTCAAAACTGAACTGAAATTAAAACCTCGATATATTTTACTTCCACCCAAACCATAAGAGGCTTTATTTAATGAATTTATTTTGCTCACCACCACTATTCAGTTTTAATATATAATAGCTATCTTTTGCTATCCACATATTCCTTTCCAGCAGAATTAACAGAAGAGATCATTCATACAGGGCACAGTACTGGCTGTATGGCACATCTCTCTTTAATGTTTTTTTTCTCCTTCACCTCAAGAAGTACAGAGGTCAGCCTATACAGTGGCCACACTGGAGCTGATACTGATTCAGTGCAACATCAAGCACACTTCACTAGGGCAGATGTTTTTGGAGCAGCTGAATTTCAACTCTTACACAGATAAGTATTAGAGGTTGAAGCTGGGTACAGAGAAGCTGAGCAGTGAATAGCTAACAAGCTTCATCATGGCCATTCCTGGCAACAAAATCCTCATTTGTCTGGTAGGACTTCTGCTCAAGAAATGCATCAGTCAACTTATCACAAATATTATCAATCTCTCCATTAAATCCGGCACTGTTCCAACCAGCCTCAAAACAGCTATCATCAAGCCCCTCCTCAGAAAACCCACTCTCGATCCTGAACCTCTGTCACATTACAGACCCATTTCCAACCTCCCCTTCATCTCCAAAATCCTTGAAAGAATTGTTTCCATCCAACTCCACAACCATCTTAAATCAAATGATCTGTATGAGAAATTCCAATCCGGTTTCCGTCCCTCTCACAGCGTGGAGACAGCTCTCATCAGAGTCACAAATGACCTCCTGATGACCTCTGACTCCGGCTCCACCTCCCTCCTCATTCTTCTCGACCTCTCTGCTGCATTTGATACTGTTGATCACCACATCCTCCTTCACCGCCTTTAATATGACATTGGTATCTCTGGCACTGCCCTCCAGTGGTTTCACTCTTATGTTACAGGAAGGACTGAGTTCGTAGCCCTGGGGGAAGCTAAACCCCGTCCCCACACTGTCACCTGTGGGGTCCCCCAGGGCTCTGTCCTCGGTCCAACCCTCTTCATCATCTACATGCTCCCCCTTGGCCGTGTCGTCAGCAGGCATGGAATACAATTCCACTGCTATGCTGACGACACTCAACTCTACCTCAAGGTCACCCCTTCCTCCACCCACCCCCCATCCTCTGTCACTCAGCTGGACTCCTGCCTGGAGGAGATAAAGGCTTGGATGAGTGAAAATTTCTTACAGCTGAACAGCTCCAAAACGGAAGCGATTCATATTGGCACTCCACACCAGCTCCGATCCTCTGTTATGTCCTCTGTCTCCTTTCTCGGTCACAACTTTCCTCTTTCTCCCTCCGTTACTAATTTGGGTGTCAGGTTTGACCCCCATCTTATCTTTGATCATCATATATCTCACATTTGCAATACTTCCTTCTTTCACCTCCGTAACATTGCCAAACTCCGGCCATTCCTTTCCCGTCCCGCTGCAGAGAAGCTCGTCCATGCCTTTGTCTCCTCCAGGCTGGACTACTGTAATGCTCTCCTCATTGGGATCCCTGGCAAGAGCCTCCAAAGGCTCCAGTATGTTCAGAACAGTGCTGCCCGGGTCCTGATGAGGATGCGTAAACATGATCACATCACCCCCATCCTTCGCACTCTGCACTGACTTCCTGTTCACCTTCACATTCAGTTCAAAATCCTTCTTCACACCCTTCACTGTCTGCATGGTGCAGCCCCCACTTATCTCACTGAACTCCTTCACCCACACATTTCAGCCAGAACCCGGTCAGGCCAACTTCACCGTCTGCGCCCGCCCAGGACTCGGCTCAGGACCATGGGCGACAGGGCCTTTGAGGCTGCTGCTCCCTATCTGTGGAACGCCCTCCCCGACCACCTCAGGGCTCCACAGACGTTGGATTCATTTAAAAAAGGGCTGAAAACCTTTTTATTTCGTACTGTCTTCTCTGATTGATTTTTATTGTTGATTGCTTTTACTGTATTTAAACTTTTAAATTATATTATATGGTTTTTATAATTGTTTTTATTGTCTTCTTGATTGTGCACATTGAGATTTGTCCAAAAATGTAACGTGCTTTATAAATAAAATCCATTATTATTATTATTATTATTAAAAGCCCTCTCTCAACTAAAAGCCTGCTTGTATAAAAAAGTTTTTAGCTGTTTTTTAAAAGAATCAGCTGAGTCTAAGCATCTCAAGGAGACAGGCAGCGCATTCCACAATCTCGGAGCTACTGCCTGAAAGGATCGGTCACCTCTAGTCCTAAAAAGCGTGCGTGGAACAGATAGCAATGTCTGACCTGAGAACCTCAGTGCATGAGCCAGTGCATGAGGAACAATAAGGTCAGAGATGTAAGGGGGAGCTTGATTACGCAGAGCTCTAAAAGTAAGGACTAAAATTTTAAAATGAATTCTAAAATAAGCAGGTAACCAATGAAGAGATGCCAAGACAGGGGTAATGTGAGCTCTTTTGTGAGAGCGAGTTAAAAGACGAGCAGCAGCATTTTGTACAGATTGAAGACGCCCAAGCTCCTTTTTATTTAAACAGGTAAAAAGGCTATTGCTAAAATCCAATCTAGAGGAAATAAAAGAATGTATAATCATTTCTAGTTCAGTTTTGGACACTACAGCTCTTAGTCTGGCAATGTTCCTGAGATGAAAGAAGCAATTCTTAGTCAGCTGCTTTGAATGTAGATTCAGAGACATTGCTGAGTCAAAAGTGACTCCTAAATTCCTAAGACTAAGTTTAACAAGTGAGCCTAAGTCTCCAATGTGCCTCCTTATTTCTGGAGCTGTTCCTTCAGGTGCAACTATTAAAATTTCTGTTTTAGCAGAATTTAGCTGCAAGAAATTGTCTGTCAACCACTGCTTGATGCTGGTCAAGCAGTCGGTTAATGAGGACAGTTTATAAAGCTCTGTAGGTTTAAAAGAACAGTAAAGTTGGATGTCATCCACATACAAATGGTAGGAGACATCACTGAACTGCCTGATTATGTCACCCAGAGGAAGAATATAAAGGAGGAACAGAATAGGTCCTTGCACTGAGCCCTGCGGTACCCCACATGTTAATGCCGTAGTGTCAGATACATATAATCTGGTTCACACAAACACTAAAAGTTCTGTTTGAAAGATATGAGGAGAACCAATTTAAAACTAAACCAGACAATCCCACCCAATCATGGAGTCTGTTGATCAGAATAGAATGATCTACAGTGTCAAAAGCAGATGACAGATCTCATAAGGCCAGGACTGTACAATCACCCGAGTCGGCTGACATCATAATGTCACTTGAGACCTTCATCAATGCTGTTTCAGTAGAATGCTTTTTTCAGAAACCAGACTGAAACTTATCAAAGATGTCATGATTTTGCAGAAAATCTGTCAGTTGCTCTGCTACAGCTTTTTCTAAATTTTTTCCCAAGAATGGAAGTTTAGAGATAGGCCTATAAGTCTTAGGATGTGATGGGTCCAAACTAGGCTTCTTAAGGATAGGCTCAACAACAGCATGTTTAAAAAAGCCGGGAACCACACCAGTTGAAAGAGAAATGTTAAACAATTTAACAACACGGGGGCCAATATGCTTAAAAGCTTTTTTAAGCAGAACAGTTGGGATAATGTCAGAAGGACAGGAGGAGGGCTTAGTTTTTCCAAGCAGGACAGAGACATCATGTAATGTCACAAATTTAAAGGAGGACCACGAGTAAGGAGGAGGCAAATTACAAGCAGACAATAAACAGTCGATGGAGATAGGTTCTCCCGGTTATCTCTGATCTTTCCAACAAAGAAATTCAGAAAGTCATTGCAGTCAGTCTGAGAGAAAACAGAGATCTGAGGGGGAGGTGGGGACACTATGAACTAATGGTGTCAAACAAAATTTTGGGTTTTTTCTTATTCTGAGTTATTAGCTGATAAAAGATTTGCATTCTGGCATTTCTCAGCTTTTCATTTAAGGTGCCCTTAATTCCTTAAGGTGCAACCTGTGAACCTCAAGTTTCGTTGTTTCACAGCCGTTCTGTCTTCCGACAGATTCTCTGAAAACTCTTGATGGGTTCATCAATCCAGGCACAATGGTTTTTAGGAGAGATCTGATTTGCCTTCACAGGTGCCACTTTGTCTAAAATGTCCAAACAGTGACTATTGAAAGCACAAAGTAAGACATCTGCATCACTATGACCAGCCAGCGAGCATGGGTCAAACAATGCAGAGAACCTCTCAACAGCATCCTCATTTATAAACCGCCATTTAGTCCTCAGATTCTCGGGTAGAGCATCCAAAGGAAAGGAAAGGTCAAAGAAAACACAGCTGTGATCACCAACAAGCACATCCTCAACAATATTTCCAATGTTTAATTCAACAGAGAAAACAAGGTCCAGGATGTGTCCCTTTATATGCGTGGGTTCAGAGACATGCTGGGTAAAATTAAAAGAGTCAGTGATGGACAGGAGTTCAGCAGCCATGTTACATGACGCATCATGGATGTGAAGGTTAAAATCCCCAATTATTAAAACCTTCTCCAGCTTAATGATAGATGATAAAAAGTCTGTAAAATCGGCAAGGATCCCACGTGGAAGATGCCGGTACGCTGAAGACAGGCCCGCGGTCCCACCTGGAAGATGCCGGTACAGAGGAAATTCCCTTCCAACAGGAGGGGGAAACAGAGGAGCGGCGTCCCCTGCATTGTGGAGGTGAATCAGCCTCAGGTGAGGACGGAGAGCACTCGAGTGGGGGTGGAAAAGTTTGTCTGAAGCTTTCCCAGCTATCAGAAAGACCTTCCATTGATGCTTTATTGCTCAATAAAGTACAACGATCATAAATCCAAACAGCAGAAACACGAAAGTTAAGCGATAGGGCTGATAGGAGGACAAATAACACAAACACAGACCGTGAAAATTGACTGCTGCTTGAGCAGCAACGGTCGAACCAAACACAGGTGCCATCTTGAAGCGAAAAAGCATTTGCACTTATAATGATCTCAACAATCCTGTAGCTCCCCATTTTAAGGTGGCTGGCATCCTGTATAGAGCCATTACCAACAGCAAAATTGAAAAGGTTGAACTATCCAAACAATGATGTAAGGAAAGCCATTTTCATTGCATTTACTTGGATTTTTGGAATCTTAATATAACACATCAACTCTAGCTTCAACAATAAATGTATTTACTTCTATAGGCAAAAGGCATGCTAATATTTTAGCTCCCTCTGTAGATCTTTCTGGATACTTATTGCAGGCAGAACTCCAGAACAAGCTGACATATACTCAGCCCTTCTATATTGTAAATGGTCTGTATTTATGTAGCGCTTTACTATACCACAAGGTACCCAAAGCGCTTTACAAGATACGTCACATTCACCCATTCACACACTGATGGCGGAAGCTGCCATGCAAGGCGGTAACCACGACCCATCAGGAGCAATTAGGGGTTAGGTGTCTTGCTCAGGGACACCTCGACATGAGCACGAAGGGCCGAGGATCGAACCAGCATCCCTCCGGTTGCAAGACGGCCACTCTACCCACTGAGCTATGCTGCCCCATTGTACAGTCAAGATGTTTGATTTGAACACTGAAGTGCAAGAAAATGATGCTGTCATTGATGAACAAAAATAGCATCTGACACTAACAGTCCACGCATAGCTATGGGATTGCATAAAGAGTGAAACTAAAATTTAAAAAAAATCCTAACCTACTCTCAAGTTGTGCTTCGGCCATCAAAGCCTCTGAAAGCAATGTTTGTTCTCTCCTTGAAGCCCTTGTGCTATAACTGTGTCACCATGTTATTAAAATATTGAACTGCGCATCGAAGACCAGTGCACTGTCTTAGATGAAGGAAAATTCAGCAAATCAAAGGATTAGTCTTATTGATCAGTCTCATCAAATAAACTATCAATCTGACATTCTGATTAATGATTAGAAAATATCTGGAGCCATATTGCCAGATGAGTAGCTAGGTTACAAGATCTTTGAGTTCTATATAGTAGAGATTGACTGCATTCACACTTAAGCAACTTCAATTAGACCAGTACATATACACAAAACATTTATTCAGAAAAATAGAAGCAAAACACATAGTTTTACAAAAAAAGTTATCTAACTTACATGTACTTGCAATAGGACTAAAGAGTGTGTATGTGTGTGGGTATATGTGCATGTTGGCAGTGCACTAAAGACTGTGAGTGTGTCTCTGTTCTACTTCAGTATGTACTCAGGGACGAACCTACGTGTTAGAGCAGAATACAGAGACTGAGGTGGGAGGTTTGAGTGTCCTTGACACGTGTGTGTTTGTGTACAGGCGAAAATATGTGTGTGATTTTTAGAGGGTCATGGTGCCATGTTGAAAAGAAGAAGATGATGGTTTGCATGTAAGACACTATGTTTGTGTGCAGCCCAAATAACAACTTTACCATGTGAAGGCAAATATCCAGTGATTGAATCCTACAACACATCACAACATACAGGTGTCAAACAGTACACTGTCTTCAACTTCTACTCTCGTAAGTGCTATGAACTGGCTCTCAATATATAAAATTGAGAGAAAAATTGATTCTCTGTAACAAGAGGGCCAGCTCTGTCCTGGGCTGCCCACTGGACTCTGTGATGGAGGTGGGCGAGAGGAGGATGTTGGCCAAGCTCTCATCCATCATGGACAACAGCTCCTACCCACTGCACCGGACTGTAGTGGAGCTGAGCAGCTCCTTTAGCACGAGACTCAGACACTCTCTATGCAAGAAGGAGCGCTACCGCAGGACTTCATCCCCACTGCCAATCATAGGGGTCAGGTTGGCCCAGTATAAACATATCCTAGAGTTTGCCTATATGTCCATAATCTCTGAATTAAACCTAGCAACTTACCAAGTGCCAGATCTATGAGAGGAAAAGCTGCCGTTAACAGGTGTGTCTGGTGGTTAAATTTAACTATACCGAAGTGGCTACTCGGTTAAATTAATTATCAGAGGAAGCAGGGATAGGCATCTGGATGAAGGCAGTGAGACAGCTAGGCGAATTTTCCTCGTCAACCAGCTTAACAGTTCTGCAGCATCCCTCTGAGTAAGATCTCAGGGGGCAGTAGGACCGGACCCGAAGGATGGAGAGCTGGTCCGGTGATTCCCTGACAGCTGAGTAAGTTAATCAGGGGGTCACTGGCCCCTGAGGATCAACACTACATATTCATCAATAATAGGCAATAAACTATCAAAGGTTTGATTAGCTGAGCCTACACATCAATGGTAAAAATTTTTACTCCATGTTTTATTTGTTGCTCATTAATCCTACTCTAATCATAGTAACACGGTTGCTAATCCATGCTAATGTTAGCTTTTTCTCAGTAGAAGCTAGATATTTAGCTAGCTGTTACTGCTGACCAAGACGACAAACTTCACTTATGTAAAACAGAAAATAAAAAGGTAAAAAGAATTTGTCTTTTCCTGATAATATGCATAACAGCGTTCCATGAGGTACAGTGAAACATTCAATCAATGCTGACAGTTTTTTGAAAATTTGAAAAATAGAAGAGGATATAGCTTTGTTTATCCCATTTTTTTGGAAAACTGTTTGATGATGTTACTTCCAGCGTTTCATGGGATTCACAATTTTTTTCTTCTTCTACAAGCTAAAAGGTTTATGCTAACAGGGTTGTGTGCATGTTGTGGGACAGATGTTCCATACATAATAATTATTATTAAAAATATTATGTTCCCACAATTACAAGAGACATCAATGAAAAAATAATACCAAGAAAAATTAGGTTTCATTTTAACTGTTTTATAGGAGATTCAATTTGGTCATCGGGGGGTGGGACAAGAGAAAGTGGCATTTTAGGGGGAACTTTAGACTTATTTGGTATTTTAAAAAAAATATTTTGAAACATTCTTTTCTCCTAGTTTTTTTTTTTTTGTAGATTTGATCTCAGGACAAGTGAATTTACACAACTGCATGTTTTAGTATTTTGTACATTAAATATTTGAAATTTGATGGGTCGGATGTGAAATGTCCTCCAATTCTGGAATGATCAAGCTGTGTATGTGGTGGCCCAGATACCACTGTTAATGAAAGGAAAAGCATTTCTCTGTGTGTGTGCCCGTGTTAACCAGTGGGTCTGTCAGTCCACTCACTGATGTGCAGGTGCGAAAGAGTTGACGCTTTGAAGACACAGTCTTTGCTGTGGAGGTTTCTGATGCCACAGGTCAGAGGAAGCCAATCGCTCTATTGTTCCCTGTACAGTTAGCAGTTCAGCGCTAACATGATGCAGTTAGTAGGCAGACTTTGTGTCGTGTTTTCTGAGCTACCTGAACTCAGTTACACACAGTTAGCATCACATACCTGCTAATGAGGAACCTCCAGGCTGGCTCTCACATTGCTGCTGGAGGACAAGCGTTTGGAGTGTGAGTAAGAGAGAACCGTGGCAAGAGAAGAGTCGGTGAAAGAAGGGAGAGAACAATGGGTGCACTGTGGTTTTGTTTCTGTTCTGTGGGTGGGTGGTCCAGATGTCAGGTTATCTAAGGTGTTGGGAGCTGCACTCTCACTGTGTTAGTGAATGAAAGCTCCATTTAATTCACACGGATGAACAAATTCATCTGGAGCACTTGTGGTCCCCGTTTTTGTCCTCACCAACTATAGCTACAGGCTTTACCTCTTTTATCCAGTAGAGGACTGGAACCTTCCCCAGCTAACTTAAACTGACAGGCAACCATGAATACTCACACTTATGGCCAATTTAGTATCACTTTTTGGTCTGTAAAACAACTACAGAAAACCTACATAGGCACAGGGGCGACACAGAAACCCCCACACAGAATGGCTTCAGCCAGCCAGCAAGCTTAAAAGAAGCACCTTTGACTTTGATAACCATTGCTTCACCATGCTGAGCCTCTTCACCAACCCCTGGTGGAAATATCAAACTATTTAGCAACTAGATGCTCAAACTGTCATCATAAAATATATTTTAGCTACGTTTTCAGTTCACTGGGTTTGTCAGAGTTTTTTTTTTATTTCTTGGAAACGGCTACCTGGTGTCAGAAAGGTGAGATAGTCCAAACCGGAGATAGAGATTCATATCCTCGTCTTTCTCAAATATCATTCTTTCTTTCTATCATTCTTTCTTCAGTTCAGTTCGATTCAGTTGTATTTATGTAGTGAGCAATCATAGCATAGTTCATCTCATCTATTCTATAGCACCAACAGTGAGAAGCCAAAAACTTAGTTTAATATTTTAATTATGTTGACAAAGACTAGAACTGACCATGAAGGCAGAGTAAGAAAAGTCTATCGCAACTTGCTAATGGTTTGCTTTTCAATATGTGAGTTTGTGACATGTCAGACATGTCAGATTGACATGCTGTATATCTGACAAAGTTACCTTATGTTACTCACCAATACTTAGTTAACATACTGTATTTTCATTCCTACACAGGTGCACACAAACAGAAATCAAGCACAAATTACAGATTGTAGCATTAATCAGAATTCTCCTAACAACAAGGCATTCTGACACTGTGACTGAAATCCTATGATGGCAATCATTTATTCATTTTGTTATTTAAAGTACAGAGTAAGTGGAGACCAAGAGCTGGCTTGAGGCGAATTTTGACTCTTTTGCACAGCTTGCGGACTTTCAGGAGTGTATTGCGTCTTTAGAGCAGAACTACACTGGCCCTGGGCTAAGATCAATGTCAGATCCTTTCAAATAATGTGAAACCTCAGTGTAAGTAAAGGCAAGACTCTTGGACTGCTATTAGCCTGGGGTAAGAACAGGGCCAAAAAGGCTGAAACTGCATTACGCCTGTGTAAACATCAGCTATCAAATAGCCACACAGGGAATGGAGAATATCTCGCTATATGCTCTAGGAACAAATCAATACTGGAGATGAACAAAATAAAGCAAATATAACAAATCATGATATTAATAATTAATTTAATAACTCTTCACAACAGTGCAGTATGACTCTTTGCCTGAGTAGATAAAAAAAAAGATATATTGAAAATTATTGTGATTATATGTTGTATATTTGGTAATTCCAGTCCAGAGGCCAGTAGTAGCAGAGGTAAAGCTATGGCCAGTTTATCAATATAGTTGTGGTTCAGAGATTTCTGACACAGTACGCCAAGAGGCAAGTGTGTGAGAAAACCCCTATGGAAAAAAAAAAAGAAACGAAAAAGGAAAATGAGATGAGGGGGAAAAAAAGGTCTCTTCAAAAAAATGGACAGTCGCCACTCAACCTCTGTGCCACTGTGAATACAGCAGGGGAGGACAAGAAGTGTCCCTGCCCTGACCTGGGGGAGACTGACAGCACAACTGTGTGTATCAGATAGGGAAAGATAGAAGATAGAGAGAGGGAGAGGGAGAGAGAGAGAGAGAGAGAGAAAGAGAGAGAGAGAGAGAAAGTCGAGGAGGGAGCTTGTGTGTGACAGAGTGACAGGAAAGCAGCAGCGTCCCCAGCGATTGTGGTTTCTTGTCTGGTTACATATTCAGCCCTGACAGAATCTGAAGGCTGAAAAAGGATTTACTGGACTGGACAGCTACAGACAGACAGACACACATTACACTTTTGAAATGAAATTTTTAGCTTACTGCTGAACAGGCGTGTCAAGTAATAATATTATCAATACAAATTAATATAGCAAAATCTGTTCTTGCCATTCATAAAGCTAATCCATTCAGTTTACAGATTAACCTTGACCAGCAATTTGAATGGATTTTTCAAAAATAATTTGAAATGAAACTTTTTTTTTCTTGAATTATGCTATCAACAGCTCTTGACTTTGCTACTGTTTTTGAGGTAAATTTCATGTCACATGAATCTCTGTCTTTCATTATACAGTGACTCAGAGAAGGGCAACCAGGTGAGACACACTAATGTGTCACATCATCGGCTCAATCAAACCTGCCTCTCACCTCAGCTGTTGCTAAAGGCAAGGATGGCGAAATGACTTCCATGAATGATTTTTTTTCCTCACTGTTTTTTCTTAGTAAGAGACTATTAATGAATGTCACTTTCTTTAATACAAAAAACTGAAATCAAAATAGAATTCTACATGTTAGCACACTGTAAGGCAATGACCAAATGTGAGCTAGCTATGTTTACATTAGGGTAGCATACAATAGCATCATATCTCAAACCTGGTTGTTATTAACCAAACTTTTATACAAGGAGCATTAGAAATATGTACATGTGGTTGCATTTAATTGGTTATTATTCTCCCACAGGCCACTATTTGCATAGAGCTTAATGTTCACACTGATTCTATTCGTTCAGGGACTGTGATGAGTCTATGTTAAGTTTGAATCATATCTTCCTTAAGACCGTTGCGTTCTAGTCATTTATTGTGAAAAGGTATTTCTAACAACTCAATTCAATTTTTTTTTTTTTTTTTTTGTATGGCACAGGCAAAGGATTTCCGCAGCTTCACTGGTTTGTTTTGTTGATGACTTCCTGTGTGCCACAGTGTGAGAAGAGGTAAATTTTGGTTACTGTATTTGTCACACCCATATTTATCTCCCTAAAATCACACTAACCAAAACAATGCATTTTGTCCATACCATTGATTATATATATGTCTTATATTAGGTTAGATTAACAATGCATGAGAGTTACTAGTCCATATTGAAGCTCTTTGCTTTATTCTGGGGAGACTGCTAAAAGTCATCTGAAGGCAGTTGGTACTTGTTCCATCGTCTCCTGTAACTGGAGGTAGATGTCATTGTCAAGCCACAATTACGGAAAGCAGAGCCATTGTTTAGATTGTTGCAACATGATCACAGAACCCTCCTTGCTTACATGAGCATCAATTTTGTCATTTTGATTAATTATTTGAATCTCTGCTGCAAATCCAAAGAGAGAGATAGATGTGTAAAAACAATTCAGACACCGCCAAGAAAAAAAAAGAAATAGATAAACTAAAACCTTTCACTCTGCTAACTCTCAAGACCGACCATTTCTTGCTGATTTATCCAGTCAAAAAAACAATTAAACCGGATGACTTCATCTTTAATTACAATACAGTTGCTGTGAGCTACATAAGTGGGTAAGATTATTCAGGTTAAACTATAAATATTTGCAGGAATAACTGCATCATTAACAAAAATGAGACCACATTTAAAATACTAATTATATGACACTATTCTTTGCAAGGTTCATTATGTTGACAAAATTATAAATTATCACACACAATACAGTAACTGCAGGGACATCATCATGTACACAACCTTTTCTTTTGCTTCTAAGCTACTGCAGTCATACTGAGAGTCTACAAATCTCAGACAATGAGTTTCCTCTGAAGAAAATTTTCCACAAGTTACTCAATCGGTCAATGTGTCATGATGGGGGAAACCTTTAGTTTAAAGGAGTGACTGCATTTGGTCATGGTTGTTACAGTCTCTAACATGATCACTTATAATGCATGAGTGTGTATTGTTTCTGGTTCTGTTCTCTATACTGCTTGGCACACTTACCAACATACTGGACATGGTACATTTCACCAAAACAAAATAAAACAAAACACAGCTATGTCACCAGTTTTATATATATATATATATATATATATATATATATATATATATATATATATATATATATATAATTAAAAAAAAAAACAGACCCCAAAATGTCTTTTTTTCCCCAGCTTTTTTTCAGTAGTCTCATCTAATCCATTTAAAAAAAAAATTGTAATACTTAATGCTCTGGCTGCACCTCACTAGCATTTTTCTAAAGGAGAAGTCAATAGTCTTGGTTCTTTATATTTCTTTAATCCATTTTCAATCATTTTGGGCAGAGCTAAAACAAGGATGTGCCTTTGATAAGCCCTAAAAATAATGAGGGGTGGAATTGTTTTAGCAGATGATTTGCATACAGGGAGGTAAGCACTGTCATTAAAAAGAAGAACTCACCAAATAAACAATCCACAATCCCAGGCCCTGGCAATACTTAAAATTTTTCATGCAGTACATTTCCGCCTGGAAATTGTTTACTGCAGTGAAGTGGATTCTGAAAAAAGCAACACAATGATATTGAAAGAAGAGAAGAAAACCAGCTGACACGCACAGCCAATGGCAGGCTTATACCAATGTCTCTGTTCTGTTTTTATTAGCATAATGAGTAAATGTTGTCAATAAGAAAAAAATAGAATAATTGTTTGTGGCTGAGTTGCACAGTGGATTGGTGGCTCGCACTTTGACTTAGAGCTAGAGGATCCCTGGTTCACCTTCCAGGGATCTTTTTGCATGGAGTTTGCATGGTCTAGATGTGAATGTGAATGTGATTGTTTGTCTTTATATGGAGCCCTGCGATAGATTGGTGATCTATCCAGGGTGTCCCCTGCCTTCACTGTAAATCAGCTGGGATAGACTCCAGCTCCCCACAACTCTAATGGGGATTAAGCGGTGTATAGATGATGGATGGATGGATGGATGGATGGATGGATGGATGGATGGATGGATGGATGGATGGATGCTTGTGAGCTACTCACTGAAGTGTTTGCTTTAACCAGAAAGCCAGGTATTACAATATCTACCACACTACCTATGTGTGATGATTACAGAATTAATACACTATTTATGGATATGTTTGGCACTGGGAACTTTAGTTTAATATTAGGACTCTTGGTCAAGGTAAGGGAAAGTCCACAGTGACATTAGACACTCTCACTTTACTATTTAAAAACTGCAATCCTTTCCTGACCATTTATTTAATACTATTTTGGAGTAATATTAGAAGACATGACCGGAGGGTTGGGTATGTGGCTTCAACATTCAGATGCTACAGCTTACACAGCAGGAATAAAATAGAAAGAAGAAGTGACAGCAACGTTGACACACCCAAATGAATTAAATTCAAAACTACATTTAAGATTATCCTTTAAAAGTACTCACGTGATTAATATGGAATGAATGAATGTTTGATTGTTGGCACAATGCGTGATGTGACAAGGCTGAGAAAACATGGTAGACTGTTGGAACCTTGCACAACATATAGTAAAAAAAAAACCAAATTTTACATTGAGACCTTTTTTTTTTTTTTTTTTGATGATCTGTCTTGGTTTATAGAATAGAAATGCAGAACGGAGGGGAGAAAAATATGTGCTTTTAAACTTCTGCCAACATGTATTGTTTCCATTACAGTTTAAGAAAAATAATAACATTGAAATATAAAGTTATAGGACGTTATACTGTGCAGTGCATCACAGTGCAATGACAATTAAATATATCTGACAAATAAATATTGAAAAAATGATTTTAATTACTTATTTTTAATTATAGGCAAGTCAAGAAAATGAATGTGTAAAATTAATGCACATATGTGGTTCTGTTGACTTCATCAAGACTTCAGCATGCACTGGGGCTGTTTGCTGCCAAGTGTTAAGTGGCCAGGATGAGAATCAGCACCTCCAAGTGCCAGGCCAGGGTTTCTCCTTGAAACTGGTGGATTGCTGGTTTTGAGGTGAGTTTCTAGTCAAAGAAAAGAAATTCTTGGGATCTTGTTATTGACCAAAAATTAAGCGTGAGATGGACAGATAGATTGAAGCAGCATCAGTGTTGGCGCGGACAGCGTACATGGTGAAAAAGGAGATGAGCCAGGATGTAAGGGCCTCTCTTTATCAGCTGATCTACTTTCCAATTCTAACCTATTATCACGAGCTGTGGGTAGCGACTAAAAGAATGAATACACATGGACGAACTATACATCCTCTGTAGAGTGGTTGGGCTCGGATCTTCAGACAGGGTGAGGAGCTTGGACAGAAGACTCTGGGGAGACCCAGAACTCGCTGGATTGATTGCATATCTCATCTGGCCTGTGAACACCCCAGGGCTCCAGTAGGAAGAACAGAAAAACTGTGCTTCAGAGAGGGATGTATGAAATGCCCTGCTTAGTCTTGTGTAACCACAACCCATCTGAGCTGGAAGAAAATTTATGGATGAATGGATGTTAGGTAAGATTGTTTTGTATAAAAACATTGATTTGGACCACAGCTGAGATCAGTTTACCAAAGCAAGTATTTGGACAATGAGAAAGGTCAGTTAAACACATTGAGCCAAACAATTAGCTGAATCACGAACAGATGCCAGTCTCATATTTAGACTAGAAAAACAATTTGAAGAAATTTGATCCTAGAGAGCAACAATGCATTTGCAATTAACAGAAATAGTTCAGAATTGACAGATTAAACTGATTAAATATTTGAAAAAGCTCAAGAAAAGTCAATCATTTGGACTGCATTTAAGGGGCCAATTAAGTGTTAATGTGAATATTAAATTTGGGCACAGCAAATTGAAAAATAAAAGCTATCAAAGTTATTCAACTTTTTCAGGTTTTGCTACCTTCTACATTTTACAGTGCAACAAAAGCAATGTTAAAGTACAATAATATGTGCCTTTAACTAAGAAGTGACATGAATGACATGTAACAGGGATAGGAGCTTGTCTCTGCTTCTCCTCCTCTTTCCATCTTTCCATCTCTGCAGCCATCCTAAAATCCATCCTTACCTCTAAATAAAGAGGTTAACATGACCGGGCCTGGCGTCTAAATGTGATTACACAAGTGATTTTTTAGACCATCCAACCACTAATGTGACAGGCAGCCATTTTCCGCTACAGTTACACACACACACACACACACACACACACACACACACACACACACACACACACACACACACACACACACACACACACACACACACACACACACTCATACACAAACACAGACACACTCCCCAGACACTCATAAAATTAGATGGACAGAGATGAGAGAGGAGGGATGGGTAAAAGGTGGTGGTGGAGGGAGGGCAGGGAGGCGGGGAGGGGAGGGGTCAGGGACAACTGGGGAGGGAGGAATTTGATTGTTATTGCTTCCTCTGGGTCTGTGCAAGTGTGTGTTGGAGAGAGACAGAGACAAAGAGAGAGAGAGCAATAAGGGCAGAGAGAAAAAATCTGAAACAAAAAGAGGGAAAAGACAAAGAAAGCCATATATCTGCTCACGACACACTATTGTACACTGCTGTCCTGTATGTCACATGGCCACACGCTTCTTAATCATTTTAGCATCATACATGGCTAGGAGAGCCAAACTGCCCAGAACAATATTATTATTATTATTATTATCATTGTTGTTTTGTTTCTATTACTTTTGATTAACTTAATGTGAAATGTCTTTCTGTACTTTATATTAAAGCTTAATTGATAAAGTGATTGGTAGATTTAAATATGTGTTGCAGCTTTGCACCCTCAATTTATAAAGTCATGATATTAGTACTAAGTCAAATGGAGGAGATTGTGCAAGGAAAGAAAATGATTTTCTTTCTGTAATGGCTGCATAACCTTTGTGCATTTCATTTACAATGGCTCTAGATATATTTGTTATTTTAATCTAGCTTCTACCCAGACACATTTTTTCAAACTGGCATTAAATTACTCAATACCTGAATTTCTCAACCTAAAAATAAGTCTGTTGGAAAGTGTCTCAACTGAAATATTACTAAATTGCCCTAAACCTATTTTTACAATATGAACTGGTAAATAATATACTCCTGAAGGGAAGATGCATGTTTTAAGAATAGGGATTGGAAGCACTGAATCTAAAGGAATAGATGTCTGTGGAAAGAAAAAAATGTTCCAAATCATGTATGAATAAATGTGCACAAAAATATCATTAAAATTATTTTCAGGTATATTGTAATTATATGAACCAGTTTTGTCTGACATTGATGAAGACTACAGCAAATATATTCATTTAGCTGTTTCCTTTTAAGCGTGCAGAAAACCTTTGGTGTTGTGTTACTGTATTTGACTGTTTTCCACGCTGTTTAAGTAAACTTCTTCATAGATTTTCATTTTTATGTGTGTATTTGAGTAACCGTTTTAAAAGTACTGTCAATTCTCGCTTTTTCTTCTTGACAAATATGTAACAGGACATGATTTGCTATTTTAGTTTACATTCATTACTAAAGAAAAAAATAATTCTATCTTAAAATGCTGGTTGATTTTACATCATTGTTCTCTTCGATAATTTGAGTAATAGGTTCCTGGAATGAATAAATCCAAATATTTTAAGAAAGAATCAGGAAACTAGTAGACAAGGACATTCACCAAAAAGCCTCTGAAATCTTAATGAGTGGAAAAGCTGAGAGTTATCAATGTAAGCTGAAGGAGCTATTGCTGAATTATAGGAAAGTACTTGTAACTTTAATGCTGTCTTTTAAGTTGAAAACACAAATGTTTGCATGTTCAGTCATACTGCTATTGAATTAAAGGTATAATTAGTATCAAAATGTGTCTATCGTGCACAGATTTTGTGCTTTGAAAACTGGGGGTGGTTTTTCTATTCTGTGTGGCTTTGGCATCATGATATAAGCTGCATTGTGTTCAGTTTGTCTTAACAATAAATGGCAATGGAGCACATATCATGATGCCAGAAGAGATAGAGTTACCTCAAAGCTGACACACAAAGCGCCGAAATCTGCTGTGAGAAGAAAGAAAGAAAGAAAAAAGAAAGAGACGAAGACTTAGAGAGAGCCAGCTGAATCTTTATCTCTTTCTGTCTACTGCTGTGTAGCTCTCTCTCTCTATCTCTGCCCTCCAAGACAAATGTTACACTTAGGACTCCCCCTCTTTCCACTTGATGGATAGCACACACACGCACTCTCACTGATATATTGCTGGGAGGGGGAGAGGATGCGGGGCTGGAGGGCTAACGATTACGGGAATTGTCATTCGCCGATCATTCGTCTGCATTTGTAAACCATCAACGTCAAGAGCTTACACACACACAGCTGTTGCTACGAAGTGGGTAGTGGTCGTGTGTGTGTGTGTGTGTGTGTATGTGTGCGTGTGTGTGTGTGTGTGTGTGTGTGTGTGTGTGTGTGTGTGTGTGTGTGTGTGTGTGTGTGTGTGTGTGTGTGTGTGTGTGTGTGTGTGTTTCTGGCATTTTCTGTCATCTAATCTCCAAAATTCACATTAGGAACATTAGAGAAAGATCATGTGTCACTGGTGTGTGTGTGTAAATGTGTGTGCTCTGGGACACTCCCTCACTGTCCCTTGATGCTGACGGGCTGTGAATGCAGACAGATTATTATTATTATAGAAGGAAAGAAAGAAAGGAAGAAAGATAGGAAATTATATATTATTATTATTTGCTTTTGCTTGGATAGCAATTTAGAAATTTTAGAAAATCAAACATTTTTTTTGCATTCATTTTTTTCTTTAAAAATACACTTCCCGTCAAAAGTTTGGATCATTTAGAAATGTCCTAATTTTTGAAAGAAATGCATTTTTTTTAAAATGAAGACAACATTTAATTAATAACAAATACAGTCCAGACATTGTTAATGTGGCTGTTCTAGCTGGAAACGGCTGATTTTTAATGGAATATCTCCATCGGGGTACAGAGGAACATTTCCAGCAACCATCACTCCTGTGTTCTAATGCTACATTGTGTTAGCTAATGGTGTTGAAAGGCTCATTGATGATCAGAAAACCCTTGTGCAGTTATGTTAGCACGTGAATTAAAGCACGAGTTTTCATGGAAAACATGAAATTGTCCAGGTGACCCCAGACTTTTGAACAGTAGTGTATATATGTTTTGCTATCAATCTAATGAGGGATATTCGTGCCATGCTAATCAGCTAATCTTCCTGCACCCTCAGCTACACACGTTCACAGAGTGACATACTCAAAAACACATAATACAAGCGTTTCATGTGTAGACCTATTGAATGACTTGCACAAAAACTTTTCGTTACTGACAGCAATTCTTATCTTTTAGATTCTGGTTCCAGGTAGAGGAGAAGACAGATCTACTGTTACTGTGACAGAAACAAAATAGGATATGATCAGTAGCTTTATTGTATATAGTATAAATCATACCCAAAAAAGACTATCATTATCACCATGATTTGATTCTTATTTTTTTTAAACATTTTCATACATCAAAAAACTTAAGATTTGTCCTTTTTTAAATTTTATCAGAGTGAGACGCTTGAATTTACACTGACGTATATATTCCATCCACATTTGAATACTCCAAAATCATTTAACATCCACCTGTTAAATCACATTTTGATAAACATATGATGTCTCATGTGATGCACAATGATGGTCTTTCTTCTCAGCCACTGTCACTTAATGTTCACTGTGTTCCCTTACAAAAGTCTCCCATGAGTTTTTTTGTCTCTCTGTCTTCATTAGACTCTGCTCTCTCATATGTTATATTTGGCATGATTTGCTCCAAACTGATTTATTTCTAAGACAGAAATAACCACAGATTTATATCTCTCCATTTGCTGAGGATTTATTTTATCGTAAGTGTTGTCCTTTATTTCAAGATCAACTAATTTATGCTTCTACCTAAATAGTGAGAAGTCGATTGCATTTCAGTTCCCTCTCGTTGTTGTGACATGCTGAAAAGGAAGAACATGGTCATATTTCTGAAAAGATTCCAGACCACACTAACACAGGCAGATGACTGCTGACATATGTGGAGGCCCGGAATAGTGTGCATGCAAACACACACACATGCACTGTGTGTGAATGTATAAAGAGGACAAATGACTCAGTGAGATCCATCTGTCCAACTTGAGTGGTAAACACCAGACAATATGAGCTGCATCACTTTGTGTGTGTGTTTGAGGGAAGCGGTTTGGAGAGGAGTGTGTCTGTTCTCTTCTGAGATCTTTCTTTCTGAAATACAGATTTAAGTTCCTGTCATCATTTTATTTTTGTTGCCTGATGTTGTCTGTAAATTAATATTCTATTGTTAAGGAGCTCCGAATTTGTCCCATTTCCTCATAAACTGCCCACAAAGGCTAAGATGCTGTTGTTTAAGTAACACGAGATGAGATATCCATTGATTATAAAATTGACATTTGACTGATATCAACATTTAATTTAAAGCTATAATTGAATGACTGCATTTATTTTATCAGCAATCTCCATCTTTCACTGTCACTCTTCACTGAGGAAATAAGACTTGCTTCCTGTAAGATCTGCCTTTGAACATATTTATATGTAAAATAAAAACTAAACATACATGACTGCCAAAACCAGAATAGATTCAGACATAGAAAAACACAATGTTAAATGAATGATGCAACTGTGTAATCATTCTCTTTGCTGTTCATGTCAGAGACAAAATATATAAAAACAATCTCATTCCCTAAGCGCTTCCAGAAAACACTGTAGGAGAAGTCGTTTTTACAGCTGACAGCTGGCATGAGGAGTTTTGAATGACTGTCTAATACAGAGTTCTCTTGTCTATCACTTGAAGCAGAAGAGGCCAAAAGGCATAGTGAAACTGGAGTTGGTAGGTGCACTCATTGTTACATACAACTTGGAGAGAGTAATTGAGTTTGACAGTGGGAGAGGATTGCATCATACTGCTTAGATGTATCAACAGGAATCCAAACAGTGTTTGGCAGTGCCTTGAAAAGAAATACAGCAGAAAACAGCCTCATCTCTTCAACAGCCCGCCGTTAAACAGGAATTTTAGCAAAAATGACATGAAAAGAACAGGGAAATATTACTATTCAACAGACAGTCAGCGTACGTTTGTCTGTCTGTCTGTCAGTCTGTTAGTAACATTGCTGAAAAACGGACTAACAGATTTGGATGAAACTTTCAGGGATGGTCAGAAATGACAAGGACCAAGTGATTAGATTTTGGCAGTGATGCAGCTTATAGTCTGGATCCACAGATTTGTTAAAGATTTCTGTCTTACAAGACAGCAGCATGGCGTCACTGTTACTATGAAAACAAATGAACACAACATCAGCTGCCTGCTGATGAGCACATGATTGTGATCCTACTACAAATTGACCGCTGCGAACTTATCGTGAGTTATCCCGGAGAAATGATACAAGGAAGAATTAATTAAATTGTGGGGATGTATCCGAATCCTATCAATTCCTGCCGCCTCTACATGTTCAGGTTCCGCGATTCTGTATCCGTACATAATGTACATATGCGTAACACACACCTGTCCTCACCGCAAAGTCGTTTTTATGACAGATTTTATCTGCGATATATAACAATGTAACAACTGAGCAGCCTTGGCAGAGTACTGTGCTTCCTGGATGCTTTTCTTGTTTAATATTTTTGTTGGTGTCAGCTTAAACCAAGAGAAGACATTTCAGTTCCAATACACTATATGATGCAAATCTTTAAAGCTTGGTCACAAATACTTGTTTTTAAAAGGATGTGGAAAAAGTCACAATACACTACAGTGTGTGTCCACTGATAATGAAGGAACAAGTCACTCACTGAAACAGGGTGTCTCACTGATGTCATTTGGAAATTCTCGTAGTTCATGAGTAGTTAATGCTTTGTGGACAACACTGAGGCTCCTTTGTAGCTTTCACTTTTATATGGTTTTCTATGTAAAGTTAATCCTATATCAACTTGTAATCTTCATAGTTTATAGTAGTATGACCTCGCCAGAAACTGATGTAAATGTGTGTAAAATGTGTAAAAGTGTGTGTGTATGTATATATATATATATATATATATATATATATAGACATTGTTCTTCCTCTCCTTCTCTCTTTAAAATAAACACCTGGCTACTATGAACAGTGATACATGTTTCTTCTCTTCACTAGCACCACTCCTCAGAGTCTCTCTATCTGCTCTCTTTTTTTTTATCCATATCCAGCCATTTTGCTCAAATCTGCATTTCTAAGTATGATGTGTCATTCATCAAGGTCAGAGTAATAGCACACTTGATTTATTCCAAAGACATCTGTTTGGAATGTATGCATTTATCACTGCAATCGCTTCACAATTACTTTTTCACTATTGAGCTCAGTGACCAGTGACCAGATATACACCATGTGCAAATACAATATATGTCTCCTAGAATACACACAACCCAGGTCATTCAGTTCATAGAATATATATAGATATTTCCATAAAAGTGCAGGTGGGTTGATAAAGTCTTACATCAATTCCATTGACAAAAATCACACTTTTGCTCTGCAGTATGTAACTGTCTAAATGTTAGAATTTTTCTTTCTGTAATGAATATATCATATCACTGTAGTTTTACTTAGCTTACTCACATGAAGCTTTGCTAATTCTGCACTACCAGCATTTCTGTCTTTATCTCCCATTTTCATGGCATTGTAAATTGTATAATTCACTGTGGTTATGTTGCAGGGACCAAATGGATGCAGAGCAAGTTTGTAGAGGGAACACTACTGACACTTATTCACTTTATACAATCTGTCTTATCAACAAGCAAACCTACTCTAGCAGTCCTGAATGGATAGAGTTGCAATACCCAGAAACAAATAACACAAATAATAAGAAAAAAATAAGACAGTAATTCATCAAATATTCCCTCCATCCTTTCAGACATTCACAATCTGACATTGAAATGCCAGAAATTGCAGTTGATTGTATTCACAGTATTGTGGCAAGGTTTAAAGTTTAAAGACACTTTAACAAATAAAACCATAAAAAATGTTCATTTATCAATGAACTGTACAGAAGTTCATGTAAACAATCTACATCAGGTCACTATTTGTCTTTAAAACACATAGATTTCCTTCAGTCAAAGTCAAATTTACCTTTGTTGAAACACAATATGAAAAAAACTTTACCCAAATGAATTGCTGCTCTGTTCTCCTCTGTCTCCAAGGACAGATTAAACAAACAAACCTATATTTAAGTGCCTGGAAATTCAGCTATGCAAATGCTGTCAGTGATAGTGGAGCTAAAGAGATTATGAAACAGGTCATACTGTATATGCATCAGTGACACTGTCAATAAAGGGAAATATATGACAAATCTGTTCTGTGAGAATTAGATCAAGGAATGATTTGAGAGGTGCTGGGAACAGATGGCCACACTGTATAAATTAACTGCCTGTATAAAGCAAAATCTGAGAACCTCAGCAAAATATGTTTCATATAAAAACATTTTTTTAATTTCTTTTTTTGGTTTCACTGCTTTGCCATGTTTCTGAGAATTCATAACATTCTACCTAATTGTGTTTGTCTCATTTCCCCTAATTTGTCCATTCGTCCAAAACACAAAATTGGGATTTTAGTTTGCGAAACAGAAATCAGACAGTGCGGGTTGGGTCAGCAGTTCAAAGTGACGTTTGGCTATTTCTGCCACTTGTCCTGTGTGTACAGATATATTGTCCTGAAGCACCAGCAGCCAGCTCCAAGCTTTCCTCTCTTTTTTTTAATATTTGATTGCTTTAAGCATTTGAGCTCTTGTGAACGGTGATCAGGCTTTTAATATCTAATTATGGCTTTATGAAATACAGGTAAACTGAAAAGGAGAGTTATGCCTGTTGTTTTCAGGTGAGGCTGGAAGTTTTGAAATCCCATCTTAAGTATAGTAAATATGAGCATAAAAATTAGATTGGTTTGATGTAATCTTTATCATCTATTGCAGCATTGGTTCACTTTAAGATGTTGTAATTTGCCAGCAATGTCGAAGGTTCAGAAATCGAAGAAATGAAAAATGCCTCTCTGTTGCACCTCCACCAGCAATACTCACAATACTCATCTTCACCTCCATGAAGATGAGTATTTTTTCTTGAAAACACTCTAATACACCTTTATGCCATGTAAGAGTCCATTTGTTTCCACAACTATGTAGGTGCATATGTGTGTGTCAGGGGGACTATGCTTTTCCCCCTGATATTCAGTTTGCATGTAAAAAGAAAAAAAAGGATCCAAAAATGTCACTTTCGCTCTGTGTGCCTCCAGCTCTTTGCAGTCTGCTTCATTGTGACCAGTGTGCATGAGCGATGAGGTCAAGTTGAAAACATTTTATACAGAGGTTAATATTTAAACACTCCTTTTTTTTTCACCCAACCTATGACTTAATCACTCCCTCTTATTAATCACACCTTGCTCTTAGTCTGCTTCATTGCTGTGCATTGTACAGTCATGTAGACATGTTCTTTCATTCCATCCATCTCTCTCTCTCTTCCATGTTCTTCTTATTTTCCTACAGCTATCCATCACCGTCTCTTTCTGCTATACTCCCACCCTCTATCTGTCCATCCCCCTCCTTTCTTTTTTTCTGTGGTTCAATAATTGATGTGAGACGTTCTGTCTCCCTTCGACTGGCTTGGGAGGTTTAAGAGACATGATTCGGCTATGGAGGGCACTTTGTACAAGCCTTGACACGCACATACATACACACACACACACACACACACACACACACACACTGACACACACTGACACACCCATACATGTTTTACAGCAGAGTTCAAGCAAGGGTCAACTCTGTTGCATTAATGTTGCAGGAGAGAAAGTGCTTGGTGTGTGTGTGTGTGTGTGTGTGTTGTGTGTTGTGTGTTGTGTGTGTGTGTGTGTGTGTGTGTGTGTGTGTGTGTCTGTGTCTGTGTCTGTGTGTGTGTGTGTGTGTGTGTGTGTGTGTGTTTAGAGTTTATTCAGATCTCCACAACTTCAAATCAAGTCCTCACAATTTAAATGACTAAATCATTTTAGAGAGCAGACTTGATTTGGGGATCACAGGCCGAGGTAAGGGTTAGGTTTAGGTAAGTAGTGGTTCTAGTTAGGGTTTGTCTCTAGGAGATTAGTGTAAGTCCTCTGAAGTGATGGGAAAATAGTGATGCATGTGAGAATCAATATTAGTTGCACAGCAACTGTCAGTCTAATTGTGGCATATTTTTCTCTGATAGATACTGACAGATACTGTTTAAAAAAACTGATTTTCAAGAGATTCAGGAGTTTTTATTTGTCACATGTTCTTACACTACAGACAGTGAAATGCAAGTGACTGTTCCACAAGGCTGTGCCATAATTATAAGACATGATCCAAAACATTTTTAAAAAATCCAAAAAGTAACAATTATGGAGGAGTAGGGAGATTGTGAAACTAAAATGCAGTACTCACATTTTTAGCATAAGTGTCCCACATGTGTTTGTCAGTTCAGCCATTGCTCACCACGCCCCACTACCCACTTCCAAACAAACATTAAATAAATTGATAAAAAGCATCTCTTTCCTGCGCTGTGTTTTCTGTTCCAGCCTTAACACACAGGCCAAGAGGGGTAAAGATATCAGGCTAATTTGCTGATTCATTTATATGTAATACTAAAATTAAAATGATGTCATTTTAACCAGCATTGAAAACATGGATGGTTGGAGTGCCACCTGGCTTATCTTATCTGGCAATATTTTTCCAGTAGAGAAAGTGCTGTGTGTATATATATATATATATATATATATATATATATATAGAGCACCTGGTGGCCAAGCCTTGGGACCCCGTGGAGCTCGGTCGGGCAGAGCTCGAAAAAGTAACATGGGGTCGCCGCCCAGCGGGCCCACCATCCACTAGGTAGGAAATCGAGGTTGGGTGCTATGCATGCCAGGCAGTAGGCAAGCACAAGCGTCTAGGTGCACCGCCCCCTGTGATGTAGACTTGCTCTGGGGACTTGGAACGTCACCTCACTGGGAGAGAAGGAACTTAAGCTGGTGCGGGAGGTGGAGCAATACTGGCTAGATATAGTTGGCAGAGCGAGAAGTGACGTGTTGTGTCACCAATCAGGGACCGCCCTGCAGGATGCCTTGGAGACAGCAGACTGGGAAATGTTCCAGCACTGCTCTGGTGATGATGTCAGCATGTTTACGGAGATGGTTTGGGATTTATTAGGAAACTAGTGGAGGACACTATCCCCAAAAGAACCATCAAGGAGTTTCCCAACCAGAGGCTGTGGATGAACAAAGGCATCCGCGATGCTCTGAAGTCCCACACCACCGCCTACAGCACGGGACTCACTCCTGGAGACACTGGACCTTACCAAGTTGCTATGTACGGTGTCTGCAGAGCTGTGAAGGAGACCAAACAGAGGCATGGGGAGAAGCTGGAGTCACAGTTGCAGCAGAGGAACACCAGCGGGCTATGGCACTGACTAAAAAATTGTGATGGACTATACAACAACACTGCCGTGTCCTGAAAGCCCGTGCCAATCAGCTAGCACCAGTGTTCACAGAAATATTCAATCTGTCACTCCCCCAATGCATCATCCCTAGGTGCTTTAAGCAGTCCATCATTGTTTCAGTCTCAAAGAAAGCCAAGCCCAGCTGTCTGAATGACTACTGTCCCTTTGCCCTTACGTCTGTGGTGACTAAATGTTTTGAAAGACTGGTTCAACACTTCATCCCCTCCTCCTTGCTGAAGAAGGAGGCCTTTTGGGCTTTGCTTGCTCAAGAGTCTCCTGAAGCAGGTGACGGTACCGGATAGCCAATAGGAGAGCAGCTGCTTCTTTTGGTAGGCCTCAAGGAAGTTCTGGCAAACCATTGATGCCTCAGGAAGGGGAGGCAAGGCTTTCCCCTGGATGTGTACAGTTGGAGGGGAGAACTGTTGACCCGTTCTGGGGACATGGTTGGCAGTGGAAGGAGCACTTTGAGGAACTTCTGAACCTGGTAAACACATCCTTAACACAGTCAGTAGGAGGAGGCAGAGCCTGAAGACTTGGGGCAATCTTCATCCATATCCATTTGTTGATCTGGAGAAGGCCTACAACCGTGTCCCCCGAGGGGCTACTGTGGGAGTATGGGGCACCGAGCTCGCTAATATGAGCCATTCTTTCCCTGTACAGTCAAAGTAAGAGTTGTATCCGCATATTCGGCACAAACTCATTTTCTGTGGGTTTTGGACAACGCCATGGCTGCCTCTTTTCTCAGATCCTGTTTGTGATGTTCATGGACAGGATAACAAGGCAAAGCCGGGAAACGCCTCAGGATCCCCCAGGAATGTCTAGAATGACCTGCTTTGTCTGCCGGCTCCACCACCCAGGCCCGAATAAGCGGAAGAAAATGGATGGACGAGATACATGGATTAATTTCAAGGTGACATTTTCAGCATTAAGCCACATTCATAGTATTTCTCCAACCATACCCATACTCTGTAATGTAAACATGATCAAAACCATTGTGTTTTGTTAATTGAATTGGAAACATTGATACTGAAGAAAACGCAGTTAAGTAGTATGATTTGTCAAAGGGATTAATTTACAATAGTTTGTTATTCTCTTGAAACAAATCTGCAATTGATATCAAATTAATTTTCTTGTAAAATATGTTTGATCTTGTAAATGAGTATCATGTAAAGGCTTTGTCTGTCAAGGAGTTTTAGTTCAAAGCTGGATTAAAGGGAGAGTACAATTTTTTTTTTTGTTTTTGGATTTTTTTTTAAAATCAACATTCTTCAGATTTTGTCACTTGTAACCTGTGTTTAACCTGAATTTCAATGGCAGTCTTTATATATTAGGCAGCTTCTTGTCAAAGGATTTACAAAAAGTTGTGAAAAAGTGAAAACAACTGCTATTGCAGAGGTTGACCAGTAGGATTGGGCTGTGATGATGGCAGCTAGCTTGATTTTGCATATGATTAGACTTAGGCTCCATTCATTGTGTTCACTGGGAACTGCTTTAGTAAATATCAATTTGATAACCACTTACTACTTTACTTGAACCCTATACTTTCGAGTCTGCATGCTGTCAACCCAATACCAGTTTGAAGATTGGAATTAAATAGGAAATTTGACTGAGAAAGTTTGCAAAACTTGAAGTTGCAGTTTATGCTAAGATCTGCATTGAAAAGAAAATGTGTCCGTTTTCAGAAGAATCTTAGATCTGAATATATCTCAGTCAGTTCCATGACCATTCAGTATCAGAAAAACCACAAACCTACAAGCTTTTGGTGTTTTAAAAATAATTTGTTACACTTTATCAATCACACTATTTATCAGAAAGTTCCAAAGTTCAGCAGTAAAAACTGAAAAACTATCAACATTTCATAGAAAACACGAGTAAATTAATGAATTTACAGCTCTCTTAAAGTAAAAGAAGTGCATGAACCTTTAAAAATGGATACAGGCAAGTGCCCCAACTTTTGTTGATTGCTTACAAATTCACTGTCTTTGCAGCAACATTGATGGAACAGAAGGACAATACTGTACTGTCGGAAAAAATGTGCTACAATAGTCTGAGAAGGGCAGGGTAACAAAAGACAACAGAGTGGTTGGGGGTTCATGCGAAAGCACGATAATGAGCCAGAACATTAGAGGAATATGCCAAGAGGTATATTCTTAAACCCTTCTTAGTAGATTTTTAATGAACTCGACAGAAGGATGCTTTCCAAGCAATGTTTCATTCACTCCGTAGAAGGATGCTATGAGTCACAAATATAGATTGAATTTAGGATTTAAGATTCTTTCGTTCTTTAAAAAATAATTTAAAGAATCCTTACTTAGGACAGTGATGAATACTTTTGACAGGCAGCATGGACAACAACTTTTATTTTCAGATGCTGGCCTCTGAAACTTTGATTATAAAGAATGTTGAATTGTTCAGAAACACAAGTGAGTCCAGTGTTGATTTAGGTGCTTTGTCAGTGGAAGGAGTTTTGCCTATGTGTGGCTTCCAGCTTTTGTTGATCAGCTCTTGAACAAAGGATACTACAGTGTGCGTTTCAGGTCTGCACTCTTAATTAAAACTCAGTCGTCAACATTTACACTGGAATTATTCCACTGCTTCTCACAATGATTCCCCCCCCCCCCCCCCCATTTTTCTATTCCATTAAAACAAAGGAATAACCTTATTATCAATTTTGCTTAGGTTTGACTTTAGCTCACTGTGCGTTCAAAGGAAATAAGGGTCACAACAACAGGGATAAAAATTGGCTTTGTTACATTATTTGGTTTAGATGATTATTACCTTTCATCTGTTTACAATGATACCACCATTTTTTTCAGAGAAGAGAAATTTTTAAAGAACTCTCAAAACCACATGTATACAATTATATTAATATACAATTCTCCACCCCATATTCTGCCTGAATGCTCAGAATGTGTCAAAAAGTCATGCTTTTGCCAAACTATGACCCTTTAGAAACAGCTTCCTTTTCTTCCATGCATGCAGTGCTGTCAAGCAGTACAAATGGGTCACCTGCTGGCTTTAACTGCTGCTTCCAGTTTCACCAACACACCTGTATGTGAGCTCAGTTAAAATCAGTTCAGTTTTATTCATATGATGTCTATTAACAACATCAGCATCAGGGCACTTCGCATAGTAAGGTGAAATGAAGAAAGGACTGTGCTGCTGGGGTGGTCTGAGAACTTTTTATGGATTTTTTTCTCTTTTCAAAAATACTACAAAAAACAACATTTAAAAAAACATGAAAAGGGATGTCTATGTCATATATAAATACATTTAAATATCCAGCAAGTTGATATTTTTTAAAGAAATAAAATTATCTTTAATGTATAATTGAAATGGAGTTCAGTACTTCCTTTTTTGCCATTTAGCAGTAAATGTTCGTGCATGAATTCAATTACCTAACTGTACTTGAACAAGTTACCACCAAACAACACTGGAAGTAGGTTAACCATCAGTTTTGTTCCATTTATTGTATAAATACAATTAAAATATCTCATTTAAATTTTTTACAAAATCAACATAAAGAATGCAGCGACACAAGTAAACAGGTTGATCATTTTATTTATCGTCTCATCTATATTTCAGTCCTCCCTTCCCTGTCTCTTTTGCTGCTTAATTGAAAGGCCATGGCAAGGGACCTGAGCAGCAAATAGCCTGATCAATACCAAGCCTGATGTGTAAATTGATCGTATTTGTGGGTGTTATGGGGACTGGGCTTATGTGCATGTGTTTGAGTGATAGCAGGGGTATCTCTGCATGTGCTGTGTGGATGAGTGTGTGTGAGTGTGTGTAGTTGAACTCCCACTTATGCTAGGTGTTCAATCAGCCTAATTCATTCTCGCCCAGAGACTGTTGTGTGGTTGCAGGACAATTCATTTACTCTGCAGGCTCCAATCAAAACTATTCCCAGCATTCCCTGCCGTAATAATCACTGCATATGAAATTAGAAAATACATAATGGCAAGGCAAAGTGCTTTGCACTACAGGCGAAACAGGCAAGTGTGAATGACTGAGTCTTTATATTTTATGATATGAACTCAGTGGGCAAACTTGTTCCTGTTACCTTTGATTCTTTAACCCTGTAAGATCTAAAAATAAAAAAAGCAAAAATAATCCACTACCACTCAGAAGTCTGGGGTCACCCAGTCAATTTCATGTTTTCCATGAAAATTCATACTGTTTTTCATGTACTAAGATAATTGCACAAGGGTTTTCTAATCATCAATCAGCATTTCAACACGGCCAGCTCGCACAATGTACCTTGAGAACGCAGAGGTTATGGTTGCTGGAAATGGACCTCCGTACCCATATGTAGATATTTCATTACAAATCTACCATTTACAATTTGAATAGTCATTTACCACATGAACAATGTCTGTACTGTATTTCTGATTAACCTAATGTTATCTACATTGAAAAAAATATTTTCTTTCAAAAATAAGACTCTTTTAAGTGACCCAAAAACTTTTGAACAGTAGTTCAAAAATAAAAAAATAAAATAAAACTGATGTATTTTTGCAATAGTGGGTTTCACAGGGTTAAGCCTTTTGAGTCGAAGAAAGTACTGATTTCTCCAAAGGATTTTATATTGGAGACTAATTTCAAGAAAGCAAGGAAGTTGTGGATAAAAAAAAGAGCCACACAACTAAATGTTTTGCCACAGAATAATGTTCTTGAGCCTTTTTTGTGTTATGCATCACCAGGACAACTAGGTTTCCAATCACGAGTTGCTAATATATTTAATATATACCTTGCGGTTGTCTTTATCAAAATGTACCTTGTTATGTTCATCTTTATACATATAAATGTTTCTATTCTATTATACAAGAAAAGAACAAAATAGCATTTCATGCAGATTCTCTGTCTGTGATGCATATTCCCTGGCTAAGTTCTGTTTTTACATGTTCTTTTGCATCACACACAGCAGATGCTACCACCTTCATGCCTCACATATCCTGTGTCGTGTGTATATTCTCTGCTTTTTATTGGATGATGCAGTTGAACATTACATTTTGTTCATGCAGTGAAGTTTCAATGTGTTTTAAATTGTTTGTTTTAAACTGAGATCTTTAAAAAAAAAAAAACTGTCCCAGCAGGTAACATTTTTGAAATCTGTAAAGAACTACCAACTGGGTAGATTGTCCCACTGGTGTGTATTTACTGTGACAAATCATGTTTCAAGTCTATATTATTTCAGTTCAATTGCCTTTTGTTTACATAGCACCAATATCACAGTGAAGGTCATCACAGGGAACTTCACCTAATAGTGTAAAGAGAAAAAACTTTGAGAAAAATATTCCCTTTTAACAGAAAAAAAAAAAAAAAAAAAAAACTCTGACAGAAACCAGAATCATGGAGGGCAACCACCTGCCTCATATGTCTTCGTGTCCTGCTCATCATCTCTTGTGTGGGACTTGGTGTGTCTCTGTATTTGCAAACTCCTATGAAATGTGCTTTTGTGATGAAGGGCTGGTCAGATTGGTCTGATGGGAGCAGATTTGAGTGTTAAATCAGAATGGTGGATTGTTCTCGAAGCCAGAAAAGCCAAACATTCGCAAAATGTGAATCACAAACATGAATTATTTTGCTCCATCTGCAGTGACAGACCCTCCCTGTCTTTAATATTAGCATGGCATCTGCTCATTCTCACTTTCTTAAAATTGAAACCCAGACATCTTTTTTGTTTGTTGACACTAATTCATTTTCTCCACTAAGAAAGCTATTTCCAAAGGTAAACATAATCTCAGGATACTCTTGAAACTCCGTTCTACATTACAATTATTATCATCTAGCTGAGCAGTGCACTTCACTTCTGTCGAGGTCCCTCCTCTCAGCTTGTCAGAAATCATTTATTCGATACACATGGGCATCCAAATGTGAGTACACACACCAGGAGGTCAGGAACAAGGCAAGCAAGAGGCTTATGAGTGCCTGGACAGTAGTATACTGACTGTGTTGTCATGCAGTGATTAAAAGACAAGGAAGAACAAGGCTGTAATTGCTCACAAATTATGTTTGTTTACATTCTTTGTCATGTTTTCTGCAGAATTATGATACTTTATGATATTGACCCCCAGATTTAGCACAATAATTGTGTTAACTCTAAATAATATTCATGTTTCCATGAAATTATGAGCTATACTTTGATAGCCTGTGCCTTGATTGTTTCCATTCCGCCTGTGACAAATTTTGTTTTTTGTTTATAACATTATACATGCAGCAGTTGTGTGTGCAGTGATGGTTGTGCTTGTTGTGGGTTGTATTGAGGTCACTAAATTCATAAACACCTGCAATGTGTTAGAAACACATCTGTCATAGAAGCACCACAGGTTCACTATAGAGTAAACCACAGCCGAAGTCAAAGTCCTAACATAACAATGTTTAGTGATAGCATCGCTTGTCACAGTCACACAAACAGCCACAGCTGTGTTTACAACCAGTAGCTGGATACTGTCAGAGAATGATCTTCTTAAAATGAAAAAATTAGCACAAACAACATCACATAAGCGATGTATTTAGGATCATCTCATCTTGACTTTTTGCAGTGTTTCCCTTCACTGGCAGGGTCTTAAAACTGGAGTGGACCAGCGATTGTTCCTGAAGATCAAAAGAAATGTACAGCAAGTTGGGGAGACCACAAATGTTTTATGTACGGTGATGGAAATTCTACTGCAAGGTTATGCAAAGGTATTGCAGTAATGCAAATCTTTGTGTAGAAAAATGCTAAATTTACTCAAAATTCTCAAAAAAAAACATTCTTCTGTGACTTGTGCAGAATTGCATCTGCAGACAAACATCCATCCATCCATTCTCTGTACACCGCTTTATCCTCACTAGGGTCGTGGGGGGTGCTGGAGTCTATCCCAGCTGACTCTGGCGAAGGCAGGGGACACCCTGGACAGGTCGCCAGTCTGTCACAGGGCTACATATACAGACAAACAATCACACACATTCACACCTACGGGCAATTTAGAGTAATCAATTAACCTCAGCATATTTTTGGACTGTGGGAGGAAGCCGGAGTATCCGGAGAAAACCCAGGCATGCACAGGGAGAACAAGCAAACTCCATGCAGAAAGATTCCAGGCCCAGGCTGGGATTTGAACCGGGGATCTTCTTGCTGCAAGGTGAAAGCGCTAACCACCATCCCACTGTGCAGCCACAGACAAACATATGATTCATTATATATTTGAAATAAAGCTTCAAGTGATAAATTAACATTGGAGAAACACATACTTGGGTTTTGATATAGATTTGCGTTCAAGGATATTTGCGTTTTCCAAATTGCCACTGCATCTTTCTTTTGAGGAAACAATCTTTTGTTTTTATCACAAACTAGGATTTCACATTTGATGAAGGTGTTAGAATCCACAAATGTTTAAAAAGTATTGTGTTAGACCAAATAAGGAAATGTTGTACATTTTTGGTACAACAACAAGTTGTTCACACCGACAAACAAATCTACAAAATACAAAGTCAGTGTAAATTTCGGTAACACCAAGAGTAGCATACTGCCTTAGAAAACACTGTTGAAAGCACTGTTCAAAATTCTCTCTATATATATATTACAGAGCTATGCTGTGTAAAGCCGTACTATAAACAATGATCACAGATGTGAAGATAATTTGAAAGCTTGCTGTATTTTACGATGTTTTACAACTAGGGCTTCAACTTAGGGTTTGTGTGTGTCACACGTACCCTTTTAAACGAGAAATTATTTTATATAAGCAAGTATTACCATTCCCCCAAATGGCAAATATACAAACTGTTCTCATGAGACTCAAGCTTTACATAGTAGGATGCTCCATAAATGACTGACACCTATTTGCATGAAGCGGAGGAGAGCATTTGACTTCATTGCACCATTTTCTTTAATGTAACAGTCACGTATTGACCAAACAACAAATATTACACAAAACCAAAGCTATATATATATATATATATATATATATATATATATATATATATATATATACATGTACACATACACAACATCACACCTTCTGATTGTGGGGATCTTGTCCTCATGTCACCACAAATCTTTTCCCTTTCAGAAATTTGAATCTAGTTGAAATAGTTAAAATGGTTAAAGTAAGTGTGTGTGTGTGTGTGTGTGTGTGTGTGTGTGTGTGTGTGTGTGTGTGTGTGTGTGTGTGTGTGCGTGTGTGTGTGTAGCATCTGTACAGGGTGGAGGTTTAAAATGGCGCCTGTCTGGAAATAGGTCCATTATGGGTTTAAAGTACTTTTAGTCTTCCAAACATTCCTGACTCACTTTCATTTTCTCTCACTTTACAGCACCCTCTCTTGCTCTTTCTCTCCATCCTTTCTCCCTGCCTGTCTCGCTCTGCTTCTCTATACTGTCTCCAAACTTCTCTCTATCCAATTAGTGCTCAGTCTGTTTCAGTAGAAGACAATATGTCTGCTTCAAATCCAGAGAGGAGGCCTTAAACGCTCTCCAGAGAGAGAGAGGGGGGGGGGGGGGGGGGGGGGGGGGGGGGGGGGAGACAGACAGACAGACAGACAAACAGATGAATGCATCAGGCAAGACAGGTTTTCTGGATACTGTAGTGCACTACGTCATAATAACATAAGCTGAATTACAATATTAGACTAGAATTTTGCACTTGTTTAAATCAGAGGCATCACTCTGACTTTTTTAATCAGGTAATGTGAGATACCTTTATCAGGGATATTTCAGACTGAATATTCAGAAAATGTATCAAATCTACAAGTACTGATCAGTCCTAAAATCAGAAATTGTGAACTCTGAACTCACTGACTTCAGATCAATTTAGAATAGCTTTGGGATTAAGAAATTAAATGTAATTTCTAAAATCGCTCATTTAGCAGAGAGAAAGTTATACTTGCATGTTGATGCTCCAGGATCAACGTGCAACACCGGAGAGAGAGAGAGAGAGAGAGAGAGAGAGAGAGAGAGAGAGAGAGAGAGAGAGAGAGCTGCAAATGCCAAAGTAAACACACTAAGCACACTAAGCCACAGTTCATAGTTATAAAGAAAACGTTCCCACTGCTACATTGTCAATGTTATTGAAAGAAAGCAAATACTAAAGCAAAACAGTAGAAAGAATCCACAACTGCATTCCAGTAATTCTCTTTTTTACAGGAAGTTCTTTGAAGTCACATGTAAATCAGTATCTAACCAGTCATGATTAGATGACTGGGACCAGCTCTTGGGTTGGACCCCTTGTCCATCCCTTCACTGTCCATGAGAGGCCATACCAGATACCTTTATAACTTACTTTAAATTATTTTTTTAAACATATCATTTTAATTGTTAACATTCTACTATGATTACAGATCTGAAATTCAAATGATCATGTAATTTAAAGGATATCAAACACAATATGTATATCTCATATGCTTTCTGAGATAATTAAAAAGATATATAAACATGTCTATAAATTGTGGAATTGCATTACACGTCTCTGACTTCTAACAAAAGTCAGAACATAGTCATGTGCATTGAACAGTAAGAAAAATATGACTTTTAAATTATACACACTTGGGATAAAAGTCTCACTGTCCTTTATGGAGGTGACAGAGACAGAAGGAGGGTGTCTGTCTTGTGTATGTGTTCTCTACAACCATTTCAGATGAAAGGTCTTCTCTTCAATACTGGTCCTCATGACCTGGATTACAGAGTCTTGATTTTGGGGACATATCTCCAGTTGTGTTAGACTTCTTTAACTTTATGCTTTGAAATTAATTAGTTCATTATTCCACAGAAACCTTTCGGGTGTTAGGACGAGAAGAAGGTTTAAAGTAAAGAGTTGTGGTCACTTCATAATTGGCTGTTTGGGACCAGTACTGTTTCTATTGGGAGGTAGGAAATGTTCTGTTGTCTCCAACAGGACAACAAGTGGTCATATTGATGTAAACATCCAACAGTTTCATCTATTTGGATGAAAGTTTTAGGTGTGCTGTCTTCTCAAATAGTCTCCTACCAAATTTACAGCTGTGAGATGGATTCTGTGGGCACTGCTCTGGAATGCAGCCAGCAATAAACTGTTGTTCTGCTCTCTGGTATACTACAGTGAACTTCAGTATCATGTGGGTGCCTTTCTGATTAGATTTACATATAGGAACTCAAACTAATGGATTTTTCATACTAAATACTGTATGTAACTGGCAAAACATGACATGCTTTACATGTCCAACTTACAACTCTACCTGTTCTGATAAGATTCCACTGTGTGCATATACAATGGTCTAAATATACATCATGTGAACAATGATGCAATATCACTAGGGAAAGATATGGTCAACACTGACGCCAGACATCAGACATACCCATCACACACACACACTGACATTCACATGGGAGATTTGTCTGGGCATGCTATACCTGAATGGAAGGATTTAGAAAGAGTAATGAAACACAGAGGAATGGACTTTACAATATTAGTAGATGTCAGTGGATTAAACAAAACACCAGCTTACAAGATGACTCCCAGTCTGCAGAAGAGGAGTAGAGGAGGAATATTCCATCATGATTTGTGCAACACTGGTATTTTCCAGTGTTGTACAGTGGGATGGTGGTTAGCACTTTCGCCTTGCAGCAAGAAGATGCCTGGTTCGCGTCCCGGCTTTTCTGGGATCTTTCTCCATGGAGTTTGCATGTTCTCCCTGTGCAGGCTTGGGTTTTCTCCGGGCACTCCGGTGTTCTCCCAAAGTCCAAAAACATGCTGAGGTTAATTGGTTACTCTAAATTGTCCGTAGGTGTGAATGTGAGTGTAATTGTTTGTCTGTATATGTAGCCCTGTGACAGACTGGTGACCTGTCCAGGGTGTCCCCTGCCTTCACCCGAGTCAGTTGGGATAGACTCCAGCACCCCCCACGACCCTAGTGAGGATAAAGTGGTGTACAGAGAATGGATGGATGGATGGATGGTATTTTCCATTGTCAAGGAAGATCAAGTCCATCCATCCATCCATCCATCCATCCATCCATCCATCCAAGCACAGGCAGAACACATAAACTCCACACAAAGATCACAGGCTGGTCACAAGCTCAAAGTCACTGGACAAGCGATGAGTTGTCCATGAAAAGGAGTCAGACAACTGCTAAGTTTCAGTTGTGCAGAGATGCTGGGTTAAGCTGTGACTCAACTATTTGTTTTCTGTTTTCTAGACCATTTAATAAATCTGATTCAGCACCATTCTGACCTTTAAGGATATCCTTACCATGATGGCATAGAAAAATGCTAAAATTGCTAAATAAATAACAATTAAATCAATAAAAGCAGAATAATAAAAAAAAAAGGTCATCAGGGAAATAGTTTCTCCAAACAAGACAAGATCATTTCTGAGTCAATAATTATTCCAAGATTGCACATATTCAACTTCATGTGAGTGGAAATGTCTTCTAAAATCAATTAGCCAATCTTCCGTGTTAGATATATTTAACTGAAAATATGACTCCTCACCTCGCCTGGCAATGTTACCGCTGGCACCAAAACAAGTGTCATTCTAATTACTAGTCCATGACAAATTCTTTGTTTTGTTGCAGATAGGCAACATTAAACATTCAAGATATTTAGAGCTTAATAATGTGTCACAAATTAATTCCAATTAATTATTGCAAGAAATAGGGTTATAATATAGGGTTATAAAATGAAGGTAGATCTAGCTGACTAACTGATATGACAATAGTTGTGTACAAAGGGACTGTTGGTTCAACTTCAACAAAATCAAATAAAATTTTAAAAATGAAACAACAAAATATTCTTTATTCTATTGTTGAATATTCTATTTTGAGACAGTTTAATTTTTTTTTACACCTGAGCAGAAAATAATAATAATAATAATAATTCACAACATCTTCCAGGGATTGCTTTTTTATTTTTATTTTATTTTTCAGGATGTTGATGTATTTGCTTGTTTTCACCATGTCCTTTATCCCCTTGTGTGTACACATTCTTCACACTCAATGGTCATATAGAGGAAGCCAGACAGAGAGAGAGAGAGAGAGAGAGAGAGAGGGAGAGAGAGAGAGAGAGAGAGAGAATGCTTTTAACTTTCCTCCGTTCCCCTCATCGCTCCCCTCTCTGTCTCTTTTTATCCCTCTGGAGAGGAAAAAGGATGAGAGGGAAATAGACAAGTGTCTGCAGCAATTGCCCCTCACTCTAAGTATGTGTGTGTAAACGTGTTCTTGTGTGTGTATGTGTGTTTGTGTGTGACTGAATACAGTGCGAGTGATCATCTGACTGCAGATCCAGTGAGACCTCTCTGTCTCTCCCTCTCCTTTACCTCAGCCTTCTTCTTCCTATCCGCATCTTTCTCCTCTTCTGCTTGCATTTCAGGCTTATTTTGCTTCCCTCCTTCACACACACATCCTCTACACTTGAACAGATCCAGCAGCCTCTGGTGTAGCCACTCACCGAGGTCAGAGAGTGTAAGTGTCATCAAATGCATGTTAGCCTCATGGGACTCTGCTCCTCCCTCTCCTCCTCTTCCCTGCTTTTAAGACATGGAAACCGCAGTAACCATGACAGCTTCAGGCACAATTACTACCTGTTCCTGTGTGTGTGTGTGTGTGTGTGTGTGTGTGTGTGTGTGTGTGTGTGTGTGTGTGTGTGTGTGTGTGTGTGTGTGTGTGTGTGTGTGTGTGTGTGTGTGTGTGTGTGTGTGAGAACACAATTCTGAGTTGAGACCACATGACAGAGATGTACCCTCGATTTGTTTACACACAGAGAGAATTCCCTTTATTAACGTCATTGTTATAGTAATGTTGTTTTGGGTCAGACTGTAACCAGAGTAATTTGGATAAGCAACCTGGATGAGCTCATTTTGCTCAGGAAATTAGCTAGAAGACATCAACTGTTTATCTTTCAGAAATCTGCTGAAATTCTCTGAGCAACATTTCAGAAAAAAATAAAATAAATTATTTAATTAATTAATTTAAAAAAAAAATCTCAATTTAAAATTAAAAATGTTTTTGGCCAAAACTGAAATTCTTTTCTACAAATGAAAGTACTTGGCTGTCCTTGTTCTACCTATTGAACAGATTTTAGTACAACTTATGCAGCTGTTTGCCTGTGCTGTTGATAAAATGCATTACATTGCTACTCTTGTGATTAATAAATTGCACTCTATAAATCTGTTATTGATGTAAAAAAAAAAAAAAATCAGTGCACACACTGTATAGCATCCAAACCCACTGAGCCCAACAAAGTGTTAGAATGTGCACAATTCTGTCATGTAGATTAGAGTAAAGCAGCAGCAAAATTTGTTGTTTTGGAGAATTAGAAACTCTAAAATTTACATATGCAATTCTAAAAGGAAGGAGTGTTGATCAAAATATTAAACACACTAGTGGAGCTCCTGCAGTAATATTATATACACAAATGAATGTAGTCACCACTAGTTTTTTTTTTTTGTAAATCCTCATAATACATTTTGGCTGACAAAAACAACCAGGTGAAAGTAAAATATCCACTACTGAAAAGTGAAATTCAGCTTGAAAATCGATATTTTAATCACTAAAGCTGTGCTTTTAGCTCTATATTCACACCTTTCACTTCTCGTTTTGGTCTCTTGACAAAGTTAAATTCACATGATTTGAACATTAACAACCCATCAAGAGACTGTGAACATCGCAATTTATTCCCATCCAAATGTGTTAGCAGGAACTTCCTCCACCTTCGAGGAGGGTTAGAAGGCACGTCATCATCTATTTTCATCATAACTTAACACAAAGTAAACCCGATAATGTTGGTGACCTATTGCATTCGTGAGTAAAATCTAATTTTTTGCTCAAATTGCATTGCAGTGACAGGTAACTTTTAGGACTGTTTGGTGATGTTACGCTGCACCATTAGCACGTCACTGCTTCACCCACTGATGACTGACTGTAGATTATTATAAACTTGAACACTTCTTATTTGTATATGAATGTTCTCTGGTAGGACAACGCGCCCATAAAAACTTAAGAATATGAGTACTATTAGTGGTTTGTTACTGTAGGCTGTAATTTAATGTTATTTTTAATAATAAATGGGAAACGAAAAGATGAAAATGTGTACTGTGGGTGATAAATATTCTTTATCACCAGTTATAACAGTTATTTTCCTAAATATGTTTTGTACTTATTTATTCAGAGATCACTTCCTGAACATTATAAAGACAATAGATACACTTAGTTGTGCATGATATTAAAACATTGTCTCTGAACTATTTGCCTTTAGACCATGAACAAGTCACGCCAGATTCCACTAGGTTCAAACCTGTGTGCCATTAGTTCTTTTCATTTTCAAATGAGAATGGAAGTGCGTGTCAATAAAAAAAAAATAGAATATATGTCATTTAGTCACCGATTTATTAATCCAACACTACTTACCTAATTTAATGTAACAAATATGAGCTTCAACTTCAAGAGGAGTTTTTTCAACAAAATATCTTGGAGAGTTAAAAGTGTACTTGGGTGAACAGAAGGACACTTTCATAAGTAAGAGAAAATACCATATGGTGCCATAATTCACTAAATTGCATGATGTTCAGTAGGACTCTAGGTTTACCAATGAAAGTGAACCAGTGACTGATCCAGTTTTCCACACTATATGCTGTATAGGTCTGAATAATACAGAAACAAACAAAAAAAACTCAATGCCTAAATTATATCCACATTTATGTAGTACCTAGTGCTGTCTGTGTAGGCATAACCTGACATAACTGCAAAACTGTTCTGTTACACTAGGTTACATATTTCTTCCATATGAATGATGTGTTTTAAGCATGTACAGTGCATCTGGAAAGTATTCACAGCGCTTCACTTTTTTCCATTTTTTTGGTTACGGCCTTATTCCAAAATGGATTAAATCAATTTTTCCCTCAAAATTCTACACACAACACAACATAATGACGTGAAAAAAAAAGTTTTTTGAAATTGTTACAAATTTATTAAGAATGAAAAACTGAAAAGTCACATGCACATAAGTATTCACAGCCTTTGCTCAGTACTTTTGTTGATGCACCTTTGGCAGCAATTACAGCTTCAAGTTATTACCTCCGCCAGGAGGTTATGTAATCATCGGAGTTTGTTTGTCTGTCTGTCTGTTAACAGCATAACTCAAAAAGTCATGGACGGATTTTCACCAAATTTTTACAGAATGCCCAGAAGAGCAAAAGTAACAATCAATTAGATTTTGGAGGTGATCGGATGTGAATAGTTTCCAGATGCACTGTATGTGTTCCTTAGTCAGTGTTTATTATATTGGGAATCCAGTTAGATTCTTAAGTCTATTGAAAATTAATATGTCACTTCTTACTACTTACTAACCCAACGATTATGCAGAAAAAAATTGGCCGACAAGAACAATGTCATTTGCTGATGAGTGTTATTGTTACAACTTCAGTTACAACAGAACTATGTGTGTTTGTGCCCTTAATGCGTCTTAGTGCTCTCTGTCAAACACAGGTATTTCATGATTTGGTCATGAATTGAGAACCTCAACAGCAGTTTTGCAAAATTGACGGTTCTTAAGTATGCTTCCAAAACAACTGCTACTATATTAGCACCAAGGGGAATAGTTTTCTGAAATTACAACTCTTCAGAAATAGCTTGCAGACTTCAAAACATGTCTGGTGGTAAAAGCTGGGGGCAGCATCAGAAAGCTATAAAGTACAAGAGTGGATGCAACATAAATGAAGAAGAGCAGAAAGAAAAAAGAACTAATAAAATAAGGAACGTGCAAATGATTAAAAGAGATCAGAACTGTAACTTTACAGTAAAGAAGACAAAAAGAAGAGTGTAATATAGAGAAAAACAACCTTTGTAGTCTGACTGAAAGCGAATGAGAAATAGAACGTGTTAAGAAGACTGAAATGAGACAGGAAGGTATGAGGAGGACAAAGGAGATGGATTTGCTTGCTGCAGCAATCTAAGCTAGTGTACTTCAAGGCCTCGGTGGGGGGCTGTGCTTTGAAAGAGAGACAAAAAAGACAAGAGGGAGACGGAAAAAGACCAGTGAAAAGAAAGTAAACTGTCATAGAATAAGAGGTGGGAATGAAGGCAGGACATGCTCATGGAGCAATCAAACTGAAGGGAGGGCAATTTGATTTATCGCTGCGTATGAATGCAACACATTCCTGAGAAAATGCTTGTAAGACGTGCACAGCTTATTTTACTTCAATTTATTTAGAAGTCTTTCTCACATGAGATACATAATTAATAACAAAGAAAAGAAAGATTTTTTTAAAACAATAAAGGATGTGAAAAAAGTCAGGACTGATGTGATCTGAAAAACAAAGGCATTCCACACACAGAAACATAGGGCCAGCCACTTTTACTAAAACTTCACCTGATTTTATGTAAAAACAAAGATAAAATTCAGTCATATTTACCTGGTTAATGCATCTTCGATTAACGTGATGGTAACATATCAAATATCGTCTCCAGTTCTTTTGGCTTTACGTGTGTACCATACTTTGTACCCTATTTATGATCAGCAATGTAAAAATACATAATTTGCTGTGTGGACTAAATGGCTAGCATATAGCTATTAAAAGTGCAATAGCTAAAGTAATGCCTCCAGGTTCTTTCACAGGGAAAATATATCACATCGCACAGTTCACGCTATACGTCAAACAAGACAATAATAGGTAGAAGTGTTATAATATATACTACAATATCAAATATCATATTATTATTATATCTTCTATGTATATGCAAAATATATCTAAACATATGTGTCTGCTTAAATTTATGCAACACCATTTTTTCTGCTCTGGTGTGTCTGAAAGGGGGTCTATCCTGTCATTGGTTATTTAAAGCGACTGGGTAAAATCATGTTTCAATAAGCTGCACTGTATTCTCAATTGAGGGAAACCTTTCTTTCCCCCTGGACTAAGTCTGTTTGTGACATATCACCTGTACATTCATAATCAACACATTTTTGGCATTTATTGTTTAGCTTTCAAACTTCCTTTCAGCCATTTAAACATACAGCTCACCATGGAGCAGCACTCATCTCTCAATGGTGGGCTATATGTAACCCAAAAATAGAGAGGAAATTTCAAATGTGTAATATTTTAAACCAACCCTAATGTTCCTAAACCAAATCAAATGATTGTTTTAATTAAACAAGCTTTTGACATGTAGTATATGCCGAGAAAGGCTCAATTTGAACCCAAAGCATGGTGTAGTTCTAAACTGAACCAAAGAGCAATCACTGAAGGAAATAGCGATGAGGGAGAATAAGATGTCAGTGATGAAAATAACTGTTCCCCAGGTATCCCAATCACCTGGTTGAAGGTCTTGTGTTGATCCACCACTGTTCAAGCCTCAAAACATACATTTTGATCATTGTAAGTTGCATTTTTTGCAAGACAAATTCACTAAACAGGAAAATGGTAGTCTTAGTTTTTGTCTCAAAGTGTTTATGAGTTGATTGGACTGAATTAAAGATGGAATAATATGTATTATTAGTAAAATATGTCTTTTTTGTAAAATATGTATTTTTTTCTCAGCAGCATCACAGCCTGAGTTTCATGTTTTCATGTGAGTTTTATTTAAGTACAAAGCTGCTCTTTTCTCTAAACAAGGGATTAATTCAATGAAACTAGAACTCCGAAGGTTAACATTAAATGAACATCAGCGGTGCAACTCAGAACAATTCAGAGGGACTAAAACAGTGAAGAGTAAAACAAGTGACAGAAGTATGGTAGATGGTAAGGGCAGAAAAAAACAAGAAAAGAAAAAGGGAAATGGTGAATGTTCTTGTAGCTACAATTGAAAAAAAGAGAGAACAGATAAAAAGGCAGAAAAATAAAGGCCAGACAGGAACTAAAGAAAAGTTTTACAACAGTAATAATATAAATCTATCCAATTTACTTTGTGTATGTGTATCTGTGTATGTGTGTGTGTGTGTGTGCGCGCCTTTTTGTGTGTGTGAGTCAATGTGAGCAGCAATGGTCCACTAAAAAGGACCTATGTGGCATATAACCAGACCCACAATATTACCACAGGGATCTGTCTCTGTCACACATACACAAAGCTACACACACACGGAGGTATGAAAGGGGGACAGGGACAGTATAGCAAGCCTTTAATGAGTCTGATGTTCTCTTAGTGGCCTATTCCTTGAGTCACAGCTTCATTTGGAGTGTGTGTGTGTGTGTGTGTGTGTGTGTGTGTGTGTGTGTGTGTGTGTGTGTGTGTGTGTGTGTGTGTGTGTGTGTGAGAGAGAGAGAGAGAGAGAGAGAGAGAGAGAGAGAGAGAGAGAGAGAGAGAGAGAGAGAGAGATATTTTTTTTTATGGTTATTCCCACTAGGGAGACATGCATGTGGTGGCCAGGGCCAATTGGACATGCCTGAAAGATTTCTTTTGGAGAGCAAAAATGGGGGGAAAGGAAAGAAAGAAAATAGAAAAGCTTAAGAAAAGAAAGAGTTATCTATAGAGTAGGTGAGAGACAAAGCCAAAAGTAAGAAAGAGAGAGAGAGAAAGAAATAAAGAGGCCCTGTAATCCTATTCATTATGTATTGTCATGGTGAAAAGACGATGGGATGACCATAGTGGAGGATACATCTTTGTAATAGGGACTGTCAGTATTTTAAGAAATAATTATCCAAGCCTTTCTCTTGTTTAAATAGCAACAATAATAAAAATTCAGCTTTTTCTATAACTTACAGCAGAAATAGAAGTGAGAAGAACCATATTTCAAAGCACCAGCAATGAATTTTCCACCCAGCAGTAATGAAAAGAAATACCAAATCACATTCTGTCACATTTCACATCAACTAAAGGGGGGAAATACAGTACAACCGGAAACATTCAGGATTTGGATGCTTTCCCTGTAAAAATGCAGTGTTGTAAATAAAAGCCTGGTGTTCAAGATTTTATATAAAGACACTGTAGATTTTTTTATGTGATTTCACAAGTTGCATATAATTTAGTGAAGAAGTGGTTGTATAACAGTATATTCATTGAGAGGACAATGCACTTATCAGTTTAGATGAAACTGAGACAGTCTTCATATAGTACATTTCTCCATAGTGAACTGTTGAAACATTTTAATTGTTTGTTTAAATTAATTCCTAGATAGATTTGAGCTGAACTGTAAAACGTAGCATGAAAGATCGCAAATTACCTGTAAGTATTATGTGACAAATCAAAGCATGAGTGATGTTGGTAGTGTGTGAGGCAGGTGGTTGTCTGTGGGTAACAAATGAGGAAACCAACCAAAGGCATGAGAAGTGGAAGGAGAATGATTTGACCTGCACAGATGCTATTAGAGCAGTACAATGACCATCCGGCCTGCTGGAGGAACCAGCAGAGAGGGCCCAAACACAACAACCAAAGTTAAATATCCATGTATAAACTGGTTCGCTGATTTGTTTGGATAATTATCACTTGCAGAGTAACAATAGCAGTCAAAGAAATTACTTGAATGAAAAGCACAGTATTTATTTTTGCTTTACAATAACTATTGGTAGCTATGGTCTCCACTATTTTACTGTATTTTTACAGTGTTACAATTGTAATTTAATAAAACAGTTCATTGTTCTATAAGTGATCCTCGGAGTCCACAGTGAACCATGACGGATACTTCTCAATACTAACTACACTTAACTACATTTTCCAATAACTACTGTATAATGTTGCCACTGTAACATTAGCTATGGCTGCACTTACCTCTAAACTGCAACATTTTGGTATTTGATAATATATGAAGTGTGAAATGCAGACATACAACATAAAAATCCAACTTAGCTGTGATGATCCAGAGTAGATCTACCAACTTTGTTCAACATGTAAATATGCAACAGTGGATTTTAGGGTTTGAACTGCACTTTAAATGTGTTTTTAAAGTAATATTGTTCCAATGTATTTCATATTCTTTAACACATCATTAATTATGTAATTTTCAACTGCACTGAAGTTGCAGAAACCACATATTAAATTAGACACACTGAGGAAAGGCCGAGTTGTTTGGTAGGAGACACAAACATGTGGCCTCTCGGCTTGTTGGAAGGTCTGACACCAGCAGTAGCTACAAACTTGGCTCAGGGACTCCTGCCAGATAAATAGTTTGTTTCCAAGAACATGCTAGCAGCTGTGGACCAGCAGCGTTTTATTCCATGTTTTATTCCTGCTCATTTTAGTTGGACTGTGGGTTTCTAACCTGCAGTGTTTCTCTTTCATTTTACACATTTTTGGTGTAAGCCTGCACAGGTTTGACAAGGACTTATTAATTTATGTATTGCTGCCAGCTGTGGTAAGTGCAACTTGTGTAAATTTAGCAAGAAATACTTAAAATATGAAGAGAACAAGTTGTAAGTTGCTGCTTGAGAGAATTGTGTAATTGCTTACTGCCTTGTTGTCTACTTATTGATTTTTTTCTCATCTTTTTTCCTTGTCTTTACACATTTTACACAATTGTGTCCTTTCCCTCAATCTCTTTTCTTCTTCCACATTCAGTCTTTCACTGCTTCATCTCATTGATTCCCTTCATCTCAAGATACACTTTCTCTCTTCCTTCACTGATATTTTCTCTCTCTCACTCCACTGCCTTGTGTAACCAGCGTCTTAGACCAAAAGCCCTCCCTTTCTCTTTGTGAACAAATCAGGAGATGATCCGAGACACAGATTCCCCAGTAACTCAAATCCTCCCAGCATGCTGCAGCGAGCCGAGCTAAAGCAATGATGCAATATTGAATGGCAAAGCAGAAATCAGAAGAAGATAGATCATAATTAAAGATGGATCAAACAGTTTCTCTTTACTCATCATCCCTCTTGTTCATGTAGACACTGCTTTAAGTAAAGCGATGTGCCTTATATTTAGGATCAGCCAGTCTGATTTTAGGCCTGGAGTTTATATTTGTTTTGTGCACATTTTGAGATTATTTATTCCTCCTTGGTTCAATGAAGATATACTGCACGTTTAAATGGATTCTTCTTGTGGGAATCCAAAGGGTCTCAGTAAAAGTCCATTTGCCTTAGCTCTGCTGTTTCCAAGCTTGTTGCTTCTAGTTATTTATAGGAGTCTGTCCTGCAGCATCAGGCAGCAGCAGGATTTGTGGATTTTATACCGACTTCAGGACATGTTTTGGACAAAATAGTTTACTGGCTTGTGTTGTTTGGATGTAAAAGGTTGGATTATGGCCGTTTTTTGGGGAATCTTTTTTTCTGTGTGTAATAATGAACCCGGAAATGTGAGTCGCGCTGTGTGCGTTGAAGCCGTGTATAGAGAACGGATGGATGAATATTCGTTTTTGTCGGACAAATGTGTTTTTCTCACCCGCTGTGGTAATCGCATCTGAAAATGGTTTATACCGGCGGATTCATGAGAATCTAAGCTTTCCATCGGCGTATAGTGTTTGTATAATCGCGTTTGCAGTCGTCGGACATTCTTGAAATTCCTATGCAAATTAGTAAGTGTACCGCCGGCGGGACACCTACGACGCACTGAAGCGCAAAGGGTTAATGTGTCTCTGTACATACAACAACATGGACAGATTAATTTGCAGGGCATTTAAGTTGGTCAGCAAGTATTCCTGGATGGACAGGCTTACTGAAGCTAGAAAAATGGATGTTCCAGATGACAAATTCTTGTTTAAATTCAGAACTGACAACCATGCCAAAATCACATTTTGGAAAAGCTCCAGAGCTTGTGCATATTGCCCCAATATATGTTGTTTGTGCAACGCCTCATACTGCTGAATCTCTGTACCGGTAGAGGACAGTGCAAAGTTAGCTTATCCATTGAGCCACAACATTGCCAGTCTTAAAAAATTGAAATTGTCCTTAATAAACCCCTTACAAGTGAGTCAAAAATGACCTAATGAGGTTATTTTCTTGCAAAATCTTTGTCATGAAAAGTTTTAATCATTTCATATTCCAGCTATTCCTCATGAAATGTTTTTGAGAAGCCATTCCATTCACATTTTTAAGTTACCATTTATGCTTTTCAAGAAATTGTATTATTTGTGTTACTACCCCAACCTCTTTTCACTGACAATATCATACAAGAGGTGGTGAAGTACACACGGAGAGCAACAGCTGGAGGAAAAGAGTGGAAAAATGTCTACAAAATGCTGTTCTGTGTAATATTCTTCTGTTTCAATCATTAAAATATTCAAAATCTGTTTTAAAATGAAAAATAAACATTTCAAACATGAAACCCTTCTTGTGTGAACAAAAATATTATACAAATAAAAATACAAATGATCTTAACCAGAATGACAAAGAATTTCAAAAACCCACACTGATTCTTGTATGGCTCCTTTTTGACCCACTTATGGAAGAGTGTAGGTCCCAATAAGTCATGCATCTTAGGGTTAAAGCCAGGCAGCAATACTTTCAACCTCAGTTACAGTCTCGACCAAGACAAGATGTGAGATGGTTCAAAGCTATTTGCAGGAAAACTAAAATATAAAATTCATGTTTAATTTCATCAAAATAAATTCTCTGTTTTCTTTGCCTTCAAGAGTGTCTGTTTTTTCAACACAGTAATAGGATTTGAAAAGTGAACTTCTTTATCCTCTGTTCGATATTAACTCATTCTTTTCTGTTGCTGACCTGTGAGTCGGTCATGTCAATCATTTCTTTCACCTCCTGTGTCTCTCCATATTTTGATGTGTCCTAAACCACCTTTATCTATTTTGAAGCTTTGCAGAAAGGCTTCTTGCAAGATCAGATAATAAAGTATATTCCTAGAATGCTTGTTTCCCTTCACTGGCTTCTCACAGTTGAATTTTACAACCTATTATTTGCCCCACATTTTCTGTAGCATTGCACGGTCCTTTCTCTGCATGCATTTCAGCTCTACTAGGAATCTAAGCCCCTGCAAAACAGAACTATTGTCTGTTCTTCCATTTAAGGAACAGTCATATGGTGACAAAACTCCATCTCTCCTTCTATTCAGTTCATCAATAACATTAAGAATGATCAGAAACACACTATTGCTGGCTTGGCTTTGAATGTGCCTGCAGGACCTCTTATTTTTATTGTGTGTCAGAGTGGCACAGTGAGTGTGTGTTTATGCTTCTGGGTACATGGATACCCACATCATCTAAAGCATCAACTGGGTTGTGTTTAAAGCCTGAAAGATAACAAAAAAATCCAGATGGAGGGTGGGAGGTTGGGAGCTAATTTTATATATATATATATATATATATATATATATATATATATATATATATATGTATATATATATATATATATATATATATGTGTGTGTGTGTGTGTGTGTGTGTGTGTGTGTGTGTAAAGATTATATAAATATATTAAGAAAAGGCTAATTTTGTTTCAATAAAATGGAAAACAGCTATTTGTATTTCTTACACCTTTTCTTTTTCTCAGGTATGAGAGAAAAACTTGCTTGAAGACCTTTAAAAATCGAATCCTAATTTGGGATTAGACGACACACTGCGACTGCATTTATCTAGAAGTGGTATGTAAATGTGGGTGCTCTAAGAAGTTTTTTAAGTTCTCTAAAAGTATAACAAATAAATTCCCTGTGATTTGTCAACCCTGGCGCTCGATAAGACGTTACATTGTTAATTAAAAGGGGAAATACCGGAACAATCTGTGAAATGTTTTCTATTTAAAGCCTAGCAAAATTTTGATTAAGTTTAGGCGATGGGTCCTGATTTTCTATGGGAGCAGTAAATGACATCCTGAGTGAAGGAAGGAAAAAACACCCCTGAAAGGTTCTGCATGTTTTGTACGTTTGGGAAAGACAAAAGATGGTTTATGTTAATTAAAGGTTGCAGGATTACAAATAAAAACCAAAATGAAAAAAAAAACGCTAAACAGATAATAGGATTCATTAACAAGTTAGCATGCATATACTTTATAGTCAGAAGGAATATATGCAGCATGTAATAACATCCTGGAGAAAAAAAATGCATTTAGGTCACTGTCTGACTAAATGGTTGTTTAAATGTAATATGTGAGGAATTTAACTGACTCTTATCTTGAAATTTGTCTTAGCTACAGACAAAATTCACTGTAGCTGTTCTTCACAATGAGATGTGTTTACAACAGAACAAAGCTGAGATGAACAGCACAGGGATTTAAATACCTTAAGATATTTTTTTTCAAATATTGAATTTGATAGAGTAAAATATAAAATATAAAATTTTGAAAAAGCTAAATTGCTAATCTAATCTATGTCAATTTACAGAGAACTTTATTAATGTTGTTTCTCATATTATTTAGAGAACTCAGGGATTGAGTCGCCTAAAGTTGAGAATGATACCACTAAATTCTTTCTTCAAAACTTTAGAAAAAAGAAAACCAATGGCAGATAAATTACAGGAAAAAATTAACACTTGCATTGTGTCCACATAACTATCAAATGAATTTAAAGTAAACTTTTGAAGTGCTGCAAAAAAAAAAAACCTAACAAAAAATTAACATAATGAACAGAGAAAAATCAAATTAGACTTGCTTGCATTAGCTATAATAAACAGACTACAAGAAGCCAAGTAAGACCATGAGGAAACACACAAACTCAACAAGAACATCTTCAGAAATTGTTTTCATTCAGGAAAGCTGTAATTACTCAGCCAAGGAACGCTGCGAAGTTATGTGATGATGTTTGTATGTTTGTCCTTCTGTTAGTCTGTCTTTCTGTGCAAAACATTACTCAACAACGGACTAATGGATTTGGATGAGATTTTAATGGAAGGTCAAAAACAACACAAAGATCACCTCATTAGATTTTGGCCATGATATGGCTTATAGTCTGGATCCACAGATTTGTTAAAGATTTCTGTATCATTGCGAGGTAGCGGCACGGTGTCACTGTCTTCACTGTAACTATGACAACAGGTGAACGCTATGTCAGCTGCTTGCTGTTGAAGACGAAGTCTCTCATTTTGATGATCCAGCTGAAAAACATTGCAAAATTTATGATGCCTGTGTCTCAAACTAAGGTTGAGTTGAGTATTTACTCATCCAATCTCCTCCTGTGTATATATATATGTATGTGTGTATCCTGGCTCCACTGTAACCGTAGGTCTATAAGTTTTTCTTACCAGAGTTTCCTTACATTTTTGTTGTTTTGTTTCTTGGATCTTGAGAGGAGCTATGGAAGTGTATTACTACCAACAGGTCCAGAAGTGCTGTATATCAAGTCTTCTTTGTCATTTTTAACTGAGGGGTTACAGCACAAGTGGCATTCATCAGGTTAAGATGAACATTGTGCAAGTTTGTCCAATAAGTGTGCAACAGTGTTATTTCATGAAACATTATTTTCCTCATTGTTTATCCTGGTTATATATAGGCTAATTGCATAAAGAGTAATGTGTATGCAAGTTTTAAGATGCTGGGTCTCCCACATCAGAGAAAGAGACAGAGAGGGAGACTGTACGCTAATAAGGCTGCGGAGAGGGCTGAGTGAGAGGTTGCTGTGAGACAGAGTGAAAGAGGCTGAGTGAGAGAAGGTGTGTGTACGTGCCCATTGCTAATGGATGTTTCTGCTTTGCGTGTGGTTGAATGTGTGTTTGTCTATGTTTTCACTCCATCTTTTAGAAGTGCACTGATCCCGTTATACAGAAGCTGGTGAGTGTGTGTGTGTGTGTGTGTTCTTGTACTTGCTACATTGTGAGAACCATTTTCTGCATTTAACTATCAAAGTGAGGACATTTTTACAAAGTGAGGACATTTTGGCCGGTCCTCACTTTGAAACAGCCATGTTTGAGGGTGAAGACTTGTTTTTAGAGAACAGGTATGAATTGAGGTTTGGTTAGGGTTAGGGTAAGGATTAAGTTTAGGCCATCAGTTGTGATGGTTAAGGTTAGGGTAAGGCTCTAGGAAATGCATTACGCCTATGGATGTCCTCACTAAGATAGAAGTACAAACATGTGTGTGTGTGTGTGTAAATGCATTGCTAAACTTTCTCATCTTTTTTATTGTGTTTACCTCTGTCACATTTTGTATTTCTCCACACTTCTTCTGCTTCATCTAATCATTCTCTTCCTGCCTTCCATTTTTGAAAACTGAACCTTTCCTAGTTCTCTCTCAAGTCTTGGTTTAAAATATGTTTTTGTATAAATTTATGTCGCATCCACCTAAACTCCCTTACTTCCCTCTCTCTGTGTGCTGTTTATCTCTTCTCTTCTTGCTATGTTGTGTATTCTCGCGGCAGTCAAAAAACGTTTTATTCTTTGCACCAGAGGAAGACCAAGATAAGCCAAGGACAGGATTTCCTCTCAGTTTGAGTTCAGGCCATTTTCAAACATGCTGCCTGTGCAGCTTGGATGTAATATTCCACCATTAAATCTTGTTAATGACAATATGTAAACGTTGCAGTTGATGTTTGATTTTGGGCATTATAAGAAAACTAAAGACAATTTTGTAACTACCATCTGCCACCTGTCTTTGTACTTAATATCGCAGAAAATATCACAAGCAGATGCCCCACCATGCATTTTACTTTCGCTCTACAGAGGACAAACCCTCTGTATGCACAAGCTTGTAGGACAACATGGAAAACAAGCTTTCCTTTCACACAACCCTCTGGTCCAAATATTAGCTTGGCTATGAAATTTGCTGAGCACTTCTCTCTCTCCCAAGATGATAAGCTATTTGATTTTGACAACCCCATGGCTCTCTATTAATTACATTTTTACATTACGGTTTCAGAGCCCTGAGGCTCTAAGAACAGCAAGATTGTCAGTGTATTTTCCAGGACGTTCAATGGTCTTGTGGGCTGTAATAAACACTGAACACTTCTCGGAAACCTGCAGGGCTTGACAATCTCAGATTTGTCTTTTGAGCAGAAGAACATGTGTTTTCATATCATAAAACTCAGCATAGCGAACTTTTGTACATTTCTGTGCCAGCTGTGGTGTAGGATAGAGTCCGTACCTGATGCTAACATACAGTACATCTAAACAGAACGTGACCAGATAACCAGACAAGGAAATCTCCATTCTCCTCCCCTACCTTCTTCCTCCTCAATTCCTTCATCACCCTTCACCTCAGTCTTGTTAATAACTGTCTGATTAAGCTGCTCAATGCATTGTTAGTGGGGCGTTCAATAACACACAAGGGTCAACGGCACTTGAAAAACATTGTGCACTAGTAGTAATTATGGTTGTGGAAAAGTCAAAGGGTTTGTGGGTACAGCGGGTTTAAATGCCAGCATGGGGTAACATTTTTTAAATGGACCTCATCAGCGCATTCGTCTGTTATCTTTTCTGTCACCCCCTCCATCCCTTTTCTCTTTACTCTTGGCCTTTTTTCCCTTCTTTCACCCATCCTCTCCTCTGTGTTTTGGGGCTGCTGATTAAGCAGGGCTTGTTGGTAATGAGCCATGAGAACTAATTGGGATTGTCAGAAAGAGGGAGACAGCGGGAGACATAGTGCTCTGGCATTTACAAGTGCAGTAAGTCAAATATGAGGAGAAGACATGAAAAGAGGAAGTTACAGAAATCCCCCAAGATTCAGATGAATCATAAGAAGTCTTAAGTTTTGCTTTTCTCTGGAAACAAGAGAACAAATTGCAGGTTTTTGCCCACTGATTTAAATAATCCTCATATTTTACATCCTTGGCACCTTATGATTTGACTATAGAGGCGTTGATGTTTAAATTAAGAGTGCCAAAAAAACCTGCAAATTAAGTGTGTGTGTGTCTGTGTGTGTGTGTGTGTGTGTGTGTGTGTGTGTGCGTGTGTGTCACTACTGATCTCTTACTTAAGCAGAAAAGAAAACACAATGCACAATCATTACAAAACTTGACGTGCTCTTAATTCAAAATTAAATACTAAAAAAAAGGAGTTGATTAGATCGTGGACAAAAACAAGCAAAGCAACAATTTAACAACCACATTCTCTCATCACAATTTATTTACTTTTTTCCATTAGTTTGTGCTCAACCTGCACTGTTAAAATTTCATAACATGGGGGCACATGTCATATTAGTGTAACATTATTTTTATTTATATTATTTATTACAGTTGTAGCTACACATCCTTTTTAATTGCTACTTGAAGTAATATCATGCAATGTTTGAATAATTCTTTGGTTTCAGCTGTTGGAAAAATGGCAGGCATGAAGTGGAGGGAGACGCAACCTCCTTTGTGACAGGTTAACAACCTCAGACGTACAACACTGGAAAATATACTGCTTTATCCATAATGATGCATCATTAATTGCATTTCAAAGATTTTTTCTTTATCAATAAAAATGCAAATGAAATATTTTTCATTAATTTTATGATGTATGTATTTAAGAAGCAGCTGAAATAAAAAAAAATATTCCATTTAAATTTTCATGTGAAAGGAATACCTGTATATATGTTGCCCGTTTAAAGGTTATTTTGAGATAATACAGGATTGAAAGAAAAAAATGAATTCTCAAATTACTTCATAGTGTACTTATTACACTATATCTACATTGTCGGTGAAGTGATTACTTGTTCATGTGAACTTCCTGCAGTAAGATCTTGGTAAGATTAATTAAATTCTGGTCTGCATTAATAGTAGTCCCACATGAATTATCCTAAATGCACTGTCTTTGTAAGCAAAACATTTTGACCTTGTATTAATGTAAAAATTAATACCGACCTTTTGTCTCCTTGTAGAGGACTTCAACAAGTCTTGTCTTAAAAATCCTCTAGACTATTCACTGATTTGTATGTGCGTGAGTGTATGTGCGAGCATGTATATGTGTGTGTGTGTGTAAGAAGGAAATGCCTGTGTGTGAGCAAGTCTCTTTGTCATCCACGTTGCTTTTAAGATTGCATAGCTTCATTACAGACATTAGTGCATTAACAAACAAAATCCTCTCAGCGCGCACATTAAAAACATCTCATTCCCACCTCGACGCACAGTCAAGGCCATAAAACAATATGTTACAGCCCTGACTAATTACCAATGTGAAAACTTTCATAATTGAATAGCGCTCCTTACCCAATCCCACTTGGCCAGGGTGTATTAAAAGAGGCTGCTCTCAATTTGAATTTGTCAAAGCAAACAAATGAGATAGTTTGCATGGAGCGATTTGTCTGAAGTCAGGTAATAAGGTGGGAATCACAACCACTTTGTTGTTTGGGTGTTTGCTAAATGAAGCTCATTAGTGGTGGGAAAACTCAAAGGAGAACATCACTAAATTATACTGAACAAATAAAAGCACATAAACACACATGCGCTTTAAGTTTCTCTCCTGGCATTAATTAAACACCTAAAAACTAATTTCTGTTCATCAAAATTACATATTTAATTTTTTTGCCATGAAAATCACCCCTTAATGAAAGAAAATGATGGAGAATGGATGTAAATCTACACCATTGCCTCCTTAAGAATGTACAGATCTATGAATATGACTGATGACCTGTCCAGGGCGTACCCTGCCTTCCCCTTTAGTCAGCTGGGATAGACTCCAGCCTCTAATGAGGATTAAGTGGTGTATAGATAATGGACGGGTGGATCTATGAACACACAAGTTAGTCTATGTCTCCAACAAACCCCCTGACAGTCACCTGCAGCTTGAGCACACCTGCTCACCCCTGAGTCTGCTGAATTTACCAAAGAGTAAGTGAAATACCAAACCATGCAAACTGGAAGACATGGCATATTTGAGAAATTCAGCCTTTAGAAAGCTGGTTCTGAAGAATACAGAAAGCCCCTCCATGCAAGTGGACTGTACTGATTCCTTAAGTTTGTTACGTATGAAACACCAACTATCTGAATGTGTGTGTTTGACTCAGACATTCCACCACTGCTACTTTACGGTGGACATGCTCAGCCATGGTGGTGACTGCTGGTTTCAATCAGGATTTGTCTTCTAGCATATTAAAACTTTCATATGGACACACCATCAAGGTTAAAAACAAAACAAACTGATTTGCATTGAAGGGGATCTTATAGAAAGCATGTATAGATCAAGGTGTATGATGTAACAAGTCAACTGATACTATCTTATCTGTTGTGTTTTTATTGTGTTTGTCTTGATTATGTGAAAGCTACAACAGTAAAGTGGGATTGCCAACTGAGATATTTGGCCAATGACCTTCAGCCTACATGTGCTGAGTCAGAATATTTACTGTAAAACAGTGTTGTATTTGAACATAGCACATTTGGTACAGTTAGCCAGTTCCAGAAGTATCCAAAACTCTGTGTTTAACATGATGCTGTTAACAGATTAGCCTGACAATTACCTGCTTGGGTCTGGAGGCTCATTGTGTTCTTCCACTTGATAAATGCAAGTTCAATACTTAGTCCAATTTTGGCTCTGACAAATTCCCACATCTTCACCTGCTAAATGTTTTTAAAGCATTGCAGCTAAAACAAGCATTATATATACCATGCAGAAAAAAATCATAAAACTACGACATCAAATGTCAAAAAATCTCTGTGGATCTAAAGGTTGAAGTGACAAATCTTGTTTTGTTTTGTTTTGTTTTTTACATTAGACAATGCCAGTCCACTGCTCACACTATACTAAACAGCTAAAATTGAAACGAGACTGTTGCAGAAAGATTGTAGATTGTAAAAAAGACTCTGCGAGGGTAACAATTACATGCTCCCCACTCAGCAATTCATTTCACATCACTTTGACATAATCATATATGAGTAACCAACTTCCATTTGTTCGATACCTACATTATCGTATGATCCAGAAAGATGATGAAGAATGCAACTAAATTAGAAAATAACTAAAAATCGTTCAAAGCACAGGCACAGTAGCAATGAGGGGAAATACAGTGAACGATAGCACTAAAGCATAGTATTAAACAATGCATTAATGGAAGCCCTCCTAAAATGATCCCACAGTGTGCTTTTCATACAATCTACCTCTGCAAAACAGACAGGCAAGTGCCTCAAACTTGGTACAGTGGTTATCAATGAAAGTTGGAGCTTCTCTGAAAATGAACCTCTCTAGACAGCATCCAAGTGGGGCCTGTTTTTTTTTAGTACAGAAAATATAAAATGCTACTTTTTGATTTTGCATAAGAACAAATATAGTACAGTCCAACTTAGAGGTAAAGCAATTACTGCAAGGTGATACCATTTTCAGTCACTTTACCTTCAGGGGATATTGCACAAGTCTCTTATGTTCTGTAGTCTAAAGTGGGAATTGAAAGTCTTATAACTCATGAGACAGATAGAATTAAATAAATCTCAGATTATTGATGACAGAAATGACAGACTGCTTGCAATGTGGAGTCATTAATATTCAGGCAAGGACATAAACAACACATTTGTTCATTATTGTATTTTATGTTAAGGTTGGTTCAATATGTAACAGCACCTAGAGTGCATTTAAAGATTCCAATAGTTTTTTAAAAATAGATTGATGACATGATCCTGAAATGATCCTGACATGATCCTGAAAAGAGGCTGAATAAAATTACATCAGAAATACTAAGGGACAGTAACATTGTTTGAACTGTAAAATGAAAGGAAAAAAAGTGATGATATAGGATGCCTGATATCAATGCAGCAGTTTATTTATTTTTGTAAATCTGATAAAACATTGAAGCACCGTTAAATATATCATCACCTTGCTTTAAAAAACAATTAAATATATTGTTTTTATTTTCATTTTTAGAGTGTCGAGCTAAATGTCACTTTATTGAAACACAGACATTGCCAGAGAAAGACATGCAAATACAAATAAAACAAAAAAGACCATGACATTCACTTGACATTTACTGTGAATTTGTATAATGAACTTTAATGTCATTACAACAAATTCACAGCAACAGCAGCTGCCAGTGATCCAAATCAATTTGATATTTGTCACTGGTGGGAAAGTCTCTTTTTGTGCAAAGTGTTTTATTGATTATGAAATTACTCTTAATGACTATAAAATGCCACTTCTCCTCATTTTGTCAGCTGACTATAAGCATATTCCATTTAGACTGTCACCAGAACTCATGCAGGCTTTGGAGTGCAAATCTGTGGGTTGATAAGAAACAAAGGAGAGGGGAGAATAGAACAACACCACATACAGAGTGTTTCCCAAACATCTGAGTGTATTTTATCCACAAATAGATAAATGACAAAAATAAATAAATTCTAAAAAGAATTCAAAAAAAGAAAAAAAATCTGTGAAATTAAAGCTGTCTGGACTTGGTTTAAACCCTATTACACCATGTACTATCTGAACCAGGGTGGCCTCTACAGTACGGCTTATTATGGCTGAAGATTCTGACTTTAGAGCCACACATGATAAATATGGTGATAGTTCAAACAAATTAAAAAAATGAGAAGAAAGGATTGTAAAAGTGCTGCAGCTGTTTTAAATGTATTGAAATACAGTCTGAGCAAACTAAACATTTAACAGAGAACCTAAAACAACACAGCATCACAAAAACCTTGTCAACTCCCATGTTGGGAGTTTTATTTTAAGTCAAACTAAATATTGATTTTGCCTTTTTTATTCTGATGGAATTTCAAATCGCTCTAAAGGGGATTTTTAGTCGTAATTGCAAATCATGTGCTACAGATGATTAATGGACTTCTGTCTGTGACTGGACAAAAATAATTGTGCTCCAGTTTGCAGTTAGCAGAGAAAGCATCTGTTAGCTTTGATAAAATCATTACAGCTGTTTGTACGCCTCTTTTAGTTAAAAATAAATAAATCATATTTTTTAGAATAATTAAAAAATACAGACTGACATACTGACTCCCCATAAACAAATGACACTCCCATCCCAAAGGTCAAACATTGTGCTTTTTAAGCCGTATGTCCCTCAGCAAATTAACTTACTGGTGTCACAGATCTACCTACTCATGATCAGAAAACATTTGCACAAAATTGACTTGTCAGGTGGACAGTTTTTTTCCCTTTCTTTGCATTGCAGTAGTGAGCAAAAAACAAAGTTCCACAGAAAATCTGCTATTTTTAATTTAGCCTAAGAAAATGTTGAGTACACACTTAGGCTGCAGTGCATTGGATGGTATTAAACTAAGTAAGCAGCAGTAGGCTAGAATTATATGTAAGAAAGGAAATGGGTTGGCTGAATGTTGTGATTAGGATGACGGATGTAGATATACCGTTGTCGAGCCTCGTATTTAACACATTTTAGTTCAATCTGTAGCGATCCTTTAGGCAGTCTACATGGAACATTTCTATGAGAGAGGTGTGAAAGTCAAAAAACATTACTTCAACAGATTAAAAAAAGTATTTTTCTAGGTGGTCACTGTCTGAAAAGGGTTTAAAGAGAAAGAAAAGAAAAAAGACAGGACCTAAAAACAAATCAGAACATAAAGCAAAAACAGGGCTAGAAAATACGGACACAAAGGAAAATTATTCGGGCCAATGAGTGAAGGGAAAGTAAACGGTAAAACAAAGACTAACTGAGACAGACAGAAGAAGGAGGTTTTAAAGAAAGAGCAGAGGAAAAATACGGAAGATCCCAGAAATAAAAAATTACAACAAAAGAAACAAATAAAGAATAAAGAGGGTTTAAAAGAAAAAGCAGAGGGAGATAAGTGTAAGAGAACAAGAAAAAAGATTGAAAAGAGTCAGAAAGAAATAATAGGAAAGAAGTGGAGGAAATAAATAGCTGAAGAGAGCAGTAAAGGTGCGAAGAGGGAAAGGAGACAACCAGAAAGACAGGAGATGAACAAAAGAGCAAGTTATTAGGGCTCAGCGTGAATCAGATGAAAGAGCAGTGATGGCTGAGGCAGATGGAGCTCCTCTCCCAAATGAACAAGTCAACCTGATGAGGAACGCAAAGTGCAAATGAATCTCCTGGCAGACTGTCATTGTACAAATCATACTGCGGCTGGACTTATTCATTTCTCTGAAGTACCTTGTCAGGCAAATTCTCAACAAAATATGCTGTTCATCAGTGACACACAGCAGCTGTACCTCCACAGTTTAAACTCCTCTGTTTAAATTAGGGGCTGAGGTTAGATTTAGGGCTTCAGGTTGTAGCCTAAGTTAAGATGAGGCAAAACAGAATCTTTATGGCTAAAAAAAGAAATGACACAATACTCCAAATGTACTCTCCAGATTTGTTCTTGTTTTTCTGCCATTAACTTTAAGCATATTACAAATAATCAAAGATGCCAAAAAAAATAAGGCAATATCATATTTCCTGAAAAAAGCTTAGTCATTAGGGCCCAAGCATCAACTGGGCCCTCTGGTCTCAGAAGGAATAAATAATAATTTTTATTCATATTTATTATTGTTATGGGTGCATCAATCACAGAACCTGTCTGTCCACCATGCACTGGCAAGTTTGAATTTGGATGACTGGTTTTCTCGCAACAAAAATATATACAATAAATGGCCTTCAATACAACATAGGTACGTTTCAAAATTAATAAATAAATAAATAAATAAATAAATCTTGTCCCTTATCCACTAAAATGTGGGAATATTTAAGACACAGAACAACCATGTGGTGCTCTGAAACACTGCAAACTGGAAATAAGAGACCAACCCAGGACAACTGCTGTGCAGGAGCACTTCAGGCAAAAACCCTCTGGACTGCTTTGTCAACATTGTCTTGTTTACCGTTCGACTCTACTTAAAGATTTAAGATTTAGGCTCCAGCACCCCCCATGACCCTACTGAGGATAAAGCGGTGTATAGAAAATGGATGGATGGAAATTTAAATTTGACTTTCTAAATGTTTCCTAATCATGTACAAAGTCATTTCTGTTGTTATAGTAATGCAATATCATATCATGATACACATTCCTCACATTCATAGCATCTTTTAAACTCACATACAGTATACAGTCAGAGCTGTCATGTCATGACTTTTTTTCAGCAGGTATGGAGAGCAACTTGGGGTTTAGTGTTTTGTCTGTGGATACTTCGTCAGGGGCAGGAGTCAAACCTTACGATTAGCGGACAACCCGCTTTACTACCTGCACCATGGCTGCCCCAAACCAAGCTGGCATGTAAGTGAGAAAATGGCTAAAGCTAATTTTATAGTCTGTATATCCATTCAGTTATCTTCTTTTCCCACATGGAATCAAAAATGTATTGGGATTATTTAAACTGCATATTACTGCAGTGATGCCATGAATTCATGCCATAACCACTTTCAGTTTTAGGTCACGTCCTTAAATACAAAAATATGGATTCTCTAGTTCAGGGAAATTGTCACAAAGCCACACAGTGAATAAACTATTGTGAGTCCGACTGAATGTGAGGTGTAGTTTTTTCCTGATCAGACATCTGACAACAGGAAGTCAGGAGATGAATATAAGAAGATAGAACTAAACATTGAGAAAAAGGTTATATGTAGATAGATAGATAGATAGATAGATAGATAGATAGATAGATAGATAGATAGATAGATAGAGCTTAAATAATTGTCATATTAACTGAGTAATGTAAAAAAATCTCAGCAATAATTCAGGGTTCACAGCCTGGGTTGTGGCTACTTGTGAGTGGAGCCTCTGTCACGAAGCCCAAAGGGCAAACGGGATGATGTGAGATGATTAAAAAGTGTATCACTTTGATGCTACCGTATATTGTGTGAAACTCGGAATTTTCACTACATTTTCAATACTGTTGCCATTGTGACATAGTCCATGTGTCTAAAATGTGAAAGAGGAACTGTTGCAACTCCAGTCCACATCATCAGTTCTTCCCCCAATTTAAAAGTCAGACAGCCTTTTGTGACAAATATTAATTTTAAAAATTGTATTTTGTGTGTTGCAGACATACAGCAACATGACATATATTTAGTGTTTGTATACTAACCTCAGAGTGGACGTGGGCAGTGACATGTTACTGCTTTGTGCTACATCTGATATCAGTTCAGGCCTGAAAACATTTATTAGCCCACAAGAAAACCCCTCAACCACAGTATGCCTGAATGTGCACGTAGGTACGAGGGCCCAGTCATTCTACTTACACTTTCTCTATGCTCAATTGGAAGAAAGACTTTTCTGGAATGCTCCCGACATGCCTAAAAGGTTCTATTTAATTTTTCTTAAGAGAAAAGAAACGGCAGAAAGAGAGTAAGGAAAATAGATTGTAAGAAAAGAGGAGATGAAACCAAAGTCACACTTTGAGACATAACTACAGCTGGGCTTCAAAGTCTCTCACTGTTTGTTTCACACAGCATGATCTGACTCATTTATTTTCTCTTTGAACCAAAATTACGGTCAGGCTATTTATTATGTGGTGTTTTTTTCATATATTTCTTGCAAATAATGCTGTTTTTGGTGGAGTGTAAAGGAGAGGAACTGTCCACTTTATGTTCACAAGTAACAACCCAAAATGATGTCTGAGTAGCCTCACGCAGAATAGTAAAAAGTAATGAGAACAGCATCTATTCAAGAGCAGTTTTTTCCCTGTCCAAAAGCAGTTCTATTTGATTTACCTTTACAGACCTAAACAAAATCCTGAAATTACACGAATATAGCAAGAACTAAAACATTTGTCGTAGAAGAGATGGTAAACCCAAAATAACAACAGCAACAGAAAGCTCTGATAATATTCTGTCAAAACTGTGACTAGCTATGTTCATTTGATTTCACTTCACACACATTAGTTTTGATTCACCCAGCTTGTGGAGACAAAAATCACTTATTCACACATTTGGCCAATAGAGAACACAGATTAACAGAGTAGATTTTAATACATATAATCACATTTTTTTAAAGATAAGCTCTATTAAAAATTAACATTTATATTTGTTGCAGTTGATTCAGTTTTGTCCATCAACTGAAAGTGAAATTGAAAACCTCAGCAGCATACTTATCCCTCCATGGTGAAACTGCTGATGGTCTGGGCCTTACTTCTAGTAGCACAACCAGGATTTTCAAGTTTATTATTTATAATACTGACCACATTAAAAGTCTATCAGCTCAAATTTCAAACATAAAATATCCTGTTAACTAATACAGTTAGTCAGCTTAAAAAGAATCTGCATTCCTGGAATTTAATAAAAGAGGTTAAAAGTTAAGCAGAAAAGGAGGTAAAGGGCCAGAGAGAAAAGAGGAACACTCACCACCTGGAAACCTTCAGTCTTCTTCAGATTCCTGCATGTTTTTTTCTTTCTTTTTTTTTGCTGTTTTTCTATTGTCTGTTGGTGACAAACCAACCCAAAGTCTAATTTAATAACGTCGTTTCCTCAGCTAAAGTAAATGATGAGATCGAAATGAAAATTACTTCAGTGTTTTAGCCAATAAACACCACCGTCTCTTGACAGACACCAGCAACAAATATTTGACCAAATGTCTGGGCAGTGGGCTTGAAACTCCACATAAGCCTTAACGCCATTACTTATTCAGGAAGTTTATTGGTGTGTTAATAATTGATCACCTAATTAAGGGGGGAAGTTGGGGAGATATGGGGCTGAATGCCTCTTTACCAGAGGGCTTTTGGTAAGTGCATGGTTTGGTGGAGCGCGACAGAGAGGCGCCGATGAAAGTAACTTCTGACCAGCACGTAAAATTTCTTTTCGTATAAAATGACCTGGGCATGAGGTACACTAAAACAAAAAAAGGTGCACAACTAACTTTTCTATGCACTGATAATCAGGTGAGGTTTCTTACATTTTTAGAACCAGTCTTTCTTTCATATTCATTACATCTTTGTCATATTGAGAGCCCCCTGTGCTGCCTCTGTCCTTGACAGGCAGATATTTTTTTATATTTTTACTGATTGGCAAATTTGCCGTTGTCTTCTGCTGTGACCCTTACTTTTGTCAGGATGAAAAACATCATGAACAGCTTCCACACAGCATCACACCATGAGAAGCAAAAACTTTGCATTAAAGGTCAAAATTCTGCTGCTGATGCAGGATTCATAGGATCTGATCTCACTGTAAAGTTATTTTACTAAACAAGCAACAAGCTGGCGTCTTTTTAGGGATGTGCACAAAAAGAAATGATCAGGTATGTTCTTATGCACCCTGACGAACAACCATTATTATCCAGCTGCACATATGTGTATGTGTGTGTGTGTGTGTGTGTGTGTGTGTGTGTGTGTGTGTGTGTGTGTGTTTTGTTTAGTACTGCTGTCTATTAAAGATCAGTGAGCTGCAGTGTTGTACTGCTTTTTCTTGTTAATTGTTTTGGATTCAACCTCACATAGGTACCTTATTTCTTTCATTGAATTTAATGTCAAGCATTTAAATTCTAATTATATCATTGCTTACATTTATTTCCAAAAACATGGTGTGCTTTCGGGACCAAATGTGTGGTGAAGAATGATTATACATTATTGAAAACACTGACAGAGTGAGGAATACCTTCCCTCCTGTCGGCACAAGACTTTAATATTTTGTTTTAGTAAACAGTGAATTAGTCATGTAGAATATAGGTGTATTGTGCTGTTTCAGTGAACATTTTGTATTTTCTTCATATTTTGTCATTTGTTTAAACAGTAAACATTTTTAATATATTTCATTTGGTGAGGAAATTCTCTCCAAACTAACTAAGACATGTTTCCAAGCAGTGATGGTACTATAAAGCACCATTTACCTCACACTCACTGCAGGACTCATTCTTTTAGAGTGATGATCCCACCATCAGAGCCAATGGATTCTCCAAGAGAGGCCTTTTAAGAATGCTGTCTAATGCCAACCATTCATCATCTTGTTGGAAAATACATGCCAAGCCAGCCGATAAAAGTGGTATTCATCATTCCATTTATCGTACATGAACATAAATATCAGCCATTTGGGCCACACTTTGTACCCTGCACAGATTACAGTAGGAGCATTTTTAGAATGAGAGGCTCCAGCCAGACTGAGATCAGAGTTTTGCATCACGCTATACCCAAATGTGTCTTAAATAGCTCCTCTCCCCACATCTCCCCCCTTTTTTTGGGTGTGAGTATTAACTAATTAGTTGTTTACATATAACAGTGTTGTACAAGATGCTAACATTTACGCAGAGGTTTTTGTCAAAAACAATTTTAATTTTATTTTATGTTGTTTTTATTATTTTGTACTTTGTTTATTTCATTTTATTTATTTTGTAATTTCAGCTGTGTGAGGGGAACTCGAAAAATAAGAATTTCATTACTCAACTTCTGTGTTTTTGCTGTGTATATTGAATCTAATTAAAGTGAATGTTTGTATACAGTGTCATCAGACCGTATATTACATGTGGATACTTACCAGATGCAAGCTCTGGAACTGTAAACAGCAGCTATAAAAGCTGTTGCTGTAAAACCTATTTCAATTGTAAAATTTCTTGCATCATTTATGTTTCACAATAAGTAGAAATTTGTTCATTGAGGCCTAACCATGCAATTCCTTCCCCTTTCATTATAATGTCATTCTATCAATATGCTAAAAAAATGATTTAAGCTATTTCAAACATTGCAAAAGTACAAAAATAATCAAATCAAGGCAGCCCGGAGAATGCCCCACAGTTTTAGTCATCGTGTTATTTCATGTGATCGCAGACTGTCCCAATGGTGTTGAGATCGGGGCCCCATGGAGGCCATGCCATCTGTTGCCAGACGTCTTGTTCTTCTTGTAACTGAAGATATGTCTTCATGAATATTATTGTACGTTTGGGCTCATTGTCATGCAGCAGATGGCATTAAGTTGCATTTTTCCAGCCTTTTAGCTCACCCTGTTCTTAAGTATCCACACGCACTGAGCTGAAAGAGAAGTAGGCCAACTCCCAGTCAGAGGCAGCTGAATGCAGTATTTAAAAAGCGTTACTGCCAAATAAAGTACAGTAATGAGCATGCTGGGATCACTGTATTCAAGTGTCACACTCTTGGCATACAGTCTCAGCGAGGAGCCACAAGAGGTAAACTTTTTGTTAACAACAAAAGATGCCAAAAAGAATGAAAAGGCTCAGACCCTAGTCATTGGTTATTATCACAATCACAACTTAAATGTTTTTCAGACATTCTGAAATGTAAATAAGCAGCCCCCAGCTTTTCTAAAGTGAATGGAGAATGCTGCTGTAAGTAAAGGGAACAACCCCAGCAATGCATGTTATGCTGCTACTGCTAGGTTGTTTTGTAGTGTGTTTAGAGTGGAAGTTTAAGTCTCATATAGTATAATATAATATAATATAATATAATATAAACATAACATAGTCCACGTTTAATGATGACAAAATAACAGTCTAACTCTAGTTTTAGCATTCTCCTTTTACCTATAATGACATAAATGAGATATATGCATATATAATAGGAAATAAAAACTTTAATCCAGAACATGTGTAAAACAAATGAGCAGGGGGCAAGACAAGACTCTCGGGAAACATGCTGTAATACTTTCAGTTTATCGGTGTAGGGCAGATATGAGGGCAGAGAAGGGTAAATGGTAGCGCTGTTAAAGTCTCAGGACACTGAAGTACATCTGTGTAATGAGATTCATTAAGAAAACTGCAGGAGTCCCACAGCACACAGTCCTCACCCATTTAGGTTGTTTGACCTCTGCAATATTTCTTTTTTTTTTAAATTCATTTGTTTATCTGTTCTATAAATTAATTGGTGAATACTAATACGAGTTTTTCTTTAAATGCTGGAGCTAAGGTGCTGAACCCACTGACTGATTTGTTCTGTGAGTGCAGAGGTGTGAGGGAATCTGTTACCTGCTATTTGTAGGTTCTCCCTCATACAGGTCATAGTGATCCTGGTAATAGGAGCTTCAGGAAAAAGGAACTGGACTCCTCCTTTTGGTTCTTCAAGACATTTTACTTCTCACCCAAAAGGCTTCTTCTCCTCAGAAAATAAAGACACCTCTTGGAAGAGAAGAGAAATGTCTTTAAAAAATAAAAAAGAGAAGTCCAATTGCTTTCTCCACAGTATGCTTAACTGGTCATACAGCCTTGACTAAACCAGTTCTTGTTATTTCTTTCTCTCTCTTTTATTGTTCCTGTCTTTCTGCCTCACCCTCCACCAACTAGTGAATTTGCAGTTCCACTGTACTTTGCAATTCAGAGTATATTGTTATTTTTAAGGATATATAGTAGGACACTGTGTGTTTTGCTTATTTTAAACAGTATACTACCATGAGCTGAACATTCAAAGTTCTTGTACGGACAGGGGACACCCTGGACAGGTCGCCAGTCTGTCACAGGGCTACATATACAGACACACAATCATACTCTCATTCACACCTACGGACAATTTAGAGTTATCAATTAACCTCAGCATATTTTTGGACTGTGGGAGGAAGCCGGAGTACCTGGGGAAAACCCACGCATGCACAGGGAGAACATGCAAACTCCATGCAGAAAGATCCCAGGCCCACCCCAGGATTTGAACCAGGGAATCTTCTTGCTGCAAGGCGAAAGTGCTAACCACTACGACACTCTGCAGCCCAAAGTCTGAATATGTAATCAAAAACAGAAAGTAATAACAAAACAAGAAAAACATTCAGAGAGCACAGTACTCCGTCAAGACTGCTCAGTCATTGTATGATTTCCAATGGATGAAATGTTTAAAAAATTTGTGATCCTCAGCGGTCGATTTGTATTAGGATCATAATCACGTGATCGTCAGCAGGATACAGATATCTTTCACAAACCCCTGGATCCAGACAAGAAGCTGCCAAAATTTAAGCACTTGGTCCTTGTGTCATTTCTGACCTTCCCTGAAAATTTCATCCAAATTTGTAAGTCTGTTTTTGAGCAATGTTGCTAACAGACAGACAGTGAAATCAATGCTGATCATCACATAGCTCTGCTGTGTTCCTTGGTGGACTAAATGAAATAAAATAGAGTGGAGCTATGTACCACAGCAGAAAAAAGAGCCTGCAGTAAAATGCCAAAAAGTAAGACACGTTTAAATGAATCTATCAATAGAATCTGAATAGGTTAATTAACCAATATGCCTGATAAATCATTTTGATAAGAAAACAGCACAAGCAATGGAGTGGTATGATGAGAAATATGAGCTTTTCAGTGTGAGCGACAACACATCAATCAATACTCACTGTATAGGTTAATAGTCACACTGACTGCCTAGCAGTGGTTGATGGATAACGCTAAGGAACATGGCAGTCAGATGAGAACATGACAGGAAAACTATGCAACTCATTATGCAAACATATTTGATTGGGATGTTTAGACCTGTAGCCTTCTACAGCACGATACAGTTGCTTTAAAGAAACCTTGAACTATAGTTGCTTAATGATGAGCACCATGTCCATGTTCTACATTTTGTGTATGCAGCTAAAAAGAGATTCAGTGGTATTAGAATATTCTATATTGTTTTTTTTATTTTCATAAAATTACTTAAAAAAAGAACAATAGCTTATTGCTCCTTCTCTGGACATCATAAACTGCTGTTTTGTCCAAACCATGCAGATGTTTGAGTGTAGAGCACTGTAAATCACAGGATACATTCATGACACAGGTCGGAAAAATTTGATCAATGGTCACAAAATATTATTAAACTACTGGATTATTCTGTACAACTCTCATGTACAAAGATTGGATGATGACAATCCCAATTGGATTTCAGACCAGAGCACACATAACAAACTCAACAGGACCCTGGGATTACTATAGTGGGACTCCTCGCACAGTGAGAACGGCTTCAGGCAGAACTCCCAGAAACTTCAGTGGTACCACAGAGGACATCTGTGGGGAATATTATTGGATAACTAACCCTATTGGCAGACAGGAACACTGACTTGGATAATACATGACTTAACGTTAATGTTTATTCCATCTATTAGCATAATTTTTCAAATGAATTTTTTTCCAATGTCTTCCAAGAGAGACTGACGTTCAACAGCATTGACAGCATTAGTCATTTTGGCAAAGATGATTAGAAATTGATGATAAGAAATCTCAGCAACATAGAATGTGGCCATTTAATATAGATGTACCCACAAACAAAATGACGTTACACTGAGCACAGGCGTGTGTTATGCATGTGTACATTATGTCTGGATACTGGACCGTGTGACGGACAAGTCCAGATAAGTCTGCAGCAGTAGATCTGTAGTAGGATCGCAATCATGTGATCATCAGCAGGCAGCTGATGCAGTGTTCACTTGTAGTCATAGTTACAGTGACACCGTGCCGCTATCTCAAAATGATACAGAAATCTTTCATAAATTTGTGGATCAGAGAATAAGCCGTATCACTGCCAAAATCTGATCAAGTGGTCCTTGTGTCATTTCTGACCTTCCCTGAAAATTTCCTCCAAATCTGTTTTTGAGTAATGTTGCTAACAGACAAACAAACAGACAAACAGACAGTCAGATAGACAGACAAACCTACGCCAATAGTCACACAGCTTATTACTCCACCACGTTCCTGTAAGCTCACAAATCAGTGCCGTAAATAGTTTAAAATTGCAGCAAAACATGTTGTGTGAACTTTTGCGAACAATTAATTACACATGATGGTACCATGCCTGTAGGTTCTTGGTAGCAACACATTTTCTGCATGACTTTGAAAAAAAAATGCATGCAGACAAATGGCTCAATAGACTGATTGATAGATCACTGAAATTTCTGATGCTAGGCTTACTGAGTAAAAGGTCAGGGAGAAATGAGATATGATAATGATTTTTTAATGATGGTTCTGAAAGGCGCCCCATTTGCTTTTCATGTGAAGTGCTTCAAGGGAATGAATGAGTTATGGAGAGAAAGAAAGCAAACTCTGACAAGCACAACTGACCCACCCCTTATATTCAGCAGATGAACAGCTTGACTTTACAAGGTCTTGTCCCTCTGTTCCCACTAACTGTATCATTGTGTGATGTAACAACTTGAAAGAAAAAAGGTTACACAACTGTTTTTCTTTTCTTTTTTTCTTTTTCTTATTCTTTACTTACATTTTCGATATACAGTTTGAATTAAAGCAGTGTGCACAGATGTAACAAATGCTGAAAAAGGTCAATTTTCAAAGGGCTGGCTCAATCTGAGAGACTTTTTTCAGTTTTTTTAGTGGGAAAGATCACATAAAATAAGACGAGAGAGAAATAGGAAGGAATTGACTGAGCAAGTCAGAATAGCATGAAACAATGAAGCTTTAAATGAAAGATTCACAAAGATATTAATGAGAGGATCATGATTTCATAGTTAATTAGATGGTTCACATCAGATGTAATTAATAGCACTAAGCATATCCATGTATCTCATGAAACAATCTGGTTTTTTTTTGTTTTTTTTTTTACCGTGAGTGTAATTCTTCATAAGTTATTATACAAGCATGATAAAAGTGGAATCACAAATTTGACTGAAGTCAAACAGAACTGAAGAATATATTTTACACTGAATGATATAAAAGACGTTCCACTTACAATTACACTGAGGAGGCTTTTGGCTTCCTAAAATTCATTAGTGTTTTGTATTTGCAATTTAATTTTTATTTTAACACACTATTTAATTAATTAAATGTAAATAATGTAAATAATTAATTTAGTAGTCCAATTTTCTGAATCATCTCCTCTTTCCTGCCACAGTCAGACTGACGCCAAAACAAAACTACTGAACTCAAAACAAACAAACAAAAAACAATAATCTAATGCTAGCTCACTTTAATCACATGTGCAATATCTGTGTCTTTATTATCTGTGAAAATCCTCACAATGTGAAATTTATTCTCTGATGAACGTGCAAAACTTGTTACAAGAGCAATATTCCCAATACTCTCTCAACTGACTGTCTCTATATTTATATATTTTTATTATATTATTATATTTCTTATACATATCTTTATTTTTGATTCCTCCTTGCATAGCGATTTTTTATCTTATCTTAAGTTTTGTTACTCAAATTGTGACTCTGAGAGTCCCGGCACAAGAGTTCCAATGTGTCTGGACTGTTGGTTCTATTTACAAATGGCCAATAAAAAACCTTGAATCCTTGAATCCTTGAATCGTTGACATTTATGTGTCACCATTGGAATCACTAACTTTGTGTCTTCTCTCTCACATAGTGTGCTTTGTCCTCTTTATGGAAATACGTCTGTGATGGAGCTATACATTTTGGATCTGCAGTTTCTGGCCTCAGCAACCTCCTTGATCTTTATTGTTCTTTTTTATGTTGTTTGCCTGATTTCTCCCTGCCTTCTCTTTTTCTCCTCTTTACCCTCACCCTACTCAGTTAAGGCAGATGGCTTCCCTCCCTGAGCCTGGTTTTGCTGGAGGCTTCTGCCACTTCTAATTTTATTTTTTCTTTTATTTCCCTGTCACCAAAAAGCTAGTGAAAAGGAATTTTTTGTGTTTTTTGGTGTTAGGATTTATTATCTGTATTATTTCTACTAAACATACTGCTGGCTTTATACTGATTTACACATTGTTTAAGTGCTAATGAATAGAGCTGTGTTGATGTAGGAAGATAAGAAGGTCAGCCCACATTGCGTGAATTTGGGTGGACCAAAGATGTTTAGAGCTAGGTCAATTGAGGGCCAAATGCAGCTGCCTACACCAACATGACTGACACACATACATGCACACACACTGCAAGTTGTCACACGCTCACTTAGTACTGAAGACCACTCCATGTCATGAAGACTTCTTGTGAGGACTTAACAAGCTGACATCTTTTTAGGGATGTGCACAAAAAAGAAATCAAGTGTGTTTTTATGTATTTTCAGGAAAGTAGCATCCTGACACCCTTTCTGGTTCATTTTAGATTTCAACATCTACTTGCTGTTGAATGAAGAGTTGTGACCCTCGTCATCCTTAGTGTACTGTGTTTCATAACTGATTAAATACTCATGACTGGAGATGGCATGTCAGCTGGAAGCTGTGATAGTATATGACTGAGAAAGAAGTCAGCAGTTTATTATGAAGAGACAATACACTAAGAAACATGAATCATAACAGGGAAGAATTCTTTTTCAGTATCTGGGACCATCTGATTGGAGGGATCATGTGGCTAGAGGCTATGGACATGCCTGTGCACCAGCAAGATAGGGCTAAGTCTAAACCAGGGCTCCTCTCCGTCAGTTTTCGACCAATGGGATTGTTGCACATTCTGTTAAAAGATTCTGTATACAGTGAACTTCATCCATTCCTGGGTAGATGGCTACAGATTAACATTTTAACAATACTCCCCTGAACAGTAATGGTCCTTAATATCCAGGTACTTGGCAGTGCAGAATACGCAACTTGAAGTGCGAGAAGTTGCCTGTCTGCTGTCTCTTGTCTTTGTCGTGGTTTTCACTTTACTATATGAAGTGCCCTGAGATGACATCTGTTGATTTGTTGCTGTAAAATTAAAGGGGATTTAAATGTACTGAGCTGAGTTTAGCAAACTTGTTTGCATTTTGGAGGGACACATGGTGTGAGAGTCTTGTGTTTGATGTGGAATGATATGTTATTATAACTAATGCTTTATTGTATACATCTGTATGGTTGCATATGTGGCAGGGAAAGGGTTATGTCTTTTCAGCTGCTGTTTTTCTTTTAAAAACTGAGATGCACTGTGTCTAATGGTCAGCATTCTGATTTCATTTCAAGATTCAGCCATTGCCAACTATCACAGTCACTGCGAATGTGTGTGTGTTTGTGCATGCATACCTCTATTCTTGCTTCTTCACGTGAATTCCAGTGGAGTTGCCCAGTGGCAGCAGTCCTCTGGTTCTATTTCATCACAGTGGGGTGCAGGACTCCGACTTTGATCAGAGGAATCTTCAAAGCAAAACAAAAACACATCACAGCTTGACATATTGCTACCCAACTTTACTAAACAATATCAAACTGGGTGTCAACTTGAAGATGGCCCTCATAAGCAGCGTTATTGTGCATAATTTGACTTTTTGGAGCAAAAGACTCACAATGAATAGAAGGTTGGAAAAAAAAGCTCAAAAACTGTGCTGTGGCGCTTCTAAAGTTTTTACCAGATCAAATGTCTATAGCTATCATGGCATCATATCTGGAGTTAAACAGAAACCTGTTGGCCTCTCGATTTGATAATCATCCTCCATTATGTGGGAGGAAGTCAGAGAAAAGCCCCACATGCACAGGAAGAACATGCAAACTTCACACAGAAAGATCCCAGGCCCAGGATGCAAACTGGGAATCTTTAAGCTGTGAGGCGACAATGCTATCAACAGAGCCACTGTGCAGCCCTGACTTGACACTTAACCATATGAAAAATAAAATAAAAAATAGATAAAATGAATAAAATCAGGAAAATGTAATGTTTCAGACATTATGGAAAGCAATGGTGATTAAGAAAAATCAGGCCTTCACAGTGAAAACATCCCCAGAAGAGCGTATTTACAATGCACTCACCAAAATCAATCACAATCTGCTCACAGGAATATGACAAATTGTGTGTGTATTAGACAAGTTGACCTGATGGAGGGACTACAGGAAAGCCAATAGTGTCAAACATGGGCAGGGTTCATCCTCACTGGAGCATGCATTTTTTTTTCAGTTACTTGTTAATCTGCTCATTAAATGAGTTTCTGTATATTCAACAAACAATTTAGGCCTGAGTGACACAACTGAAAAAGTCAGGGGATTCTCAAGGCATCACAAATATCATTGAGTGGACAAATAAGCAGAAAACATCAAAGGGGCAAAGACAAGTTCATAGTAAACCCTGTAATAATGCTATTCTGTTATTTGCATTTTAGCATAACATTCTTTACTAGCCTTTGCATCTGTGTAGTGATGCTCTACACTGCCAGACCTTATCATGTATCATTGAGTATGCTGTTGCACAATGCATATTTTGTACTTCAAGAACATTTATACCCTGCCATTTCTTACTGTGACTTGTACTAGGATTGGTTTTTGGGTTTCAGTTTTAACTTTGAAAGCAGGCCTACTGTCCTAGATGCATGAGTCTACAGGGGAATAAGAGGAGAGAATGGTTGGCTGTAAAGGCAGCATAATGCCAAACTGCACTGGTTTTGCTAACTGTTACAAATAGTTTGTTTGTTTTGTTCTTGTTTTGGAGAGTGCTTTTTGCCAATGGATAGCTTCATATTTTCCTGGCTAATTTTTGCCAGCATATTGTTTAGTCTTTTACATGCACTGCCATGCCGTTTGACATCTCTCCATGAAACTTCCATTATGATATTCAGTCTTAAAATATTTGGTTCGTAAAACTCACTCCAGCTTTCAATAGTGTTGGTAATTGTTTGCTTAGATTCCAGTGATTCCTGGAACCGTATAACATAGCAGGATGAGGCATTCCACTCAAACTAGTATTTGTTAATTTAAAAAAGAAATCAGTTTTATGAGGTTTCTCAGAGAAGAAAATTGTGCTTGTAAATATTTGGACACTTTTCCTGTGCTGACATGACAAAATGTTGAAAATGTATACATGTAGTATACTTCACTTTTTTTAATTACATTTTTAAATTTAATTTCAAATATGAGGAGCAGTGAAGAAAGAAACAGAGTGATTATCTATGCTAGCTGCCCAAGTGAATCCCCCAAAATGTCCAAATATTTTTAAGTTGGGTTATTTTAACATAGCTTATCGCCTATAAATCACAATACACATGAGTGTGGAGGCACCAGTTTGCTGCTTAGATTGTAGAGATATTCATCAGGAGTAGCATGCATGCTTTATGATTCTTGAAATACTGCAAGTTAATATTGACCATGTCCTTCTAAGTGATTGGTTTTGTACAAGGTTAGGAGAGTGTTAAGTAAGTTGCTTTTCATTTTTCAGGATGTGCGAAAACACTCAGACACACAAACATACGGCTCAGTGCACCAAGTATGTAATTGAAGGTGACACAAATATGGGCGACTGGCACATCAACAACTTTTTTCGGATGCTTAATCAGTACCAGCTAATCGCAGACACACATACATCAATTAAGGAGATCATTTGTCAAGCTCATTATAGAGCATTAGCACACACACTAGTTGTTGAATACGCGGGGCTTTTATGTTAAAATAAAGAAAAAGCTGCCAGTACAAGCAGGAGAGTAGCAATAGCAATGAGGCAGAAACACTCCAGATGCCACCTGCATTTCTGTATGTGTGTGTGGTTATGTGCTCATACACAGATGTAGGTTTAAATGGTTATTGTGGAGATGACAAAAGGAAAGTAAGATCACCTCCTCCACTTAAATCCCCTTTTGGTACTTCTCCACTTCCACACTATACAAGCTTTTGCACCAACCTATCTATCTATCTATCTATCTATCTATCTATCTATCTATCTATGCACTGAACACATTTCAATAGATACAAAACAGATCCTGTAGAGCACTTTTGTTGTGTCAGTGTGAGCCTACATGTTTGTAGAGGTGTCTCCTCCAGATGATTCATTGTTGTTTCTGTGGAAACTTTGTTTGCAGTGATTGATGTTTTCAGTTTCAGTCCCAGTTTTGAAAGCTCACTGCAAATTACTATCATGACAGCAAAACTTGAAAATATAAAGTATAATGATGACACTCACAATTTACAGCTTGCACAACCCTGCTTTGAAAAACAGACAATAAGCTAGTCTGACATGGCACAGGGACTGTCTGTAAGAACCAGTGCTTCCATAATGATCAGGAAAGGAAATTGTAAGAAGTCAGCCTTGAGAGTTCCAAGAAGCAAATTTGCCCACAACACAGTACAATACTGCAAGATTACATGTGGTTAGCACTTTCGCCTTGCAGCAAGAAGATCCCCAGTTCAAATCCCGGCCTGGGATCTTTCTGCATGGAGTTTGCATGTTCTCTCTGTGCATGTGCGAGGTTTCTCTGGGTACTCCGGCTTCCTCCCACAGTCCAAAAATCTGCTGAGGTTAATTGGTTACTCTAAATTGCCCCTCGGTGTGAATGTGAGTGTGATTGTTTGTCTGTATATGTAGCCTTGTGACAGACTGGTGACCTGTCCAGGGTGTCCCCTGCCTTCACCCGAGTCAGCTGGGATAGGCTCCAGCACCCCCCACAACCCTGGTGAGGATAAAGCGGTGAATAGAGAATGGATGGATGTTGCTGACTGTGAAGCATGTATGTGGGAGCGATTGGTATGTAGCTGCATGAATGCAAAAGATGTAGGGAAGAGATGCCACTATAGAAGTTTGAATAAGTAAATAGTGCAACATTTGAAGAAGAATTTTTAATTCAATTAAATTTTCTGTTAATTTTTTAATTATATAGCACCAATTACAATTCAGATTGTTTCAAGATGCAAAACAAAACTAAATACGCCCCTATTTTATTATTTATTTTATTATTCCAGCTTTCTATTCACATAAATAGAAAGCTGGAATAATAAAATATTTAAGTTAGCAATTTATTAATATTGCACAGGGACGTATTTAGTTTTGTTGTGATATCACTGCTGATAAATAGACATACATTAAACATACTAAATGTGACAGCTACAGTGATAATTATTAAGTGTTGCATGAGGAAAATTGGGGCAAGACTCAAATCAAAGCCTGTTCATATGAGCTTCAAAGAAGTGAATCAGTAGTTTCTGCATAAATGGGTGTACTGTCAATGCAAAGATTAAAACTCATCTCTCAAAATTCCGTCTACATATTACTGTGACCAAAAGGCTGAGAATGTCTCTAAATAAATCTATAATCAAATATAAGGTGTCAAGGTTTAGTGTATGTTTTTGTTTCTGCATTATTCTGTTGTCATAAATTGCCCTTGACTACCATACATCCACAGAGTTGTTGCTGAATGTGTTCACTGAAAAAAAGCATTTTAGACAGACATTACACTGACACCCAGCACAAACACATGACTCAGAATGAGGTCGCTGGTGAAGTGTTTGGTTAGAATGAAAAGCTGCTGACACTGCCTTCTATGACACACAGTTGCTGATCTCTGGCCTAGAAAGAGGGCCACAGAAAGCACTTTCCAATTTATGACATGTCTACATGACTTAAGCATTCAGACTGTTTGTAAAAACTCAATCTGTGTCTGTTCTGCTAGAATAACTACGATGAATGAAGGTTGAGGCTGAGTATGTTGATCAAGAAGTACTGAGTACTATTTTGGCCTAAGGTGCCCTCACTGCATGTCTCCCTCTTGCTGAAACTGACATGTCTATTTTCAGGAGCATGATCGGCAGTATGACTCAGAATCAGCTTGGAGATACATTCAAATAGCAATTGTATATTTCACAAAATCTGACAAAAGCTTTGAAACAGAGCAAAACAGAAATGCCAATAGACTGATGCCTTTCACAAAGTAATGAAAAATTCTGAAATAATGAAATAATTTTTACTTCTACACACACTGGTGCATTTAAGCCAGAGAGAAGAACTTCGGAGTTAATTATGCACGCAGCCTAATTCACAAAACGAGCTTGTAATCAGAACTACACTTTATAATGTAAATACCTTCAATGTCTTCTCTGAACAACCATATATAAAGCTCTGAAGAATACTGTCATTTTTTAAAAACTGTGCGCACACAGTCTTAAACAACAACAACAATGCATGTTCTGCTGTCAAGCAGCCTTGAGAATAGTATGCGGACTGTAGATAACTGTTTTTTGCCTCCCTGGACACAAGAACAAATCCAGAGGAAGACAGGTAATCTGCCAAACTGTATTGCCAGATGATCACATTCCTGTTGGTACTCTTAGTGTAGGATAAATTCTAACCTGTGCATGTGTGTGTATATATAATCTGAAACAAATACTTTAGACAGGGTATGTTGACTACTGAAGCACAAGTTACAAAATATATGATCACTGAAAGAAATTTTAGTACACCTGTGATTTCCACTTTGCCCAAATGCATAAACTTCGATGTAAAGTAACGTCTGAACACCAGAATAGTATTTACTTATCTCAAAGGTTAAGCTGTACAAGTCAAAGATGAAACTAAGCTCCAAGTACACGCCGTCATTATGACGTCTCAAGTCATTACATTTGTTTAACCCTTCGATGTACAAGTGGGTCAAAAATGACCGTAGGTTGCTTTCTTGGAATATCTACAAAATATAAAGTTTTTATCATTTCATATTTCACCTTTTCCTCAAAAAACATGTGTTTGATATCATTCCATTTTAATTTGTAAGTCACCTTTGATACTTTTAAAGAAATTATAATATTTGTAGAACTACCCCAACCGTTATCACTGATGATATCATACAAGAGGTGAAGTACACAAACCTAAAGGGATGGACAGCAGCAACAGCTGGAGGAAAAGAGTGGAAAAATGTCAACAAAATGGATGTTGACATTTTTCCATTGCTGTTCTGTGTAATATTCTTCTTTTTCAATTATCAAAGCATTCTAAATCTGTTATAAAATGAAGAATAGACATTTCAAACATGAAATAATTCCTTTGTGGACAAAAATTTGATACAGTCATACAAATGATTTTTCTTAATCAAAATGACAAAAAATAGCATAAAAACACATTGATTCCTATACAGGTCATTTTGACCCATTTATTGAAGAGTGTGGGGTCCAATCATCCATGCATCTAAGGGTGAAAGCAATAAAATCTAAATATTCTGTGTGAGTACAATGGCTAAAGATGATTAGTTTTGCAGTTTGGCTGAGGGAACAGTAGTGTGGTGAAAATAAATGTTCAAAGGAAGGTAAAAGAATATACACAGAGTGGGAGTTAGAGATAATTGAACAAGGAGAGGAAATAGTGTGGAGAATAAAAGGAGCAAATAACAGCAAAAGCATATGGAACAAAACAACATGAAAGGGAAGGACAGAGCAGAAGAGCTATAGAAAGAGAAGAACAGAAAGCTACAATAAAAGGTAGCAAGAAGGTGACAAGGCTGTATGGTGACAGAGCACTGAGTATACAGGGCAAAATGAAAATACAAAAACAAGGATCAGAGAGGGAAGAAGTGACAATGCTCAGTTTGTCCACACATTTTTTTGAATATAGAAACCTACAAAAGGAGTGAAAAAAAGGAAAATCAAATATAGATGGAAGGAAGTATTTTAGAAATTGATTTTAAGGCCCTCCTGGTGGAATTCTCACTTATACAGATAGTTTCACTGCTTTAAAATACTCAAGTGTGATGACAGAATAATTTGTGGAGACCACTGGTAACAAACCATCTGTATTTCAGGCACATACTTTGTATTGTAAAATACAGCATACAACAGGACTGAGTACAATCAGTGTCATATACTGACATTGTTTTAATCCCAAATATTTCAAAATTGCCTCTCAATAATTGCATTATTTCTAAGTTGACAAAGAGAACGTTTCCTCTCATTCCTTAACCAGGCAATATTGAAAATACCGGCAAAGAAATTTAGTGAACATATTTGTGATCACTGGCACACTTGCATCGTTACTACTAGTAAGCTGCAGGAGTTTATATTGCAGTGAAAAATGAGCGTGCGTGCGTGCGTGCGTGCGTGCGTGCGCCAATCAAAGGTAGTGATAATAACTGATTTGACAGAGTGTAGAAGTTAGGTGTCAGCTAAAATGAGTGTAAGGCTGAATGAACTCACTATGTCTTTCTCTCTCACACACACACACACACACACACACACACACACACACACACACACACACACACACACACTGTACACTGTGCCTCCTTATCATTTTCATCACATGGTGAGTTGTGTTTTTTTTGTCTATTTGACATTATTTTTTCAGAATGTTATTGTAGAATTTTCTGTTATTATTGCACAGCTTTGAGGAACACTCTCTTTGCAATTCAATGCACATAACGTAGGAACATGAGACAAATAAGAACTCTTGAATCTTGAAGTGATTTGTCTGTGCTCTCCAGAAATCAAAATCACTTTGAACCTCATTCAATTTTCTTATTAGAATGTACAGAAGGTTACTTGCATGGGGAAATGTAAAACAGGATGCTGAGGCACAAATTATTGGATATTTTATAAGTTTTGTACATTAAAATTCCTGCTTAATGACAACATATTGGTGTACAACCATTTGGTAATCCTCATTAGTGCATGTGATGAAAATGAACATGTTGGAATTATCACATACATCCACCAGTCAAAATTATTTATTTTTTGTTGCTTAAAATGATCTTAACTGCGAGAATATATTCTGAGGATTGCATGATATTACTTCTAAACAGAGTCATGATATAAGCCAAAACAGCTATATTGTGCAATGACAGGAATGAATCATGTACAGTGCTGTAATATACAAAGTTTAATTATGGTCTTTGGTTATAGTGTTCAAAGTTCATTTTAAATTAGTTAATTTTTAGTCTGCATTTTACTGAAACCACACATTTCTGCAACCAGTTATTTAGAATTTATTTCATCACTGGGGCTTTGTGGTTAGCACCGTCTCCTTGCATGTAATGGAGTTTGCATGTTCTCTCTGTACATGTGTGGCTTTTCTCCAGGCACTCCAGCTTCCTCCCACAGTCCAAAAATATGCTGAGGTTAACTGGTAATTCTACATTGTTCATAGGTGTGAATGTGAGTGTGATTGTTTGTCTCTATGTGTAGCCCTGTGACAGACTGCTACCTGTCCAGGGTGTCCCCTGCCTTCACCCTAAGTCAGTTGGGATAGACTCTAGCCACCCACGACCCTAATGAGGAATAAGCAGAGTATTGATGATCGATGGATGAATTTTAACACTTGAATACATATATGAAGAAACTTAAATATGCCATTAGTGGAATTTTGAGTGAGTTATGGACACCTGTGTTTAACATGTTTTATCAAGTTGTCTTAGAATTGTTTCATAAAATGACTGAACTGACTATATTTTCTGATGCATATCTTTTTTGTATAGGTTACTGATAAAGCTCCAATCAAGTGTTGGAAATACCTTTGAATTACTTACAATAAAAGAAAAACCTTAAGGAAAATATATTCATAGGAAAATGAATAGCAATGAATCACTTGACCATAACACCAGTTGGTTTGCTATGCATCATTATTACTATCAGCTTGTTGGAGATATTGGAGAAAGCCTGAAAACAAATGCAATCTTCAGCCATGCATTAAAGGACATGGAGTGGTCACTGGGTTGTGATATAATCAAGACCTACTCTCTACAACTGTGCCAATGCTCTCTGAGTCTGCTCCTTAGCACACAGGTCTGCTCATTGGCCCATAATACCAGGAGAACCCTGTGGTTGTACTGGGCAAGTCCCAGTGTGAATGCAAGGAAGTATAAGAATGTGATGTGGGGCACCTCTGCAACTGTGCATGGATCTCGGGTTCCTTCCCCTTGATAAAATGAAAAAAACCTTCCCTTACACACATGCAGATAAAGGCTACTGTGGTGCTGTCACTGTCTTTTTTCTCTCCCCCAGCTCCTCTCCTCTCCTCCACGTCCTTTTTGCCCTGTCTTTCATTTGTTCCCTGTAGAGTTTTCCATTGGCTATTCTTGTTTTGTCTCATTTTTTTCCCCTATTCTCTGTCTGTGTCCCTCATCTTCTCTCTGTTTTCTCCCTCTCTGTGTTTGCCTCTCTCTTGGTGACAGGGTTCAGTAGAGCGTATTCTCACTGGCCACAGTAACACTCCAGTAATCCAGGGAATGCTTACACACACAGGTATTATTTGAGAAAAAAATAAAGGCTGGATGCGCCACTGTCAATTTCACCTCCTTGCCATTTGCACTGCCAGTGTGTGTGTGTGCGTGTGTGTGTGTGCGTGTGTGTGCGTGCATGTGCATGCGTGTGTGTGTGTGTGTGTACTTGTTTCTGCTATACCGGTGGGGACTTTGACCTGACTATTTGCTATAAAGGTGGGGACTTGTCTTACGGTGGGGACCTAAAATGAGGTCCCCACGGGTGGCAACACCGTTTTCTTGGCCATATTGTTGTTAATAAAAAATGTAAAAGTGCAAAAACGTTTGTTTAGGGTTAGGCATTGATTTGGTGATGGTTAAGGTTAGGGTTAGGGTAAGGGTTAGGAGTTAGATATGAATGGGAGTCAATGGTAAGTCCCCACCGGTATAGAAAAACAAACATGTGTGTGTGTGTGTGTGTGGGTGTGTGTGGGTGTGTGTGCGCGTGTGCGTGGGTGTGTGTGCCATCAGTAGTTTTTGGGGGGCAGCTCATTTAAGATAGCGATTTTATCATTATGTAAATGACATCAGGAGAGCAGCCTCATCTTTTCTGATTGGCTGCTGCTCCTACATCTTTGTGTGAGTGTGTTTGCCAGTATCTGAGTGTGGCTTCAAAATGACTCAATCAACAATAATTGTTTCCTGTGTATCTGTCTCTCATCTTGTCCATGGAGAGGTATATTTGATGTGTCCTCCGTCTCTTTTTTCCATGGATGGTGTGTCTGCAGCTACAGTAAAATGTCTTCTTCAAATTTCCAAGACTAGAAAAAAAAAATGCTATTCTCTTGACTGTCCAATTAAAGTGTGTCAGTGTTAAATATGTTTTCTTTTATCTTTAGCATTAGTCAGTATTGCTTGCATTAGTTCTGTAATTTACAATAAAATAATTTACATATCCTTGCCAGTTTGTTAAAAACATAGTAGGAGGCTTATGCTTATATAGAAGTGCATGAAACTCATATGTGTATATATATATATATATATATATATATATATATATATATACATACATACATACATACATACAATTGTTTTGTTTTGCTTTGTATAGAACTTGAGTTTATTGGAGATGGCATCAAAAAAAACCATATGACATCAATTATCAAGCAGTTATGATAAATAAATCCCTTAAATGGGCCTTCATTGGCATGTATTTGCCTGGTCACCTATATGTGTGTGTGTGTGTGTGTGTGTGTGTGTGTGTGTGTGTGTGTGTGTGTGAGACAGAGGGTTGGTCGGAGGGTTAATAGTAATTATGCAAAAATACATTATTATACATTATACATTATATTTTGCTGTCTAAAATTCATCCAGGACAGCTGGGGCACAGAGAGTGAATTAACTGTTGTCACTAGTGTGCCAACCTGAGCTGGACCAACATATTTGAAGACCTGCATTCTCAGTAATATGACCCTGTGGTCTGCACAAACCTAACACTGCTAATTTAATCAATATACAGTTGTAATTAACAACAGACATGATAAACATCTGGCTAATGTTTACTGTCCATTTTGCTTTTGTTTGTTTAATTGATTTGATTTTTTCTTGCAGACCCAGAGTTTTATTCTGATCATGATGGAACAGCCTCTGAACACCATTTGTTATGATGGGAAAATCAGTATTGAAATGCTGAAAATTGCCACTTGCTGTATTTTTCTAACTGAACTCCATACTTTAAATTTTCAAATTTAGCCATGTGCAAATTGCCCACCTTCAGATAAGATTTTTAATGAAATAAAATAGATTGAGTCTGAGGTTGGCAGGGATACGGAAAGCTTAAAATGTCAGAGGACAATTTGTCTGTTGCTATGCAAGAAAAAAAAAAGGAATTCTAATGGAAAGTGGAAAGAAAGAAGAGGGATTGGTCAATCTGCTGAGAAAGGGAGGGATTTCTTCATGAAATACTAACACAACAGCAATCATGAGAGTAATGATTTTGGAGCGTTTCTCTCAAAGCACACAACTCCCTTGTATTCTCCTACTATCTCCTCTGTGTCTCTGCCTCCTTCACTTCTTCTTTTCCACTATTTATCTGACCCACTCACTATTATACCCTGTACTAGTTATTTCCCTTGTGCGTTTCATTTCACCACCCTCTCACTCACTGTCAGCATCTTTGTGTATGAAATCTTTGCACCAACCATTTTTCCCACCCCATGGCGGCTGTCATTCTATGTCTATAGACACAAAGGGATTAATCTAAAGTTATGTAATGGATCGCCAAACACAAAGCATTTTACACATATCACACGTCAATTGCTGCATCTCAGTGCCTTGCTTGTAAAATTTTTTAATAACAATTCCAAAAAAAGAAAGAAAAAGAAATCAAAAATCAATCTCTCTCATTTTCATTTTTAATCTGCTCAGAAAGCTGCTTCAAAAGTTTTTATTTGAGACCCTAAGAACAAGTCAAAAGGAACTGTTGTATTTATCACCATTAATAATGCTGTCAATCCATGTAGATGGACTTTTTTTCTTAAAAAAGAAAAAAGTACGAGTAGATTTTGTAGGTTTTTAATACAACAAAATATAGAGTTGGTCCAAGAACCCTCAGCTCTCAGTCAGTTTTGAGAAAGACTTTTTTTTTAAAATGAATTTATTTAACATATCTCTCTGTGACATGAAGTCAGTCATATTACCTATTCAGTCATGTCAACAGCTGGCATAGGGCAAGAGAACAAGCAATAAAAAAATTAAAAAAAACACCAAACCAACTCCTGGTGAAGCTGACATGAAGTGGGGGTTAATCCAGGTCACACTCACTGTTTGCATTCCGATTGCTCACTTTGAACCTTTGACTACTGTAAATTACTCTCTTTGGATGGCTTGAAATAACATGATTACGATTAAAATGTATGACAGAAGGATTCCTATTAGTCATGTTAATACAGATCATTTCGAGTTAAAATGATTTAGAATTAGTTTACTCTCACCATGACCACTAACTGTTGTCTTCATATACTTCTTTTGTTCATTAATATTTTTAGGCATTCAGAATGAGAACTACCAGCAAGCCATGTCTTAAGTTCCCTGCTAGCATGTGGTAATGGAATGCGCTCACTGCAGTCCATTAATTAACATGCAATGGAGTCATTATCTTACCGCACCAGCACAGACCAAACATGCATTGGAGGAGAATTTCCCATTCCAATACATTTATGAGCCAACACATCAAGGTTACACAAATAACATGGTGCTATGTTGCCATCCCGTGGAGTTCAGAGAAGGGAAGAAAAAAAAGATGATCATGAATTTAGATAAGTGATCTTGTCTCAAAGCTGTGAGTATAAAAGGTAACACATTACTGTGTGCATTTTAATCTGTTACAGTCTAAGCATGGTTAAACTACCATTCCAAGGGAGTAGAAGCATGCAGATCCTGTAGTAAGTTTTTCTAACAGAATACCAAACAGTTCTTTGGATAGTGTTTCAAAAACATTCCCTTTTACACTCCACAGAAAAGCAATTGTCCAGGACTAATTACATCAAATGACTGTCTGGTGCTGATCATAGTACTATCGATTGTTAATTTAGTTTGTTTTTTAAGTATGACATTTTAACCTTAAAATGCCAGGTGCATTCCACTGAATACACAATACTTTCCTAAAAAAACTGTTGTATATAGTCTGAGACAGACCCTCTGATGTCTGGTGAGTAATCTATGTGAAATACTGAATATCTAGCTAACTATACAGTAAAAGTGTGTTAAAACAACTACAGTATACATACACACACACACACACACACACACACACATATATATATATATATATATATATATATATATACATGCAGTGGCATCATTAGGCCTCTTTTAGGGCCCCCCTAAAATATTCTTAAGCCCCCCGAAATAGTTTTATGTTCATTTAATTAAAAAGAATATAATCACATATCCAGTCATTATTAACTTAAATATGATCATACTGTAAATCTTAGTTTCTCTTCACTTCATAGTGGAAGGTAGAGTATGAGTCGGTGCGTCGTTATCCAGTCCATTCCACTTGTTCATATAGAGCACGTCCACATCACTGAAATCCAGTCCACATTCTCCCTCCAACCTAGGTTGCTCTTGGTACCTGCAGCATGTGTTTACTGGGAGGAGCACACAGAACCGACTAGAGCAGCGTTCGGAGAAGAACGTGAACAAGAATGGATATACAAAATGTTTTCAGGAGAGTAAGTATTCATCACTGCTGATAGTAACAATAAGTTAGCTCCAGCCCCCCAGCTAACATCAGAAAGTCCCATGTAATTAATGAACCAAATGCTCCCTGTTTGACAAATAAAAACCTGGCTTCACACTCTGAAGGAGAGACTCCCTGTACAGGAGGCAGCGTGAGATGCTGCTACTTAGCTCGCTAGTTAGTGTGAAATGCACTGTGAAGGTTCGGGTTGTTCATAGAGTTAGGTGTGCACTCTTGTTTATTTTTTCTAACCATATACTATCTTTGGGGTGACTTCCTTCTGGAGCATCAGCTCCAGCATCAGATGCACACAGTGAAGCAGGAGCAGAGCTCATTCATGTATGATTATGGGAATAATAATAATAATAATAATAATAATAATAATCACTCTACCACCCCTATTGACCTGTAAGAGTCAGGGCAGAGGAGCACAAAGAGGTGGAAAGGTGAGTCTAAAGGATTTCACAGGAGAGAGTACGAGTAATTTGTGATGCAAACAGTCTTGGATTTTTATGGAACTTGTTATGAATATGAAACATTTCAGTCCAGGTGCACCATATAAGACTTATTTAAGTTGAGCTTTTGTTGAGGAGAGTAATGATTGGAACGTGGCGATAGCCAAGAGAACAATATATAAACCTAATTTGCCCGGCCCAAATCTTCTTCTTTTCCTTTTGGCTTTTCCCTTCAGGAGTCGCCACAGCGAATCAGTTGCCTCCATCTAACCCTGTCTGCTGCATCCTCTTCTCTCACACCAACTACCTTCATGTCCTCTTTAACCACATCCATAAACCTCCTCTTTGGTCTTCCTCTAGGCCTCCTGCCTGGCAGTGGGAAACTCAGCATCCTTCTACAAATATATTCACTCTCTCTCCTCTGGACATGTCCAAACCATCTCAGTCTGGCCTCTCTGACTTTATCTCCAAAGCCTCTAACATGTGCTGTCCCTCTGATGTACTCATTCCTGATCCTATCCATCCTGGTCACTCCCAAAGAGAACCTCAGCATCTTCAGTTCTGCTACCTCCAGCTCTGCCTCCTGTCTTTTCCTCAGGGACACTTTCTCCAGACCAAACAACATGGCTGGTCTCACCACAGTTTTGTAAACCTTTCCTTTCATTTTAGCTGAAACTCTTCTATCACACATCACACCTGACACTTTTCTCCAGCCGTTCCAGCCTGCCTGTACATGCTTCTTCACCTCTTTTCCACACTCTCCATTGCTCTGGACTGTTGACCCTAAGTACTTAAAATCCTCCACCTTCTTGATCTCTTCTCCCTGTAACCTCACTCTTCCACTTGGGTCCCTCTCATTCACACACAGATACTCCGTCTTGCTGCGGCTAACCTTCATTCCTCTCCTTTCCAGGGCAAACCTCCATGCCTCTAGCTTCTCCTCCACCTGTTCCCTGCCCTCACTACATATCACAATGTCATCTGCAAACATCATAGTCCATGGAGACTCCTGTCTAACCTCGTCTGTCATCCTGTCCATCACCATAGCAAACAAGAAGGGGCTCAGAGCTGATCCCTGATGTAGTCCCACCTCCACCTTGAACTACAATTCTACAATTTCATTTAGCAGACGCCTTTGTCCAAAGCGATGTACAACACAAGCAGGAAAAACATAAGGAAAAACCTGTAGCAAGTGCAAAAAGTGCTTCAAGTGCGATTGGTCAAAGGTATTGCCATCAAGTTGCAGAAGAATTGCCAACCACCCCCCCCCCCCCCCCTTTTTTTTTTTAACTTTGTCAGCGCTAAATAAGTGCTGGGTTTTGGACCACCTGACTTATTCTACCCTTAAGGTGGAGTCAGATTAAGTGCCAAGGTGTTCTCTAAACAATTGAGTCTTCAATTATCTCTTAAAAGTAGAAAGGGACTCAGCAGAACGCACAGAGTTTGGTAGTTTGTTCCACCATTTGGGAACAACAGTGGAGAAGAGTCTGGCTAGAGATATCGAGCCGTGCTGGGCTGGAAGGACCAGGCGTCTCTCACATGCAGAGCGAAGTGGGCGTGAAGGGGAGTAGACCTGGATCAGGGAATCCAGGTAGGCTGGGGCCGTTCTTGTAAATGTTTTGTAAGCCAGGAGGAGAGTTTTGAATTTGATTCTGGCTGCAACTGGAAGCCAGTGAAGGGAGATGAACAGGGGAGTGACATGAGCTCTTTTGGGCTGGTTGAAGACCAGACGTGCTGTTGCATTCTGGATCATCTGAAGAGGTTTGACTGTACATGCAGGGAGACCTGCCAGAAGAGAGTTGCAGTAGTCAATGCGTGACATCACAAGAGCCTGAACCAGAAGTTGCGTGACCTGTTGGGTCAGGAAGGATCTGATCTTCCTGATGTTGTAAAGGGAATAATGACAAGATCGAGAAACTGAGGCCACATGAACCTTAAAGGTCAGCTGGTCATCAATCATGACACCCAGGTTTCTGGCTGAGTTTATGGGCATAAGTAGGCTCGAGTGAAGTTGGACACTGATCTGAGGCTGAACAGATGGACAAGCTGGAAAGACCATGAGTTCAGTCTTAGACAGATTCAGTTGAAGGTGCCGTTCCTTCATCCATGTGGAGATATCAGCCAGACATGCTGATATCTGAGCTGAAACTGTTGTGTCGTCAGGAGGAAAAGAGAGGAAAAGCTGAGTGTCGTCAGCATAACAGTGGCGGGAAAAGCCATGGGAGCGGATCACTGCACCAAGTGAGGTGGTGTACAGAGAGAAGAGTAAAGGACCAAGCACTGACCCCTGAGGGACCCCAGTTGATAGGTCGTGTGACCTTGACACCTCCCCTCGCCATGATACTCTGAAGGATCTGCCTGTGAGGTAGGACTTGAACCACAACAGGACAGAACCTGAGATGCCGCGCTCAGAGAGTGTGGAGAGGAGGATTTGATGGTTCACGGTGTCAAAGGCAGCAGACAAGTCCAGCAGCAGTAGGACAGAGGACTGACCAGCAGCTCTCGCCAGCCGCAGAGATTCTGTGACTGATAGGAGTGCAGTCTCAGTGGAGTGGTTGCACCTGAAGCCTGACTGAAAAGGGTCAAGTTGGTTGTTGTTCCGCAGATGTTCAGAGACTTGGTTAAATACTAAGCGCTCCAGTATTTTCGACAGGAATGGTAGAAGTGAGACTGGTCTGTAGTTTTCAACCTGGGCTGGGTTGAGATGAGGCTTTTTGAGCAGTGGGGTGACGCGGGCTTGTTTAAAAGTAGCAGGAAAAATGCCAGTTTCCAGGGAGGAGTTGACAATGTGCGTGACTGCAGGTTTGATTGTGGGCAAGATGGTCTGCAGGATGCTAGTGGGTATTGGATCGAGAGGACATGTTGTAGGTTTTGAGCTCAGAAGAAGCCTGGAGACCTCATCCTCGCTCAGAGGAGCAAAAGAGCGGAGTGTGGGAACAGTAGTGGGTTTGAGCTGACTGGACTGGTCAGGCTCAGAGAACTAGTTGCTGATTGCAGCCACCTTTTCAGTGAAAAAGGAGGCAAACATGTCTGGAGTCAGCTCAGTGGACGGCTGAGCAGCTGGAGGAGAAAGCAAGGAGTTGAACGCCATAAACAGTTTTCTGGAATCAGAAGCTGCACAGATCTTGTTCTGATAAAAAGCTTTCTTTGTGGACTGCAAGCAGGAGGTAAAAGGAAGCAAGTTTCTGTTTGCATGAGGACAAATCAGCGGGTTTTTGGGATTTACGCCACTTTCTTTCTGCTGCCCTGTGTCCAGCTCTTTGTTCTCTCAGAACTTCAGAGAGCCATGGACTCGGTTGTTTTTTCTTGGCCGGTTTGGACAACAGGGGGCAGAGTTTGTCCAAAGAGGATGCCAGAGAGGAACAGAGTGTTTCAGTAGCCTCATTAACAGAAAGGGAGGAGAAGTGTGAGTGGTCAGGCATGACAGAGCTCACCTCCTCAGACAGCTGAGTTGCTGTGAGGGACTTCAGGTTTCTGCGGAAGGAGACCATCTGTGTTGGTGTCTGCAATTGCGGAAAGGCAGCTGCAAATTTTACCAAGAAATAATCTGACAGGTGTAGTGGAGTAACTGTCACCTCTGCTGTGGAGCAGTTACGAGTCAGCACCAAGTCAAGGACTTTACCAGCTTTGTGGGTGGGAGGAGACGGAGCCAGTACAAGTGCAAAAGAGGAAGTGAGTGCCAAAAAGTCATGAGCCTGAGGTCTGTCAATGTGAATGTTCATGTCTCCCATGACAATCAGTGGTGTGCCATCATCAGGGATGTCAGAGAGTAACATGTCCATTTCAAAGACAAAGCCATCCAGATTACCCCCTGGTGGGCGGTACACAACCAGAATATATGCTTTGATGGGAGTAGTGACCTTTAAAGCATGATATTCAAATGTTGTGTTGTTGTTCGATGGGCATAGTGCAGAGAAAGACCAGTTGTCTGGAATGAGCATGCCAGCATCGCCTCCTCGTCCAGTAGAGCGAGGGGTGTGGCTTAGCGTAGCGGACACAGAGAGTGCAGCTGATGTAACTGAGTTTTCTGGGCGGATCTATGTCTCAGTCAGGGCTAGGACCTGAAAATCTGAGAGTTTCATCAGTGAACTGATGAATTCTGTCTTATTAACTGTGGACTGACAGTTCCAAAGACCAAAGGTAACCGAGTGTGGGCTGGGACCACTTTCAGAGAGAGCAGACAGGTTGTGTGGATTGCGTTTGCAGAGGACGACCCGTCTTTTCCGGTTGCCGACAATGACTGGGATGCGTGTGAGACACATTGTGCATTAGACTGACAGACAGACCTTAGCGGTGGCCGGTGTTCGGTGGACTCGCGCAGGTAGACTCAAAGGTCTTTACCCTATGTGGTCTTCGCACTATGTGGGCTGACACTTTCGCTGACGCTCAAGCGCAGTCTGTGCCGTTAAGTACCTGACAGAGTCACAGCTGGTTCCAACTTCACTGGAATGCGCCCGGCTAAACCGCCCCTGTCTGGTTTCACTTGGGCAATCAATAGAGGGCGTGACCCGTGTCAGCTGCCCTCACCTGTTGTTGCAGAGCGAAACTGAAACTCCAGTGCTAAGCAGTCAACGACCCCCAACACAAAAACAAAATAAAGCAATTCAAGCTTACCTAAGCTGGCTCAACCTTCTTCCTCTGTTACTCCTACAGCACACCTCACCACTGTCTTACAGTCCTCATACATGTCCTGCACCACTCTAACATACTTCTCTGCCACTCCAGACTTCCTCATACAAAACCACAGTTCCTCTCTGGGCACCCTGTCATAAGCTTTCTCTAGATCTACAAAGACACAATGCAGTTCCTTCTGACCTTCTCTGTACTTCTCTATCAACATCCTTAAAGCAAATATTGCATCTTTTGTACTCTTTCTTGGCATGAAACCATACTGCTGCTCAGGTGAAGATGTTCACCTCTGCCCTTAGTCTAGCTTCAACTACTCTTTCCCATAGCTTCATCGTGTGGCTCATCAGCTTTATTCCTCTGTAGTTGCCACAACTCTGCACATCTCCCTTGTTCTTAAAGATGGGCACCAGCACACTTCTCCTCCATTCCTCGGGCATCTTCTCACTATCTAATAGTGAGAAAAACTGAAAGCAGTGGTATCAAAATATAAACTTCATCAAAAAACGGACGGCCCAACAAGACTAACAAAAACAAGTAAAACACAAATAGACCTTATGTTTACAAATAAACCAGAGTGTGTGATAAAAACATATAATCCTATCACAAGATTATCTGACCATAATATGACATTACTATTAAGAAAACTGACAAAGAAACATCTGCAGTGTTTGGTCCAAAATGTAGAGCATAAATTTTCAAAAGGAATTAGAAAAAATGATATGCTCAAACTTGAAAGTGACTTGCGCAGTATAAATTGGGAGCCAGCACTCCAAGTAAATGACTTAGACAATTTCTGCAACATGATGACAAACAATATCATGCAAGTAATTGAGAAGCACACAAAACCCATTAAATTGAGGAAAAAAATGGCAGTCAATACCTTGGATTTCTTCTGAGATTCGCCAATTAATGAAACAAAGAGATCTTGCTCGCAAAAAGGCAATCTCAACCAAACTATATACTGACAATGCAATTTTTAAAAACTTAAAAAATAAGGTGGTTGTAGAACTGAGAAAGGCTAAAACTGCATATTTTGTGCAATTAATAGACGAATCTGCAGGTAACAGTGCTCTAATCTGGAAACACATTAATAGACTTACAAATAAAGATTCCAAGCCAGGCAACAGAGCACTAACACAACTAATTGTAGATGGCAAATTGATAACTGATTATATGGACATTGCAAACTCCCTTAACACCTACTTTGTGACATCAGTGGAACAAATAGCAGCTTCTTTTAACCGAGTTGAACTCCCAGAAATACCAGAAAACCATAGAGAACGTGCATTTTCTATTTCTCAAACTAATAACTCTAATATAACACAAACAATATCTCAGTTCAAACCATCTAAAGCAAAAGATGTATTTGGATTAAATTCTGATTTTGTAAGAAAACACAAAGACTCTCTATCTGGACCTTTAACACACTTGGTGAATTTGTCTATCATGAGTGAAAAATTTCCACAAGAATTAAAACAAAGTGTCATTAGTCCAATTTTTAAAACTGGAGATTGTGATCAAGCCTGTAATTATAGGCCAAATTCAATTCTCCCAATTTTCTCTAAAGTTCTTGAAAAAGTAGTTGGAACTCAACTCATGGATTACCTTGAATATGAAAATATTTTACATCCTAAACAGTATGGCTTCCGACCAAAATATTCAACAGAATTTGTAACTTGTTACCTAATAGATAATATTAAAAAAAAAGTCTGGACAGGGGAAACGTGGTTGGAGTAGTGTTCTTGGACCTCCACAAGGCCTTTGATACTGTCAACCACAATGTCCTCTTGCATAAACTAAAACAGCTAAATTTTTCACAACAAACTCTCAACTGGTTTACATCATACCTGGAGTTGAGATCACAGAGTGTAAAGATCAATGAAGTTTGACTTAATTTCAGAAAATCATGTGCGCATTTGTGAAATGACAGCAAAAACAAAAAACAACAACTTGCTTCTGAGGTGCTATGGTTTTCTAGATGCAGTAAAAATAAAAAGTTGTTGTAATCAGCAGTATCTAAACCGAAAATCAGTTGTGTCGAGATGGTTTTGACGACACAGATGGTGTTGAAAACTTCCTCTGAAGTGACGATTCATAGGTGGATTTCAGGTGTAGGTTTACATGAGCGGTCTGCAGGAAGAGCAGTGGTGGAAACTCGGGGATGTCCACATCTCGTATTACTTCACGTCGGACTTCCTCTTCAACAGTCTCTCAGTCTGAATCGGAACCTCAGCAATATAGACTTGGATTACCACAAGGTTCCATTCTGGGTCCTATTCTATTTTGTCTTTACATTAAAGACCTTCCATCTATCTGCACTGAGACTGAGTGTCAACTGTATGCTGACGACACTGTCATCTATGTCTCAGCAAAGACTACAGAGAAAGCTGCAGAGTTATTAAATAAACAAATGGTCAAGATTTCTCAATGGCTGGAGGACAACTGTCTTTTTCTAAATTGTTCCAAAACTGTGTCTATGTGTTTCTCCTTGATGCCAAGGTCCTTAGACAACTTCCGGATACACATAAATCAAAAAATAATTCAAAGAGGAGATCAAGTAAAATATTTGGGAGTAGTGTTGGACTCCCGTCTGAAATTTGAATCCCATATTAAGAAGTTAACAAAAACAATTAGGACAAGTTTAAACTGTTTTCGCCTAATAAGATCTTATCTGACATCTAATGCAGCCAAGTTGTACTTCCATTCGATGATTGTGTCCCATTTTTCATACTGTATCACTGTGTGGGGCCAGGCTAACCAGTCAGCTCTGTCAGGTGAAGGTCTCCCTTTATAAACAAGCTTTAAAAGTGCTTGATCTAAAACCTATGAGGTGGCACCATTGCAAAATTCTAGAAAAATATAATCTTCTAAGTTTTGAAATTTTCTTAATATATTCCTTTTTAAAATTAGTTTTTAAATGTGTTAATGGTCTTGCCCCAGATATTGTTAAAGGCATGATCCAAAGAAATCAGAGTTGTGGCATAATAACAAGAGGAGCAACAAACGGAGACTGTAGAATTCCCAATGAAAAAATGCTTTTGGACGAAGTGCATTGTGACGGCCACAGATCTGGAACACTTTCCCTGCTGAACTGAAACATCTGACTGATCTGAAAGAGTTTAACCATAAAATTAAACAATGGCTCAAATCGAACCAAACCTGTGAGCACTGATGAACATTTCTTTGTTTTAATGTATATATTTTTATTAATATTGTATGCGTAATTTTTTGTATATTTTTTAGACTGTATTTTCTGTGGTTTGTATGTGTGAGGGACCAGGTCTGCGAATTAGCTGTCAGCGATTGACCTATGAACACAACATCGGTTAATGTAACAATGTTTGTTGTTCTGTCCCTGTCAAATAAACAACAAACAATGTCCTGTTGAACAACCCAGTCAGCAACTCTACTGCTACCTCTCCGAGACACTTCCATACCTCCACAGGTATATATATATATATATATATATATATATATATATATATATATATATATATATATATACCGCTTTATCCTCATTAGGGTCATGGGGGGTGCTGGAGCCTATCCCAGCTGACTTGGGCGAAGGCAGGGGACACCCTGGACAGGTCACCAGTCTGTCACAGGGCTACATATACAGATCAACAATCACACTCACATTCACACCTACAGGCAATTTAGAGTAATCAATTAACCTCAGCATATTTTTGGACTGTGGGAGGAAGCTGGAGTAAAATCCACACATGCACAGGGAGAACATGCAAACTCCATGCAGAAAGATCCCAGGCCCAGGCCGGGATTCGAACCAGGGATTTTCTTGCTGCAAGGCGAAAGTGCTAACCACTACGCCACTGTGCAGCCCCACACTAAATATGGAAATGTGAAAGTGCCATGTTTAAATGGACTGTTACTTCCATCCAAGTACATCTTTCTTAGTTGAATTCTGTCTCTCCTTCTCTGTCCTGCTTACAGGTTAAAATGAGAAAATCCTCCACCACATGTCTTTCCTTATACTTAAAATGCATTGACTGTGTTGATTAGGCTGGCGGTTCATAATCTCAGAAGCAGGTAATGTTCTTCTTAAAAACTTTTGAAGGCAAGTTACATAACCATTGTTCATTTTCATCCTCTCTTATAATAGTTTAAATAAGACAGTGACTTAAAAAATATTTAATCATGTCTTTTTATGATGAGCAAATGCTGTTAGCACAGTATGAGAATAATAATTTCTGATTGAGCACTGACACCCATGTGTGTGTTATTTAGTTTCTGGTGACTTACAAGAGCTTAGGTTTCTTTTCAGAAATTTCTCAGTAAATAATGGCCGCTTACTTCATTTAAAGTTCAGTCAATTACAGTCATTTCTTCACATGAAATAATTTTTGGCTTCAACAAGGGAATCACAGATATACATCCTGTTTTTGAGGATGGCAGCTTAAATCAGTCAGTTTATTGAACTGCTGTTTCACCATAGATGGAAATATTTTTAAAAATCTTAATTATCTTTGAATGCATATATATCAAATTTTGGACAGAAATTGTTCCCAGAGAATGATTCATGATGAAACTATTCCCAAACAACTCCATGAAGTCTGTATTTGTGTTTTTATTTCAAACATAGTGATAGGTTAATGAATTGTCATAGAATTTAGTAAAACATACCTAAAGACCACAGGAAGAAGTATTAAATGTTTTGGTGATTTGACTGACTTTTCTTCCAGTGCCTTCAGCAGCATTGTATCTGTTTTTCAGAGTGAAATGTCTTGATAACCATTTACAATTGAGTGTAACACATGTAGAATGGACAATGCTGTTGTTGACCCTGATTTTTATACAGAGCCAACACGAAGCCACAGTTTATACATTTGCAGCAAGAAAACATAAAATCTAATTTGTTGATCGCAATAACTGCTGCAGAACAATATTCATTCTTCCATTTCCTGTAGGATGAAACTTTTCCAATGTAGACACACCATTGCTGCGTCTAAGTTTTAAGACTTTCTCCTTTGAACTCTGTGCTTCAAGAACCAGTAAGCCAGAATGGTTTGACAAGGTTGTCACAAGTTGTTGTCATTTCAACAACTTGCCCAAATGTGGCTTTCTTCTCCATGTATTTGGAGGACACAACTGGTGCATCCTCCTTTCTATGCCACCATAAGACATTCAGGCAACAACTTTAAAGTTGTTTAACATCTGTTATCATTTACCAACGCATCATATGACATGAGCCAAGAAAAGGTCCGAATGAAGACAGAATTAATGAAAGTCACACACCAACAGAAGGTTGGTGTGTGACTCTCGTTAATTAATTAGAACAAACTGCATAGTTTGTTCTAGTTTGTAGCCTAAAAACGTGTTCATGTTGGTATAGACAGAAACACCACTAAGAATAGGGAAGCTTGATTTTTTTCATGTGAAGTTATACCTTTGTATTCTTGACAAAACACTTAAACGTCCTGCTTTAAATAAAGAAAGAAATAAAAAACCTGGACTCCCAAAACCACACACCTGACATAAACCATGTCCCCTGCTGTTCTAATAAACAGAGTAATGTTATAATGATGTAAAGGCCAGTATTCCTCACTTTGGGTCATTTTCAGATAGACTTCCCTTCCTGTTTTCAACTGCTATCAAAGCCAAATCTTGTCCAAATAATGTTTTTTAAAAGGCTTAATTGGGTTTTGCGTCTGTGTGGTTCAGAATCACCCTTTAACTGCACTTTAGATCCTGGCACCTCAGTGGCCCATTGTGTCTGTGGATCACATGGTTGGCTTTGAATCAGCATCAAAGAGCGCAATCTCCCTCTCTAAAATTCAAGCTGTTTCTCCATGTGCCATATGGAATGGTACTGGGTTTTCCACAGAAATGCTGGCAGGAAATATTGTCAAAGAAAGCAGGTTTTTTTTTAACAATGTCTCACTATTTCAGCCACATCAAAACCATATCTGCGTTTTCGATCATCGATGTGTTGCCAAACTGGCACTTCAGGACAGCAGTGTATGTCTATATATCAGAAAAGTTTCCTTTTTGTGACCCACATCAAAGTAGTTTCATTCTTCTTCTCCAAAAACTGAGGAGTTTTAATAGCAGCTTTCTTGGTTGTGGAGCTCAGTACCATGTTGAGACTCTATGTAATTACTAATAGCAGATAGAGACTTCCAGGGGCATGATTCTTTGCCAATCTCACAGGCTCCTCTCTAGGCACGGTGTGCCATATCACACAGGCTTCTCATTTCAGATTCACATCAAAGTCACCAATCCCTGCTTCTCCTAAAAAAAGAGCTCTTTCACTGTGGCAAGTCTTGAATTAGCTAATGTGTGAGTGAAGACATTTATCAATACATTTCAACCATTGAAAAGACATTTGAACCAGATCAAACACAGCTCAGTGTTTGGCACTGCGAGTCAACAGTGAACTTGTGCCTCAGTAGCCATGATGTTCGCTGTATCACATTAAAATCAAGGCTACTCTTCTTTTCTCCAGCATACAACTCATATCAGCAAGAAGCCACCTGGAATTTGATTTTCTTTTTAAGAATGCATGTCTTATTGTACAAAGCAGAACATGTTTGACAATATTGTTTTAAAAGTGAATAGGATGAGAAAGAAAGAAGAGCTCAAATTCCATGTCAAGCAAGTCATGAAATCTGTTTTTCATTTGTTCTCTTTGTCAAATTTTGCTCTGTTTTGTGTCATCAAAAATAATTAATCGGAATAATTGCATGAAAGAAGAAAACAATTTGGTTGTTAATCATATTTTAAGGTACTTGATCTTCATTACTGTCTGTAAAGTTTTCAGTCTATTTTTAAGCAGGCAAATAAGGTAATGAGCATCATGTCTAGGGTTACACATCTTTAATTTTAGTTTCTCGCTGTTCATTCATTTGGTTATATGAAAGCATCCCAACTAAATCACGAGTCATTTCTTTACTAATTGATGTATTAGATAACACATTTGATTTCTATTCTGGTGTCAAGAAAACTTGTGAAGTCATTGTGGCTCACATTATATTTTTGCTTTGTATTTATTGTTTGCTTGTAATGACAAATTTGACGAGATAGCATGAGAATATGTAACTAGTCTATTATGTGTCATTCCTCCTGGGGGAGTTTTTGCTGTGAAAAAACCGCATCTTTAAGTTTTCCGTACACTTTTTCATTTTACTTCTTCCTCTGTTTTCTAGTTTTACTGTAACACAGCCACAGAATCTGAGAAAATAATATGTTCATATGCCAGATGACTGGATAAGAGTCACTTAATCTTTGGTAGCTACTTAGAAGAAAACAAGCGAGTGAAAACTTTTGCATGCATGGGGTGTGTCTGACAGAAAACAAGTATAACACCTACAGCAGCTGAGCATTTGCTGTTTATTGGACTCAGTCAAAACTAAACTCTTAGCCACAAGTTTTACACAGACAAAATTTATATCCACTTTTATTTATTTGTATTTACTGTGCATGTCTAGTAAACACTGAACAAGAATCAGCAGTTTGTCATGCATGGACATAACTGGAGAGGCACCGATTACACAACCAGTGTTCCCTGTTGTCATGCGTAACATTGTGCACACCTCAGGGAAAATCCATTATAGGTCTTCATGTGCACGCACGCACACGCGCGCGCACACACACACACACACACACACACACACACACACACACACACACACACACACACACACACACACACACACACACACACACACACACACACACACACACACACACACACACACGCTAGGCTACATTCTATTTTAACAACGGAGTGTAAAGAGCGTCTACTGGTATTAAATTGTGAAATGTTGTCCCCACAAAACTTAAATGTATTGTTTTTTTATTGTAAAAATACCCAATTCTTATTGAGAATCAGGACAGATTCAGGACACAGCTCATTGTGAATGACTCATTCTGACTCCTCATTATTAACAATGGTGGTAAAACTGTAAGAAATAATTTCACTTGTGAATAACTTCAAAAAGACACTTTTACCTTCACCCAATCGACTGGGCTACTTGAAGATGGCCTGGACTGGCAACCAGTCCATTACAGGGTCAACACAGAGTGACAGACAGCCAAACACCGTTTTACAATAACTGAACAACCAAAAATAGATTTGATAGGAAATGAGTTATTATTTTGCTATGATAGCTCTTTCTCACAGTAATCCTTTCTCATGTTTTTTATTTATTTATTTATTTTTTTGCATGTTGCCAGCTTTCCTTCCCTGTCATCCATCATTGTCAAAAATATCAGGTTGAACTGGCCAAATTTACAGTGAAAAAGAGCAAACTGAACAAAAATGTAAAAGCAAAAAATAAACCAAGATAAAAAAATGATGATGAATGTTATCACCATTTTTTCTGTCAATGGCTGTGAAGGTGTAACCTTGAATAGAGGTCTTTTCTCATGTCAATCTTAGCAGATTTCCACTGGTTATCCAAGACAGCATCACATTGCACCCGACCAAGAGAAACCCAAAACAAGCAAAGAAAGAAAGAATTATTATCTGACATTATCAAAAACAAACATCTTTAAAGATAATTAGTGTTCTTTAGGCTTTCTACATAACAGCTTATATAATAATAATACATTTAATTTATAATGTACTTTACATTTGAAAACCAAAACTCAAAGTGCTACAGATAAAAACATCAACAATAAAAATACAGCACATTAAGAAAACACTTTTAAAAACATAAAAGGAACATATAGGAACGTCATCCTCAGCCCTATTTGTGATTAAAACTGCTCCGGTAACACATGCCGCAAAACATATGTCTGTGTTCCTTGTAATAATGCGATACAGGCTAACTATTCTGGACAATAAATGAAAGTTTGAAAAAACGTTGAATTGTTTTTTTTTTCTTTTTTTGATTATCAAAAAAGTGCCAATCAGTGCATTTGGTGCTCAGTTCAGTTGTTTGATGGAGTGTGCTTCACCTTATTAAAATCCCTCCAAATCACATCTTCCTCTCTGCTAAAGCCCACTCAGTCTAGAGAGGATCTCAGAAGCATGCTGGTGTTTTCTGAAGAGGTTTTTTTTTTTCCTTTGCAGAGGAGAGAAAATTTAAGGGTGGGGGTGTTGAAAAAAGAGAAAGAAAAACTAGGTCACCATTTTTTACTACGATCTGTCTTTTTTCTCCTCATTGTTGCTGAGCAGCTTTGCACCCCCTACTGTGATCAAGAAATCATCAATTCCTATTGGCCAAGAGCTGGCAACGACCTGCAGGTGTAGGGGATGTGGGTATTGGGTGAGTCCAGTGGACAGGACGTGATTGGAGGGGAAGCAGGAAGAGGATGGGGGTGTGGTTGCAGAAAGGGGTAAGGCAGGGGTGATGCTCCCCTCCCACGGAGTTACTATGGCACCCTGGGGAGAGCTCTGGGGGTGTAGAAGAGGGTGTGTGTATATGTGGAAACAGGAACAGAATCAGGAAAAAACCAGGACTGTAGTTTGAATTGCACTGAGCGAGAGAGAGGCAAAGCGATTGGATGAGAGAAAAACAGAGAGGGAGAGTGATTTGAGAAAGAAAGAAAAATGGGGGTGAGGGAGCTAATCCCGTCTTTGCTAGCAGCAGGAGTTGTGTCTATGTGTCTGTGTGTGTGTGTACATGAAATTATGTGAAGTAGAGAACATATCATTCCTCATGCAGACCTCCATGGGAACTGCTCAGCATTCAAATGTTGCCAAAACATGCTCTTAAAGCCTTGCACTTTTGTCTCTAAAAACAGTTCAACATGGAATCCATAGTTGGACAGTGTGATCCATAATAGAAAGGACAATTCTTGCACAGCAACAAAGTACTGAATGAATCCCCAGCCACGAGCAAGAGTAAGTACAACTACCACTAGAACTGTGTGCTGCTTACACAATCGGCAGCCTGTTGTCCTTTATACAAAGAAGATGATGTAGCGCTTTATTGTTGGTGCATTTAAAATCAACTATAAAGAAATGTACAGCCCATTCTATTGTATATCATAACAGTCTGTTGATTCAAAATGTACCTTCTACACACTGATGAATGTGGAACTGTAAATGATTGTAGAACAGACCACATATCTGTGGTCTCCAATATGTAGTGAAGTGGTGGGGGTAATGACATGCAAGTCACAGGGTTGTGATTGTGTAGCGCTACCAGCATTTTTCTCAAACATTGAAGTTAACATTGATGACTCCAGTTAATGTTTGCTTTGCATAATCTGTACTGAACATCTTCCAAGTGTCTTACTTACGAAGCCTTAAGCCTCCATATGCATCTTTTTGGAGACCTTGCTAAATAGTCTTGAACTCTCGCCCTGTCATACAGCCTTTCTAATTTTCCTACAATGGAAACGTCTCTTTTGGAAATTCCCAGAATTGGCAAGCCAACAACAAAGTGTCCACTGGTGAAGAAGCATGCAGAGTTTGCTCTTCTTTGTTTTAACTTTACATACTCATATCTTACTGCTTTGTTTAGTGCTGGATACACACATACATGTCATCTCCAAGAGCACGGAAAAAAAACACAAAACAACAGAATCTCTCCGCAGTCTTAAGTGCATAAAAAGTATCATTTACTACCCTATTTAAATTGTTTAATAGTTGTGTTTTTTCCTTTCAGTATGGGTAGTTAGAGTGTTTAGCAGTTACGTGAATTCAGCAACACACTGAAAACTGGTTCTTATTCACCAGACCTTGAACAGAACTGTCTTCATCTTATTTGTGTGTTATTCATTTATTTGCATATTTTTCATTGAATTCATCTCAGGATAACTGATCACAAGATGAAATCAGGAGGTTGTACCTCAATTTGTTGTTGTTTAGACTTTTTAATACTATTTGTCATACCGGAGTGTCACAAAACTCCCGAGTGCTTAAATCCCGTTGAGTATTTAAATCGTCACAATTTGTTTATTATTTTGTTCAAGGCTGACTCCATCTCTCCTAGCATGGAACACAGATGGAAGGGGAAATAAATTACATCAAAAAAAAATAAAAAATCCATTAATGTCTCCAAGGACCCTGTCTTAGAAAGTGAGATCAGTGGGTTAGTGAGCCAGCTTTGGGCTTAACCATTGCTTTTCAAGTCTCACAACTGTGATTTTTCAGAGGAGCTGATCTCCATGGTAACTTAAACTGCATGTCTAACCTTCTTTGATACAAGATATGTTAGGGCTCCTGGACAAAATAACAAGGAAAGTGGACATTATTTATATATTATTTTTTAGCATTTGTGGTGCTCTAATAGTTCAAACTATAAAATTAAAAATATAATAGACAAATACAAATGAAACTATACATAGACATGCTGATGGATGATCACTTAACAACAAGGACTGTTCACAGAATATATGTGTTCACAGACCAAACACTGTCATCTTTGGTGATTTATTGTGTCAAGGATATTCTAAATATTTGTACCATTTCCAGGGCATTTGCCTACTGTTCCACTCCAAACTGTGCTTCTTTTAAATAGCACATAGTTTACAACATTTGACAGTATATATTAATAATGGGTGAAATTTAACTCAGATATTAAATGTGCACATATTTTATAGGATTCATGGGAGTTATTTGTGCAATAGCTATTTCTTGTATTCCATCACTGCAGACTCATTCTGCCAAGAAGATATCCTCCTACAGCCTCACTGAGGTAAACAGTATCACAGTGATAAGCATTTTTATTTACACTTGCATGCTTTTTGCATGTCAAGCACTAATTTCCTTTCTCTGAATTACCGTGCCATTTCATGCATTGGTTGAGTTGTTCAAACTGCTATTGCTCATGTTGGCATTATCCAGCAGATATGAGTGTAGTTTAGTAATGATGTCCACAAAGATCTGAGCTGGTCTTTCACTTTCTCAGCATGTGTAAACACCTCAATGTGTGAACGTTTTTTTTTTTTTTTGTTTTCTTTCCCCAGCAAGCAAAACTATAGTTACATGATTTCAGTTTGATTTCAAAAATTCTGACCAATATGAAATATGTTAAAACCAAAGTTATTGCTGAGATTTTAGAACATAAAAGCTTCATTAAAAAACAGTCAATCCTTGCAAGAAATCTCAGTCAGGCACTTTAAATCACAATCTCGACTCGCCCGGCCAGCAGGCAAATGGGTCCCCCCTATATAGAGCCGGGTTCTACTCGAGGTTTTTTCCTGTTAAAAGGGTGTTTTCCTGCCACTGTCGCCTTTGGGCTTGCTCTGGGGGTCAGGCATATGGGTTCTGTAAAGCGTCTTGAGACAATTTGATTTTAATTGATGCTATATGAATAAAATTGAATAGAACTGAATTGAATTAAATAATTTCTTTTAATCATCCTTCACTGGGTGTACAGCTATACAGTATAATCAGTCAAAGCTGAAACAGCTATAAACTGAGGGATATTGACACCAAACAAATTTGGCAATAATTTTATTGTTTGGCTTAAATTTTGTTGTTTTCAATTGCTTTTTATTGATGCTGCTGTCAAATAACAGCTTTACTGAAACAGAAGTAATCACTTCCCCCGGTTTATTTATTTAGACTCATATTCACCTGATGTTAAAGGCTTGGAATTGTCAGTATTTACATGGTGACTCTTTGATTATGCTTGGTGGAAAACTCTATTCTTCTATTATTATTAGATATGTTATTAGATTTTCTATTTGATGTTTACAAAGAGCATTTGTGTTGATCCAAAACATTCTGATATTTATGGCTGTACTGATGCACCAAATATGTTTATTTGAGATGTTGTTTGCATCAATTTATTCACATTTTCTCAACTTTCAGGCTGACAACAAAATATGCTTTAAGGTCTAAGCAATATTCAGCAGCAATGTTAGTAATGACTGGCCCACCAGGAGCCTGATACTAATTGGGGTGCCTGCAGACCCCAGAAGCATCCCTTTTTATTCATATGTCACAGATACTTCATGTTTTCATTCTAAGTTTATTTGAGTTTGTCAATCGATTTGTTCCTAGTAGTTTCATATTATTAGTTCTTGTTTTACTTTAAATAATTGTATTTCTTTTTTCTTTATGTAAAGCAATGTATCGCACTCTGCGAGGACTCCAGTTAAATCCCCCAGCTCTTTATAACAAATCAAACTCTACAATACACTTTTGAGAGAAACTGATGTTAGATTTTTATGACCGCAAAGGCAAGGTAACTTTTTGAGACAAATAGCTATTTCAGAGAAAGCACACAGATCTGGCACAGAAATTGTCAACTTTTGTACAGTAACAACACTCCCTGTATAAATGGTTTTTCATCAGTTCGCTTTTTTTCCCTACATCTGATCAACATAATGCAGGTCAGTACAATAAGTGGCTGTCACTTGTGCTGCCATTATGGGTGAAATATCGAAATAGGATCTGCTTAACAACCCTGACAAGAAGAAAAACTGTGTGAGATATAGAGGTCACACCAAAATTAATCTCATTAACCAGTGTGACAAATGCACTCCAGCCAAAAGTCTACAGCAGTAGCATCTCGCTGCTTTCTCACTCACTCAGTGTTTCAATGCAGCATGGCGTCTGCTGATTGTGTGCTCTCTGACACACATGCCACGACCATGCTAATCCTGTTAGCACTGTGGCCTGCTGCCTGAGACACACACACACACACACACACACACACTGTGTTTTTCTGTCATTGTGGGGATCTACCATTGACTCCCATTCATATCTAACCCCTAACCCTTACCTTATCCTTCACCAAAACAATGTTTAACCCTAAAGAAACGTTTTTGCACTTTTACATTTTTAGTAACAACAACATGGCTAACAAAACGCTGTTGCCACCCGAGGGGACCTCATTTTAGGTCCCCACCGTGAGACGAGTCCCCACCTATATAGCAATAGTCAGGTTGAAGTCTCCACCGGTATAGATAAACACACACACACACACACACACACACACACACACACACACACACACACACACACACACACACACACACACGTTTGTTTTTCTATACCGGTGGGGACTTACCATTGGCTCCCATTCATATCTAACTCCTAACCCTTACCCTAACCCTAACCATCACCAAATCAATGCCTAACCCTAAACAAATGTTTTTGCACTTTCACATTTTTTATTAACAACAATATGGCCAAGAAAACGGTGTTGCCACCCGTGGGGACCTCATTTTAGGTCCCCACCGTAAGACAAGTCCCCACCTTTATAGCAAATAGTCAGGTCAAAGTCCCCACCGGAATAGCAGAAACAAGTACACACACACACACACACACACACACACACACACACACACACACACACACACACACACACACACACACACACACACACACACACACACACACGAATTCTAAAACTGTTCATAAGAAGTGAATTCATTTAGCTTCAGTTCAGGCTTAAAAACACAAGAAAAGGTTTTTACTTGCAAAGTCTTACAAACAGAATGGTGTGTCTTCTTGTTAGCTCATTTAAGCTTGTAACACGTTTTTCTTTGTAGTTTTGGCAAAGAAACTGATATCATATTATGATGACATACAGTTTTTATGTACATCAGAGATTCAGGCTCAGCTGAGTTTCTTGCAACAAATTAACTTTTTGACTTTTTCCATGTTTAACAAGGTTGCCATCTTTTGCTTCATCAGCCAATTGTTTTGATAGCCATGAAAGCCTAACATATTGCAAAGTGAAATCAAATTTTAAACTTGTTTTTATTTGTTTTTTTCTTATGATTTTGAAAAGGCATTGATGTATTTCATCATTAAATAGTTGTACAGTACACAATGGAAGTGAGTATAACCTTGTCCAATTACAAAAAAAATGTCAAATGACTCAAAATCACAGCACCTCTTCATTCTTAAGTTTTTTATGAGCTGACATAAATAATTTGGGACTTCAAAAGACATAAAATATTACAGGCTACTTGTGATCAACTAAAAATCAGTGCAAAGTTGCAGTAGTAATCAGGAGGTAAGGGAGTATCACTACCCAGAAATGCAATGTTCCTGACAATGAACTGTCAGCACAATCCAGCACGAGAAACAGACAGTGGATGGGGTTATCAGTGTAAATCCTGTCAAACTCCTGCAAAAAGAAATTTTGTTAAATAACTTGGAATGAAGCTTGATGAATGTTTGGAACATGTTTCTTGGTCAGATGGGGTTCAGCATGTTTGAAGTGAACCTGACCATGACTGCTACAGCGCAGAGAAGTGGGAGTCTGATGATATGAGGGTACATAGGCACATAAGCTGTTGTGAAGATATTTTAAAATGATTTGATTATTATTCTTTAAAAAAAAAAGTTATGCAGCTGCAACCTGAATCCTGCTAAATCTGATAGTGTATTAGGGCAATAGGTGATAAAAACATGAAAAAGGAAGACTATGCAGATTTGTAAACATGTTTCACTATTAAAATATCTTCTGGTAAGTTCATTCACAAATGTATTTGATCATGACTGCTTCCAAACATCTATTTACTGATTGTTGTAGTGTGTATTGTAGTATTGATTGCACTCTGTATTGATCAAAGAAGTCAGAGACGTGACAACATGCCATCTTACTCAAACTCAGGATAAGTTAATTGTCGTTCTATTTTGAAACACCTTATGTCATGGGTTCTTTTTGTCCAATCTCTGTGTTCTTTGCTGACAGTTTTTTGAATAACCTTTGTCTTATTACTCAGCCAAGGAATGCATTATGTGACAATTGCCATTGTTTGTTTGTCTGTTAGCAGCATTACTCAAAAATGGACTGACAAACTTAGATGAAATTTTCAAAGGTCAGAAACGACACAGGGACCAAGAGATTACATTTTGACAGTGATGCGGCTCATAGTCTGAATCCACGGATTTGATAAAGATTTCTGTATCATTGTGAGATAGCGAAATCAAATTCTCAACTTTTTTGTTTGTCACGGCACGCTAGGACAACAAGTGAACACTACGTCAGCTGCCTGCTAACCATGACATGATTGCAATCCTACTAGTTGACCAATGCAGACTGATCGGATTGAGTCCCATCAATTCTACATTACTAGGTCAAGCAATTCTATATCCATGCATGACGCACACATGGTGCTGTGATTTCTGCTGCAGTTTTTTTCAAGATTTCAGCCATGAGAAATGATTTGACTGAGCAGCCTTGGCGGAGAACTGCCTCTCTGTGTGCTTTTTTTTGTTATCCTTCCACCATCCATTCAGGATTTTCTGTCATGACTTTTAATCATTCCTTTCTTTCCTTTTTTTCTTGCTTTTTATCTCTCATCCCTAGTTTTTTTTCTTCTTCTTTGTTTTCTGCCCGAGAAGTGTTTTGGATTTTGGCCCATGTGTGATGTGATTGATTGTGAAATTTTACTTGGTTTTTGTGAATGAGTCAAGTGTTTTTCGTTTTTTGTTTGTTTGTTTGTTTTTTCTGGAAGTGAGATTTTGCAAACAGCAGGGAGATCAGATGAGAGAAGCAGAGGAAAAGAATGCAGAGGCAAGGAGCCAAGATAATGTGGAAAAGGATGCATTTTGTTGTATTTCTTTTTTTGTTTTTGGTAAATACTCCTGTGACTGTGTTGTGTCTTCATTCACCAATCCAACTTCATTTTGAACACACAACAACTAAACAAAAGAAGCAAAAATAACCACATGGAAGCTTTTAGAGTAATGAAACCCTTTGTAGCTCAAAAGAGATTTTGTTAGTGAGTTTCATGAAACCAATGACTCATCTATGTCAGGGGTTTACCACAACTATAGTTCTTTATGTTTCTCTGTCCTTTTTAACATGCTAATTATCCTCCAAGATTGTTTTTTGCCATGTACCTGGCAATTATCTAGGCTGACAGTTGGATTACTCAAGAGGAAAATCAACACAAATTGTGACCCATGTATCAAATGTTTGTTTGATAGATAGGATTTACAGGGGAAAAAAACGTTTTCACATAAATGCAAGAGCTCTCCATTGACACACAAGTTGACTCACTTCCTACAACGTTCTCTTAAAAAGTACTCCTGCATAACTACTGTCAAAATGCAGAAACCAGAAGCATGAACAATGAAGCACAGAAGCATGCGCAGTCAGGACCAAACAAAAGTTTACTTGCAAATTATGGTAGTGTTGAGTTCCCAGTGACTCCTGTAATTTGTTGGCTTTCTGACAAAAACCTATGCATATACAGTGTCTTGCGAAAGTATTCGGCCCCCTTGAACTTTTCAACCTTTCGCCACTTTTCAGGCTTCAAACATAAAGATATAAAATTTGAATTTTTTGTCAAGAGTCAACAACAATTGGGACACAATCGTGAAGTGGAATGAAATTTATTGGACATTTTATACTTTTTTAACAAATAAAAAACTGAAAAGTGGGGTGTGCAATATTATTCGGCCCCTTTACTTTCAGTGCAGCAAACTCACTCCAGAAGTTCAGTGAGGATCTCTGAATGATCCAATGTTGTCCTAAATGACTGATGATGATAAATAGAATCCACCTGTGTGTAATCAAGTCTCCGTATAAATGCACCTGCTCTGTGATAGTCTCAGGGTTCTGTTTAAAGTGCAGAGAGCATCATGAAGACCAAGGAACACACCAGGCAGGTCGAGATACTGTTGTGGAAAAGTTTAAAGCCGGATTTGGATACAAAAAGATTTCCCAAGCTTTAAACATCTCAAGGAGCACTGTGCAAGCAATCATATTGAAATGGAAGGAGTGTCAGACCACTGCAAATCTACCAAGACCCGGCCGTCCCTCTAAACTTTCACCTCCAACAAGGAGAAGACTGATCAGAGATGCAGCCAAGAGGCCCATGATCACTCTGGATGAACTGCAGAGATCTACAGCTGAGGTGGGAGAGTCTGTCCATAGGACAACAATCAGTCGTACACTGCACAAATCTGGCCTTTATGGAAGAGTGGCAAGAAGAAAGCCATTTCTCAAAGATATCCATAAAAAGTCTTGTTTAAAGTTTGCCACAAGCCACCTGGGAGACACACCAAACATGTGGAAGAAGGTGCTCTGGTCAGATGAAACCAAAATGGAACTTTTTGGCCACAATGCAAAACGATATGTTTGGCGTAAAAGCAACACAGCTCATCACCCTGAACACACCATCCCCACTGTCAAACATGGTGGTGGCAGCCTCATGGTTTGGGCCTGCTTTTCTTCAGCAGGGACGGGGAAGATGGTTAAAATTGATGGGAAGATGAATGGAGCCAAATACAGGACCATTCTGGAAGAAAACCTGTTGGAGTCTGCAAAAGACCTGAGACTGGGACGGAGATTTATCTTCCAACAGGACAATGATCCAAAACATAAAGCCAAATCTACAATGGAATGGTTCACAAATAAACGTATCCAGGTGTTAGAATGGCCAAGTCAAAGTCCAGACCTGAATCCAATCGAGAATCTGTGGGAAGAGCTGAAGACTGCTGTTCACAAATGCTCTCCATCCAACCTCACTGAGCTTGAGCTGTTTTGCAAGGAAGAATGGGCAAGAATTTCAGTCTCTCGATGTGAAAAACTGATAGAGACATACCCCAAGCGACTTACAGCTGTAATTGCAGCAAAAGGTGGCGCTACAAAGTGTTAATGCAAGGGGGCCGAATAATATTGCACGCCCCACTTTTCAGGTTTTTATTTGTTAAAAAAGTTTAAAATATCCAATAAATTTCATTCCACTTCACAATTGTGTCCCACTTGTTGTTGATTCTTGACAAAAAATTAAAATTTTATATCTTTATGTTTGAAGCCTGAAATGTGGTGAAAGGTTGAAAAGTTCAAGGGGGCCGAATACTTTCACAAGGCACTGTATATAGGTTATTGTCATTGTTGGATACCCAAACTGTGTCCAAGACCCAATCTTCTGGCTGATGATTGCAAGCTTTTGTGAAGAATGTGGAGGTAGTTCACCTTCTTCATTATTCCATTTACTTTGTGTAAAGCACCAGTTCTACAGGTACCAAAACAGCCCTAGCGCATAATACTGCCATTACCATGTTTGGCTGTAGGTTTGGTGATCTTCTCTCTTCCAGACATATTGCTGATTAGCCGGCATGGTGTTTTACATCACTGTGTGCTCATTATAAACACCCAGACAACTTCATTTTTGAAAATATAATATTAGAACTTGCTAATGGTGGTGACAATTAAAATCATTTGTAAAAGGCCCCAAAACAACTCCAAAGTCAATACTGAGTCAAAACTTAATTTTATAGTTATGAACTGCAATAAATATTTCTGTCCTGCCACTGCTCACTTTAAATCCCACCAATTTTTTTTTTTAAATTGAATTCAAATCTGGGGACTAAGGAAGCCACAAACATTTCAGAAGCAAACTGTGGTTAACTAGGATGTCTTGTATAGCTGGAAGGTCCACGGACTACCAAGCTTTCATTTACACACATCACATTGTAGAATCTGCGATATCAGTCACAGAGTCAAGTTTTCTTCAGCAGCACACAAGAAATCTTGGAGTGGCAGACCAAAATCAAAAGTCATTTGCTAAATTAACAGAATATTTTGTATTTAGACAAGTTGGAAAAATATATCAGTAATAGTGTCAGGAAGTTTTTTTTTTACAGTTATGGTTGTTATCGCTCAAAATGGATGCGCGGCATTGGTTGAGGAGGGAAACACTTCACTGAGAGGCAAGACATCAATGGTTGTTTACGGTTTCAGAAATGCTGAATATTCTGTCCATGTGCGATTATAATTTGTCTTACGCCAGCAATTCACGGTGGCCTAAAATGGATTTCGTTGTTGTTATACTTTGGTCGTTGCTTAAATCAATAGAGAGGTCATGTTGTATATGGAGGAATGCACAAGTTTGCACAATTACAATATAATTCTGTCCTGAGATTGTGAAGCCAAATCGACCACAACATTTTATTACAGCGTCTAGAACATTCAATTGGCATTAAAGGGACAGCACTGGACTGGTTTAAATCCTACTTATCAGATAGGTTCCAGTTTGTGCATGTCAACAATAACTCTTTTGAGCATACTAAAGTTAATCATGGAGTTCCTCAGGGTTCTGTCTTAGGACCGATACTTTTCACATTATACATGCTTCCTTTAGGCAATATTATTAGGAAGCATTGTATTAACTTCCATTGTTATGCAGATGACACACAATTGTATTTATCTATGAAGCCAGATGAAACTGATCAGCTAGCTAGACTGCAAGATTGTCTTAAGGACATTAAAACCTGGATGACTTTTAACTTCCTACTGCTAAATTCAGACAAAACTGAAGTCATTGTATTTGGCCCCAAACATCTTAGAAACTCGCTTTCAAAGCAAATAGTTACTCTGGATGGCATTACGTTGGCCTCCAGTACTACTGTGAGGAATCTTGGAGTTATTTTTGACCAGGACATGTCCTTTAACTCACACATAAAGCAAGTCTGTAGGACTTCCTTTTTTCACCTGCGTAATATTGTAAAAATCAGGAACATTCTGTCTCAGAGTGATGCAGAAAAATTAGTTCATGCTTTTGTTACTTCCAGGCTTGACTATTGCAATTCCTTATTATCGGGTTGTCCAAATAGCTCTCTTAAACAATTAAAGTTGATCCAAAATGCTGCTGCGAGAGTACTGACAGGAGTTAGCAAAAGAAATCATATTTCCCCTATACTTGCTTCTCTTCACTGGCTTCCTGTTCAATCCAGAATAGAATTTAAAATCCTTCTTCTGACATATAAAGCTCTTAATAACCAATCTCCATCATATCTTAAAGATCTGTTAGTACCATATTATCCTAGTAGAACTCTTCGCTCTCAAACTGCAGGCTTACTTGTTGTTCCTAGAATTTCTAAAAGTAGAATGGGAGGCAGAGCCTTCAGTTATCAGGCGCCTCTCCTGTGGAACCTGCTCCCAGTTTGGGTTCGGGAGGCAGATACCCTCTCTATTTTTAAGACCAGGCTTAAAATGTTCCTTTTTGACAAATCTTATAGTTAGGGCTGACTGGGTGACCCACAGGGGTTCGGCTTGTGTCTTCATTTGCACAGCTGACTCCCTCTTGGACGTCCCTTCGTTCTGCCCCAAGTCATGCTGCTATAGTCCTAGGCTGCTGGGGGACTTCTCTTGACGCACTGAGCCCTTCTCTATCTACCTTTACGCTTAATATGTGTACCGTTATTGCAGTACATTCACTCTGTTTCCCCCTGTGCTATTTCTCCGAGTGTCCCTGGTTCCAGAGCTGGATGCTTCAGATCTGCGGTTGATGTTCCACCAGCTGGTCCAGTCTCCACCATGTCCACTGTGGGATGCTGCTGCTGACCTTCCTCCAGCCCTCTGCTTCCAACTCCCCTTTTTTCCACCAGTCAACTCTGCATCGCCTTCACTATACTTGTTATGCTAACTTACATACTGTTTGAACTTTACTGCTAGTTATATATGGAGTATGTTTAATGTCAGAGCCGTACATCATAAGAGTAAATTATGAGCCAGTTTTCAATGTTAGCTTATACTTTGTTTGGTTCACATATCCTGTCATACATGTATCCAAATGTGTGTTGTGTTTTCCGTGCTTTCCCACCCCTCCCTCTTCTCCCATCCCTCCCCCTTGCCCTCCTCTGTCCTTCTCAACCCGCCCGGCCAGCATGCAGATGGGTCCCCCCTATATAGAGCCGGGTTCTGCTCGAGGTTTTTTCCCTGTTAAAAGGGTGTTTTCCTTGCCACTGTCGCCTTTGGGCTTGCTCTGGGGGTCAGGCATATGGGTTCTGTAAAGCGTCTTGAGACGATTTGACTGTAATTGACGCTATATAAATAAAATTGAATTGAATTGAAAAGAATTGCAGTCATAAAAAAGAAAAAAAGTAAATTAATTTGATAGAAAAATATTTGAATACAGTAAAAGGATCAGACTTTTACAGAAAAAAATTATTCCAGCTTCATCTAATGCTGCTCTTATTTCCATTTGGGCATTGTAAGTGCATTCGTTGAACCCTGGACATTTTAATTTTAGTGACAAAACTTGACCAACCACCTATCAGACCTGAGGTAGACACAAACAACAATTTGTTAGCCTCAGATAGAATTACAAATGTCATTTCTAAAAATTCGAGACATCAGGAAATAGTTTATTGTGTAGACACCTAACAGCATCAGCAGGGTGTAGTCATTCTGATTGCAAGTGTAGTGGATTAAAACAGTTTGCATTAAGGTGTTGGTCACATTTTAGAAGAGAAAATGATGTTATTTTTTATTATATTATTATATTTATTGTAGATAAATCATGGGTAAATAACAGCAGAGAAGATATTAGAAATCTAGATATTAGATGTCTTCTATCTCGATATAAGCTATTAGAAATCAAAAAAATATTAATGTTTGTAAGGAGTTGATATAAAATGCGCTACTGACTTCATCGCTTTTGTATATATCTGAAATGTTGGAAGTTTTATTTAGTATTTATCGTCATCACTTTTTTTTTCTCTACTACGTCTGACCTCGGGCCAACAGTAATATGCGACTATGCTATTGTGTGTATATTGCCTGTGTTTGTCAGGCTTTATCAAAAAGCAGAGCTAGAAAACTTTACAACATCTGCTGTGTGGAAAACAAGTGTCTATCTGTCAGGAATTATTTATAACAGGCAGATTCAGGGAACATGATTAATTAAAAACTGGTCTTAATTAACAGCTTCAATCAATAGTACTCATTACCAGCTCTGCTGGAGGTATCACAGGTAGGCCTGCAGCCATCACACACACAGTCACACAGACATGCTCACAGACACAAATGCTAAGTTCATATATGCAAATATGTATACATTCACGCAGACACATATATGGTAGCATGAGCAAGCAAAAGCAAACACACACACTGCAAGACGTCCCACAAGTAATGACTTATTTTTCATTGAATTCAAAAGAACTCCTTTGGGTTCTGTGTCTTGCCCAGAGGATCTACATATTCTCACACACACAACACACACAAGCACATTGGAGTCTCTCAGAAAAGGAGTCTTGGCTAATTTTAAAACACAAAAAATAAAATAAAATTTCAGAATCAAAGTGAAATTAGGGGATTTTAAAATAGATAAAATTAAACTGGATGTTTTCTCTTGATTAATTTAGTACAGCAGCAGTAGGCTGCACTGCAAGGGACTCCCCAGGAGCTACAACAGAAGAAAGACTTTTTAAAAGATGGTTCCAAAGAGTTAAAAGAGTTCATCAACTACAGTTTACTGTACAGAGCCAAACAGAAATCAAAAATTGCAGATTGCTATACATTAACACTTACAGATGACGACTAGAAGACTAAAAATTATGTGGAACACATCCAGGAGTTTGTTCTAACCCATGGTGCTACTATTCTGCCTGGTGAAAAAAGCAGTACCACCACCTTGGCAGCTATCCAAAAGGCTAATTTATAATTGATCACAACAGATGAACATCTGCAATGGCAAATTTGAAAGAATTCTGTTATGAAACATTCACAATGCCACCTTGTTGAACTTAAAGGTGGGCAACTGAAAAATTTCTAATTATAATGCCTCTCGCTGAGCCAGAACAGACAGTTATCAGTGAAATTCATAGAAACCTATAGGTTAAAGGCAAGAAAAAAGCAAACATAAATTCAGTCTATGCATCTAAACACACAGCACAACAAAATAAACTTGTAGGTTCGAATCACTGTTTTGTCACAAAAAAACAACCAAAAAAAAAACAGCACATATTTTGATTCTTTCTTAGATTAACTATAGGACTGTTATTATTTACAGTATGTGTACAATATACAATGACTTGACATATAGATCTAGATCAACATTGTTTGGATAACTGCAGTGAAGACTGTGTTTTTGCTCAGTTACAAATCAGTTGAGAAACGTCACTTATAGTTAACAGCCAATGGAATTATGGCACTGGTTGTGTAAGCATGGTGGATTTCATACATGTTAAGGTAGAGAGAGAGGGGAAACAAGTGAGTAAGAGTGTGTATGCTCTTCTCGGAGGGATTTTACCCAGATGTCAAACTGAACTTACGGCCACAACTCAGCTCAGCTGCTGGGCGCCACTTCAAACATACTCTGTGTCAGTATATGTGTGTGTGTGTGTGTGTGTGTGTGTGTGTGTGTGTGCGGGATGTGCATGTGTTTGTGTGCGTGCATGTGTATATGTATGCACGCTCACCAGTGGAGCTTTCATCTGCACACCTACGGTGAAACACGATGGGGGGGCCTGGGCTACTGCATGTTCACACACACTCACACACTCACACACACTCACACAGGGCTGGAGCTGCATGTTGAGCAGTCTTGACTACACCCTGATGTGCTGCAAGGTGTTAACAGAACAGAATGGTCAGGAATCACTTCTAAAACATACTTGCCTGTGACAGCTCATTTAGGTTTAAATGTGTAAATTGTGTGAATAGAAAAAAACATATGTATAAATATTTATACATGGCTGCAGCGCTAAGGTACAAGTATAAAAAGACAAATTTTGTCTAGTTATTGATCATGCATTTGCACCATGAATATTATTCATTTAGATTGTTTTGTATAGTTTTCCATTTTTTTCATAACTTTTCATCACATCTACTGTGTTTCAGTCATTTCTACCATACCTTCCATTCATTTAATTTAAATATAAAAGCATAATAAAGTCTTAAAAACTGCTTTAGATATGGTGTTTACACTCAGCATGAAGTTTGCACTAGTATTCTGTAAAATATATGTTATTAAAGAGTAGCATAACAACCATTTAATCTATGAATTTTCACATTAAAAACCATGCAATTTCTCAGAATCCAAGAATCTTCCATAAGTTCTTCTCCCAGATGAATTTGGTTTTCAATGCAACTTGTGATATTAAGTAACAGTGTTTGCAATTTTAATAGCTGGAATTGAGAAATGTGAAAAATCATTCAATTCTTTTGCTTGTAAAAGGAAGTCAGTCAGGTTTTTCCACTTTTATTAAGCTAAGCTACAACAAAAAGCATCAATATTACTGTGAAAATATCGATCTAAAACTATTAAAAAGTACCCTTATTTGTCATTGATATTTTATTGATTTAATGTTTGCCTCGGACATATGCTCTTTCCTTTGTATTAAAAGTGTATCTCAGCTTTTCTTGAGTTAAATCATTCCATTGAAGCAGCACTGAGATGGAACTGAAATTGTCAGACTTATTGAAGTAAATTAACTTGCAGCCTTTTTAAATTCAATTTAAATATGGCTGCGTATCAGGTTTGCAGTATATTTTTGCCTACTATCTTGCATTGTGATGCAAAGCATGATCTCACAACTTAGTGAAAGGTAGGAGTTAAAACTGCAAATAAATTGTATTTCTCAAATAAGATCTTTAAAATAGACTGTTTGCTTTTGAAAATTACCATATTAAAACTAAGTGTCCAGCCTATAATCAGAAGCTGCTACAAAGATATAAAAGCTTTCTTAATTGATAAAATGATACTGAAAATTCAATATTGACCAATATATGTTATTTCCCAGAGGGACACAATTTTCTTTTATTCTTGTTCTTCAAGAGTAAGAATTGCAAAAATAGAACAACAGAAATGGGATGAGGCACAGAAACAGTGAGATAAACAAAAGATATCTGAAGCAACATGAATAGTATATATATATATGGCTTCGTGAATGAATATAATGAGTTTAAGAAGATAGAAAATTAATGTTCAACGGCAGAGCTAAAAAAAGAAAGAAAAGGAAATTACTTTGAAACACACTCATGAAAAACAGGACAAAACAGAGAGATCAGGAAGACAGACAGGCAGATGGAAAGAAAAGAACAAAACAAGGAAAGAAACAACAGAGAAGAGAGATTTGGTTCATAGTGGTCACACTAGCAAATCCCTCACTGGTCTTGCCATCTTGTAATTCAGACTCCTTTGTTCCTCTTCTTCTCTGACTCTCCTTATGGATGACAGTCGGGTGTCTCTATTTGGTGCCAATTACAGATTGCTCAGCGTTGGCGTGGCACTGAGACTCAAGGCTGTGGAGTCTCCATCACCCACAGATCCCAATTTACTCATCAAAAACTTCCATCCACGATCCAACCACTTTGGAAAGTTACACTGCTCCTTAATGACTCCAACACTGGTCTCTTTTTGTTGGAGGCAGTACCACAACCTTTTGTTTGGTGAGCAAACTTGAATGAAAATGAACAATGGTGGTAATGGTGGTGGTGGTGGTGGGGGGGGTTGTCCTTTTTTTGTCTTATGTTTAATAGAAATTAGCCTAGCAATCGACCGTTTGGTATGTGATGTTTTAATATCACGTGAAGTGCTTTAGAGAGGCCAAACTATGTGCTTACACTGATGCATTGGTCACTCTAATTTATATGACTGAGAACATCTGGAGAATCAAGACAGCAGAACAAAGTAGCTTGTCCAGGATGTCCCCTACCTTCACCCTAAATCAGCTGGGATTATGAGGATTAAGTGGTGTATAGATAATGGATGGATGGAAGTGTGGATGACCTGCACGATGGCTTGGCTTTTAACGCCACCTCACAGCTAGAAAATCCCTGGTTTACATCCTGGCCTGGGTGTGGGATCATTGCACTTTTTTTTTTTGTCCTCCCTATGCCTGCATTGGTTTTCTCCGGGTACTCCGACTTCCTCCCACAGCCAAACATGCTGAGGTTAACTGGTGATTCTAATTTGTCTGTCGGTGTGAATGTGAGCGTGATTGTTTGTCTCTCTGTGTAGCCCTGTGATAGACTGGTGACCTGTTCAGGTGAACCATACCTTCGCCCTGAGTCAGCAGAGATAGACTCCAGCCCCATGACGTTACCCCCCATTGAGGCGTATATAGATGGGTGGATGAAAATGTGTGGATTTTGTTCAACTCACTAGGAACCCCAACCTTCCCCTCAGTTTTCTTGAAAGTAAAGAGTCACACATGGTTTCCCTTAAGATGTTATGGTCTTAGTACCTTCTTTTCTTCTACTGTTTGTCTTGAAAGTAATTAGTGAAATAATCATAGAAATATTTAAAACCCTCAGGTAGATCAAGGAAACCTTGTGTTGAATGTGATTATGCCATCATTTAATTTTTAATTTTTTTTTTTTTTTGATGACATGAGGCTTTGTTTGTAGGAAAAAATAACTGTAAAACCTGGCAAAATGTGTATTGATTTTGCCCATTCTGAATAAACGCTCTTGGGTAAGGTGTATGTGTTGGTGGTAGTGTTGACGAACACTAAGAGCCATCAAGTCAGAAATAAATGTCACATTGTGATTAAAAATGACATTTTAGTTTTTAAAAGGCCTCGACCAATCAATCTCCAGCCACACTGGCAGATAAAACCTTCTCCCTTTCTACAGTCTCTGAACTTACTATTACGGTATGATGAAGATGGTCATGGCTGAGTTACAGTTGGGGTTACACACCTAAATTTGTAGACTAATAATTGGTCAAACACATTGTGATGGATGAAGGAGATTCCTCCAAACCCTGGTGCTGCAGAAGATCATCAGGCAGGATTGCTCGCACCTGGAAGGAAGTGAGTGTGGCCACTGGGTTGGCTGTGAAAAGTGCTGCTCAGAGCAGTTAGTGTGACTCTGGCTTCCCACCTGGCTGGATCTCCCACACCTCGTATTAGTTTGGGTTTTTCCTTTTTGTTTAAAGAAGTATGTTTGGTTCTTTTGTTTAGAGGAATATGTTTGGTTTTTCTTTGATTTAGTGGACTATGTTTGATTATTCTTAGTTCTTTGTTTTGTTATAGTCATTTATTTGGTTAAATAAATTACTTTATATTCTATTCAGCGTAGTCTCCACATGTTGTTGTCTTCCTTGTTACAGAACGTAACACATGAAAACAGTTCATAAAAAGGTCATTAGCATTTGCTTTTTTTTTATTGACACTTGTCTCCACTCCCACCTCATTACTTCCAACTGTGCTACAATTAGAACACAACTTCCTGCATTGGCACTGATGGAATGGTTGTAGCACTCACGGTCCACCCCTCATTTGTAATCAACCCTCATCACTGCCATAAGTGATAGAAGTAGCAAATGACATTTAGCTGTTTTTTGTGCACTTGTGTTTTGTTGAGTGTTAAAACAAATAAATCTGTAAAGTCCCAATAAAAGCCTTCACATGAATATATTTTCTTGTTACTCTTGCCAGAAAAATGACCAAGTATGAAACAGAGGTTAAAACATGCCTCATTAGGACTATACCTTCAGAAACAGTCACTTTCAAGCTGCTTCCCTGCACTACTAAGATACAGATTTTATAAATTCAGAGACAACTGTGTTGTGAATTCAGCTGTATTCTCATTGAGTTTCCAGAAAGGGACCACCTGTTTTTTGTCAACCATGAGAATTTAACTCTTTCACCTTTAGAGGTCTGTATCTGTCTCCTGTATTTGTGTGTCAATCTGGACCAACAGAGTGAAGGAAAAGAGAAGTAGTGAACGATCATCACCAAGGACATGGGAGGGGATGCTGGTGTGATGTCTCAGAAGAAATTAGTTAAAGGATGCAACGGCATTAATAAATGATGCACAAAGATGAACTCCCATGCACATATAAAAACTGCAGCATTACTTGTTACTTGGGATGAAAAACATCAGGAATTCTTCCTTGACAAGACACCCACATAGACTATAGTATGGAACTTTTATCTGGATAAGGTAACCTTTGGTTTTTCACAGATGAGTCATTGCATGCTTTATGTGACTAACACCGAGTCACCAGTGTGTGGAAGTGTGTGTGCATATATACAGAAGAACATTTTGGGTCTGAGGATGCTAACACCATCTTTATCTATGTTCCTTTTTTGCAGCTTGCGGTGTGTGATTCAGACAAACACATCCACAAACACGCACAAACACATACATGCAGTTTACAGTACAGGTCCCCTTGAGGGTCACACTACAGGGGTTTTGTCCCAATTAGCACAGAGTCAAGGTGTTGAAGGAGACACACTGAGCTAGCAGGTTATAGTAACTGAGAACACACTAAGCCTGTATCCTGGCTAACTGCTAACTTTCCTACTTCACAGGCACAGCATGTCTTTCATAAAAAATAAAAAAAAGTATTTTATCCACAGGCCCTTTATAGCACAGAGTGCAGCATTAACAAGACTTCTGAAACGTCTTTATTGACAAGGACGCCTAAAAACACAAACAGCCATTGTGATGTGTTTATCCCCCAGATCAGCACCTGATGCTGTTGACAGTCAACAATTTACATAAATTCAGTGATGACAACAATATAACAGTCCTCCATTTATATTCAGCACTCTGGGACAATAAAGATATCCATCATCCATGAAACATCAGGATTAGAATGATAGCTGTAGCAACAGTCACCCACCAGCACAACCTTCACTGTTTTCATTTTGAACTAAATAGTTTTAATCTGTTTTTATTATTATATGGTTTTCAATAAAAATGTTTTTTACTACTAGCTAGTCTGTCAGTTAACACATTCAAACTTTTTACAGGCTTATCTGCATTAATTCAATCCACCCATCCATCCTCTATACACCGCTTTATCCTCACTAGGGTCACAGGGTGCTGGAGCCTATCCCAGCTGACTCGGGTGAAGGCAGGGGACACCCTGGACAGGTCATCAGTCTATTGTAGTGCTACATATACAGGCAAACAATCACACTTGCATTCCTACCTACTGAAAAATTAGAGTCACCAATTAACCCCAGCAAGTTTTTGAACTGTAGGATGATTTATGCATCATAAATTTATACTAATTTGGTGCTCTAGTATAGTCATTTCATTTTTGTTTTTGTTTTGTTGTTGTTTTTTTACTTGAAACATGGTTGTACTAATCCTAACATTTTAGGCTATTTGGGAAACGGAGGTCGGAAAAGAGTACAAAAGACAAGAAAAAAATGTTGGTATTAAAAAACGAAGGTCAAAACAGCCATAACAAGCCATGGCCATAAAATTATGGAATATAAACATTTGATACATTCCAATTCAAATACAACAAAAAAGATCAAATACTTACTTAGAAAACTAGAAGGGTTTTTTAACACTTCAAAAAATACAGATCTAAATATATAGTGCAGGAGGGTTAAGAAAAGAGGATGTTGGAAGGTTTCTGTGCCCAGCAGTGGATTCAGCAGGGAATCTGGACTCATTCCTGCCGATTAGACACTTTGACAGCTCACATCCAGTGAGACCAATCTCTAATAAATCAAATAAAAAAAAGTCAAATTGGCAGTATGGTGCATTCTGTGCCTGTTTTCTGTCTCGATATTTCACAGAATTTTGTTTTCTCGAAGGCTTGGTATACTTTACAAGTCAAAATTAAGCTATTGTATGTCTTTGGCTTTCAGTGTGACTGTAGGTGTCTTTTAGACCCTCCAGAAAAACACGGGCTAAAATCCTTGATTATGCGAATAAATATGCGGGGTTTTATGCCATTTTATGCGGGGAAATTGTGGAAAGTTGCAAAGTATGCGTGACTCTCCTGCCGTCTGGCCGCGGAGGGATATTTCCTCTAATCAGACACTGGGACTGCTGCGGGTTTACTGGACTGACAGCCTGTGCTTTGGGAGGGAGAGAAGCTCACAGCAGCACCTGCTGCTTGTTGAGGACAGTAACTGCAGAATGAGCCGAGTTTTCCTATGAGTCTCCAAAACGGCAGCAAAAGTCGCTAGATTTGTGGCGAGTCACTTTTGACAAAAAAAGTCGCTAGGACGCTTTGGAAAGTTGCTAGATTTAGCGAGAAAGTTGTCGCTAAGTTGGCAACACTGGCGCCGTGCTCCGCATCAGCTCGTGCTTCTAGTATGTGTGTGTGAATGCGTGAACTGATGACGTCAGGCCGGGCGTCACATAAAAACTCACTCACAACTCCATTTATATTGATTATAGTTTTCTCATTTTATGCGGAAATTGTGAAATCAAACGGTACCCGCATATTTCTCTTTTTTTTCGTGGAAATGTGAGATTCTTGCGGGAATTATGCGCTGTTTTGCGGGGATTATGCAGCTTTTTGGGAAATAATTGACCCCCACATAATCAGTGGCATTTTGGTGATTAATGCGGGAATTCATGCGATCGCATAATCGCGTTTTTCTGGAGGATCTAGTCTTTCTTCAGTTTAAAAGTTAAATGAGGAAATAAGTACTACAACCCACTTGTGGTGAAGGTTGAAAGATGCTGATTTCAACTGTCTGTCTGTCTGTCTGTATTTAAATTGCAATGAGTGTCGCTTGGTTGCTTCGTAGTCTTGAGAGCATGATTCTTACTGATTTTGTGACATCCTGTTACAGTGTTAAAATTTGCCCTGGCTTTGGCCTTGGTATTAGGCAGTTGGATAGATTAAACTGCTGAACATATTTATGTTCCCCAGAAGAGGAACACTTTTCAGCATGATTTGATCACACAATCCATTCATTATTATTATTTCTGTTGTAGGGACTAATGAAATCTTGCCAGTCTAGTGCAGCTATGAATGTGTTACAGTTCTCCTTTTAAAGCTCTCAAGACAACCAGCAGAAACAAACAACAATATTACTAAAGTTGTCCTGTCTAAGTCTTATGATTCTTCACAAGTATAAAATATAATTTGTAGCACAATATAAAGAAACCATACTGTGGAAAGTTTTTGTTTGAATGTTCTGTTGACCAGCTCAGACATCAAGGAACCAGAAGTCTCAAGAAGTGCCGTTTTTATGTAGCTGGTGATAACAGATTCAGTTTTTAACAGAATTTTCAGGAAATTAGACATTTTCAAAAATCCTAACGGTCAGTCGATGCATGTATTGCCTGAATGTTGTGCTGCAGACCAACATTACATGTACTCTAATTTATTACCCTTAGTCCTTGGGCTAGGACCCAAAATTTCAGATATCGGGACCACCCGAGGTGACCAATTCTTTTTGGTATTTTTAACTCGCTATATGTCTCTAGTTTGCATTTTGATATGATAGCCCTTGGATACTTACAGCTAAATATATGTTATCACTGGTTTAATGGACATGTCCCACAATGAAATGCATGGAGTCTGAGCCAAAAGTCCTATCAACACGACAGGACAATTTGATGGGATTTTTCTTCATTGCGAGAAAATATGAAACACCACATGCTACACATGACCTGTATAGTAACTTTACAGCTCAGAACAATACTATGACAAACATGAGACTGAGAAAGATTTTGTTACTATGGTAACAAGATTATCTGTAAGCAGGACGGGACAATAAAATAGTGAAAATTTGACAAACAATTTCAAAGTTAAATCCTATTGAAGTTAAAAAAAAAAGACAAACCATGTCTTGTGATTTGTGGTCAGTGTGAGACAGCAGACTATAATTTCCAGTTAAACATACAAAATACCTTTTAAATGGTGTCAAAACTGTCAGAATTGAGATGACAAGTTCAAAATATAACCCAATTATAGGAAAAAACAAGTGAAGACAAATACACAATTATCAAAAATAAGCAGGAAAAGATGCATTCATTTGGGTCTGATGTTTAATTACTATAATATATTATATGTACAATATATTTCTCACAGTTTTATTTGATTATGGAATTATATTAAATGTCATGTTTGCATACTGCAAGATTTAATCCGCTGAAACCCAGTGATTATATTAATTTAATTTCTTTTCCTTTTTAAACTGTTTTTAGCCTCTAATCAAGAAAACAATGAGACTTTATCATTTTTTTGATTTTTCAGGATTTTCTGAAAACGTTACAAAATTACAATAGCGGCTCTTAGTGTATGCAAATATTACAACTTAATTTGTAACAAAATCCACAGATGATCAGGTGTTGGTGATTCAATAGTATCAAATTATGTATCTTGAAATTAATTGTATTGATATGAAATTGTTGAATATGGCACAATAAAATGCAAACTAATTTAACAAGTCAAACCTCTAATTGCAATTCCTGTTAGAATGCACCGCCACACAACAGAAAAGCTGTAAGAAAATTATCTTATTACAACTTTGTTTTATTTTTTTGAACTTACAAAAGTGGAATTGTATTAAATCAGTCCTCCACTATTAGTTTATATTTACATATTGAACGTTATAATGATTTCTGGTGTCTGAGGACTCTTAACTGGTGGATTTCATTCTCCTTTGTGTCTCATATGTGAAACTGAAAACAGCAGTTTTTTTGAACTGTGAAGCACAAATGAGCATCACACTGCAATTGATGTATGTACTTGTTAATATACTGTTAATCCTATACTAAATTAACTGGTTAAACTTTTAAACTTAACCCCATAGGCTATGGTATACAGTACAGATACTGTATATTGCCATCGATGGCACAATTGATTAATTTACTCCTGACCCAGTGTATGGGGCCGTCCGTGTAAATAAGCAGCATCCATTAAAGCCCAGTGTTGCTTTATTGCACCATAGAAAGAAATCCCTAAAAATCACAAGTCGAGTTGAAGACAAAATTTTAAGGTCTGCTATGAAATTTAACAGCGCTTGAGAATTTTTTGAAAAAAAAATCTTAAACAGATCAAGGAATTTTTAACACAGCTTTTCCAGATATCCTAGTTTTATTTTGGAGCTTACGATATTTTATTTTGCACACAGAAACAAGATAATTTAAAAAAAAAAAAAAACTGCCAGGGTCATTATTAGATGCTAATAGTCAGTTGTGTATCATTTTTGCTGGATAACAGCTTTCAGTCGTTTGTTGTAGTTTGTAGCGAGTCTCTGACATCTCCTGAGGAATCCCAGCCCATTCTTCTTTGGTAAACCTCTCAGAATCCTCCAGATTTGATGGTCTTCTGGCATGGACCCTGGTCTTCAGTTGACCCCACAGATTTTCAATGGGATCCCAGTCAGGACTTTGTGCAGACCAGTCAGTCACGTTCACTTTGGTCTTCTGGAGGTAGATCTTCACCAGGAGCAACGCAAGTTTTGGGTCATCATGTTGGAAGACCCAGACCCAGTTTAGCAGCTGACTGCTTGAGGTTTTCTTTCTAAGTCTTCGTATATCCTTCTTTCTTCATGATTCCTTAAACCTTGACCAGATTCCCAGTTCCAGATGCACTGAAGCATCCAACAGCATGATACTGTCACCACCGTGTTTAACTGTGGGGGTGGAGTTCTTTGGGTTCTACACCTCTCCCTTCTTTCTCCAAACAGAAGCAACGTCTCTACGACCAAGAGCTCTAGTTTGGTCTCATCTGAAGGACACGCTTCCAGTCTTCATAATCTTTCTCCAGGTTGTCTTCAGCAGACTTCAGTCTGACTTTAAGGTTTCTCTTCTGTGGAAGTTGAGGGTTCGGGTTCAGTCCATTTCTGTGCTAGGCTCTAGTGACCGTCTTCTTTGACGCTACAATTCCTGACTTCTCTAAGTCATTAACCAGTGTTTTGGTGGTTGTTCTAGCATCTGTAGACACATCTCTCACAGGTTTTCTTTCCAGAGTCTTTGAAATCTTTGGCTTCCTCCCTCTGCCAGACTTGTTCTGTGCTGTGTGGCTCTCTCTGAATTTCTTGATGAGACTTCTCACTCCACTTCTGGACACTTGGAAACGCTGTGATAACTTTATAGACCCTTCTCCTGCTTTGTAAGCATCAACCATTCTTTTTCTCTTTTTGTCTTTGTCATGATGCTTTCTCAAGTAATAGCTCAAATCCTTAAGTTTTTATACTGTGTGTAAAGTGTAGGACAACCCCAGTTTTAACTTGATTGATTGATTGATTGATTGACTGATTGATTGATTACAAGCTGTGAGCATTACAAAGTTAAAGCACATGATTGCACAACAGCAGTTTGTGGTTTGGCTCAATAAAAAGGGAAATTCTTAAGGGGGCTAATAATTTTGACCCTGGTAGTTTTTGGTTTTTGTTGAATAATTTTGTTTCTGTGTGCAAAATAAAATGAAGTAAGCTTCTAAAATAAAACTAGGATGTTTGGGAAAGCTGAGACAGAAATTCCTTGATGTGTTTAACAGCACTTGGGAATTAAAAAAACAACAACTTAAATTTCATGGCGTGGCTAATAATTTTGTCATAAACTGTATTATACTTTTTAAAAAATATTTTGAGTTGTTTATCACCAAAAATCTGTATCTGTTTTTCTATATGTAGAAAAAAAATATTACAGATCAAAAAAAAATTATTGAAATTGTTCCAAAAGAGAGCTGGAGGCGTCAGTGAAAGACATGTTGTTTGTCAAATTCCTTGTGTGTGTTCACTTGGCATTAAAGGCTTTTCTGTTTCATAAAACTATCTGTTTTTAGTCCTTACTGAAGTAGTAGTAGTAATCAGTGTTGGTTGCCTAACCCTAACCACCAAATGTAAGCCAGGGATTCTGCAACCGAGTTAAATGTGCAGCAGTTTAGATGTATTTGCATAGAAATGGTAAAGGTTGTTTTTGTCATAATTCTTTGAAAATCAATAACAGTCATAATAATGGGAACACACACTAAATTAGACTAGTAGACGAAGAGGGGCGTTTTCCTTTTTCTTATGATCATGAAAAAACGACACAATGAAACAGACACCTGAGTAATCCACACAAATAAAATAAATTGAACAACAAATTTCCAAAAATGAATAAATAAACAAACAAAAAATTGAAAATACTTCAGATCTCATTTTTGCATGCCCAACCAGAGTAACTGTACAAGGCTTGGTCTGCCTGAATGTGAATTTCAATAAATGTTAAATCCTCCACCCTCTCTCTTGTGCTGTGTGTGTGTGTGTGTGTGTATTCAAAGAGTGTCACCTCTTATTATGGGAACAAAAAATATCATGACATGAATCTGCAGAAACAAGCAAACTCCTAACAAGGAGGCTACAAGTTGCCTGTTTTAACAAGCAGACTTCACAATATGGATCTGACAGCTGTCTGTGTGTGTGTGTGTGTGTGTGTGCATGCATGTCTATGGATATGGGTGTGTGCGTGTGTGCATGTCTATGGATATGGGTGTCTGTGTGTCTGGTCGTGTGTTCATTATACCGTTTGTTGGAATTGTCATTACTTATTGATGGTGCTTCTACTTAAAATGCAGCATCACAGCAGTAGGTGGCACAATACTGTCATAAACACACACACACACACACACACACACACACACACACACACACACACACACACACACACACACACACACACACACACACACAAGTACACATTACATACATTTGTTATTTCCAGAGTCAGATTTAAGAAAATCAGCAAGAGGCCATGCTTTTGACTTGGCTGTTCTTCTCTTTCTCTCCTTCTTTTTTGTTATTTAAACTGTCTGTGTCTTCCTCATTTAAATGAAAAAAGCTCAAACTCAACTCATTTGTAAAACTAAACAAACATGTATTGAGATGTTTTCAGATCTATTCTTACAGTTGTTTCTTTTCACAACAAATATCACACCATAGCAGGTTTGAGTTTCTTTCTGGCTCTTTTTGTTTCTAGGCAATTCCAACAAAGTTGTTGGATAATGTATTAAAATGTCATGTCTCAGCTATAACTGGAGTATTTATATCTATATTAGGGCTGGGACTTTAACTTTAATTGCATAAAAATAATGCATTCACTAAATTAACACATTTAATTGCACCTTTCTCAGTTCACTAATTTGTGGCACACCGGTAAGACTGATGGACAGTCCGGCCCAGTAGGTGGCGGTAATGAACATACAGTATGGTCCATGGTCTTCAGCCATGAAGAAGATATACAAGAGTGCACAAGGAGGTTTGGTGAACAGTAAAGGAAGATGACAACACATAGAGCTTGTTGCGAGGAAAGCTTTCTTATAAAAATCTTCCCGATGGCAGCTTGGGGAAAAAGCGTGGTTGTGTGCAAATTGTGCAACAGAGAGTTTTCACCTCAATGTAAAACATGTTGCTGTTAGCACCAGTGCTAATATTAGCTACAGCAGTCGTGCTACCAGCTAATGGTGTAGCCATCCCATAATAGACCACTTTAGAAGACATTGAAAGTGCTTTTGTTTACAAAAAGTTGTAAAATGTTGCATATAATCGCTACAATTGCATTTTGAGTTTGCAGTAATGTGTGAATGTAGGAGACAGTTGAAGCACGCAGATAAATACAAATGAAACAAACTGTCACAGTCACAGCTGGAGGCTGTGATTAGGTGGCAGTGCTCTCTCCTCCCCCGGCTCTGTCTCTCGCTCTATGTATGTGGCAGAGGCTGGCAGCAGGTGGAGGTGATTCCAATCAGCTGATTGTTACAGGTGGGAGTCACTTAATCAAGCAGGCCAGCTTCCCTTTGAAATGTGGCTTGACTCATCATTTGGTGCCGGACATCTCCTAATGAACAGTTAGTGGTGCAACCAGAACTGTCTGAGCCATTTATGCTAATATTTGCACTAATCCTGTTTTCTACCTTTAGTGCTGACTCTTGCCTGCTTCTGTTGTCGTTGTCTCTGGATGTGGAGTTCACCACTTGGTCGAGGCTTCCTGGCGTCCACTGGACCTTTGGATTCTCTGAGGGCAGAGGAGAACTTCGGACGCTGTCGTGCCGTTTAAGAGCTTGACACCACCAAGGACACTATTCTGTTGGCTAGAAATTCACCGTCCCAGTCCACCTACCTTCTCACCAAAATACCATCAGTTGGCTTTCACAACATCTGGGACTGGGAGTCGCTGGGTTCCGGATCCATTATTGCCTGAGGGACAGTCAGTTAAGTTCTCACCTAAGCTACACCAGATAACAGAGTAGTTTATTGATTACCGGGTTGTGCTTTTTTTTGCTTAGGATATTCAAGAATATTGGGATTTTGTATCTGGGTTTGTGCAGACTAGGACATTCGTTATTTTGGGTTTATGTTTTTGTTTTCCTGCCTTGGTGTTACCATAGATGGGTTAACCTTTTGTTTAGTTAATCTTGTAATTAGTCTGCATCTCCCTAGGAGAACTCTCGTTCTGCTACGCCTTTAGCCTTATCTTGAGTTCTGTTTCCGGTTTTTGAGTTCTGTTTCCTGTTGTAGTTTTCATTCTGGCTTATTCTGTACAATAAATCTTGTTAAATCGTGCACTCATCTGCCTTCTCATTTACCTGCATTTGAGCCTCTGAACCTGCCACAACACAAACATTGTTGTGGTTTCAGTTATTACACTGTCGAAGAGGCGGTCCGTCTTTTAATAACTTTTAGTTTACAAAAAAATATTTGTCAAATAATATTTCTAAAAAAAAAAAAAAAAAGAACTCTCAAAATGACACAATTTTTCAGACCCAGAAACTGAAAAGGAAATGAATCTGTGGATTTCTAACTTTATGAAGGCCCTTGAAATGCTTATGTTATGTGCCATACAGTGGGAAAACTGAACTAAATCCAGGCTTCAAATCACTTTTCTGTATGTACCATTTTAAAATTGTATGTCTAGTCATTGATTCAACTGTCAACCAAAATTTACTTGAATTGAAAATAATTACCTATTGTGTCAAATATTGCTATTTGACAAAAATGTGATTAATTACAAAGCCTTTTTTTTTTTTTAAAGTCACTTCCCACCACTAATCTATATAGAAAGGGATGTATGGTAAACATAGCCACTGGCATCTCAGTTCCTTCTTAGACAGTGTAAGGGTCTAAAGAGATCACAAAAGGTGCAACTTTGCCAAAGATCATGAAGCATAATGGGAGCACATTCAATCTTTAGATATACAAGACTAAAATAAATTAGCTGGGAACAGAGGGACTCCAGATGTTTAGCATAAACCTGGCCTGGACTAAAATGGATATATAAACACACACTCACTGGCCACTTTATCAGGGACACCTTTTCAATTGCTTGCTAACACAAATAGCTAATCGGCCAATCACGTCCACAACTCAATGCATTAACGCATGTAGATGAGGTTAAGACAACTTGCTGAAGTTCAAACCGAGCTTTAGAAAGGGGATTTAAATGACTTTGAACATTGCATGGTTGTTGGTCTGAGTATTTTAGAAACTGGTGATCTACTGGGATTTTTACACACAACCATCTCTCGTGTTTACCTCGAGATGATCGTGTGTGAAAATGAAAAAGTGATTAGCAGTTGTGTGTGAATGAAAATGCCTTGATGGCAGAGATCAGAGGAGAATGGTCAGACTGGTTGGAGATGATCAAAAGGCAACAGTCGCAGAATACCATCTCTGAATGTACAACTAGCCCACCCTTGAAGAAGATGGGCTACAACAGCAGAGGATCACACTGGGTGCCACTCCTGTCAGCTAAGAACAAGAAACTGAGGCTACAGTTCACACAGACTCACCAAAATTTGACTGGAGTACAGTGAACTCAGTGTCATGTTCAAGAAGCCAGTTTGAGATGATTTGAGCTTTGTGACTTGGTGCATTAACTGCTGGAAGTAGGTATCAGAAGACAAGTACACTGCGGTCATTAAGGGATGGACATGGTTAGTAACAATACTGAGGTAGACTGTAGGGTTTAAACAATGATCAGTTGCTTCTAAGGGGCCCAAAGTGTGCCAAGAAAATATCTCCGACACCATTACATAACCACCACCAGTCTGAACCGTTGATACAAGACAGGATGGATTTATGCTTTCATATTGTTTATGCCAAATTCTGATCATCTGAATGTCGCAGCGCTGAAATGGAGACTCATCAGACCAAACAGCATATTTCCAATCTTCATCTGTAGCCTCCACAGTCACTAGACCTCAATCAAATAGAGTACATTCGAGATGTGGTGGAACGGGAGGTTCACATCATGGATGTGGAGCTGACAAATCAGCGGTAACTGCATGATGCTATCATGTCAATATGAACCAAAATCTCTGAAGAATGTTTCCAACACTTTATCAAAGATCGATAATTCACTGTGTTGTCATATCACAGAATCTGCAGCCGTAGGTCTTGACCACTCAGGTTAAGAAAGGAACAGAACTGTCAATTGATCTCCATTTGGTGTTAACTGTATCAAATATAGAGTCCTATCATATAGTGAACTGGGGATGTCTTGGGGAGACCCTTGTTGGCACAGTTTCTCATGCTTCCTGGGGAAGACTTGGTACATGGAACCCATGTGGACCATCGTCAAAGTCTCCATTGCAGTGACAGTGTTGATACCTGTTGTGGCACCATCCTAAAGACCCATCGGTGTACACAAGCAGTAAAAGAAGATATCAGGCTGAAAAGAGGGGCCTTTTGGGTTTAATTGGCCCAGGGTTTTCCTGAAGCAGAAGAAAGATAACACAGGGCCAGAAGGACAGCAGCTTCAGAAGTCGCAGCAGCACAAATTCAGTTATGGGAGGGATTTTGTTGGCTCAGGGAAGTATGGGTAACATGGCTATTGCTCTGAGCCACTCACTCCTGGTACAGCAAGTGAGAACTGTGTTTGTATTCTCTGCAAGTCAAACATGTTTCCAGTGGGTTTTGAACTCCACCAGGGATGCCACTTTTCCCCGTTTGTGTTATTATTGGACACAATCCCAAGGCATAGCTGAGGTTAGGTGGGTTTGAGAACCTCAGGGTTATGTCTCTGCTTTTGCAGATGACATGGTTCTGCTGGCTTTATCAGAAAATGATCTTCAACATGCACTGGGACAGTTTGCAGTCAAGTGGAAAACTGGTCGATTGGATTGCGGGGAGTTGCAGCCCCAAGTGAAAGGGTTTAAGAATCATGGGATCTTGTTCACAAGTCACAGAATTTTGGAGCATGAGATGGACAGATGGTTTGATGCAACATCATCAGTAATGTGGTCATTATGCCAAACTGTCTTGAAGAAGAGGAAGCTGAGTTGGAAGGCACAGGTCTCAATTTATCAATTGATCTTCTTTTCAGCACCTCACCTATCATCCTGCGCTCCAGGTATTTACTGAAAGAATGAGTTTGTAGATGCAAGCAACTGAGATGAGTTTCCTCTGTAGGGTGACTGTGTTCAGCCTGATTGGGATACCTCCTGCGTGGGTTGCTCTGGGGGTTACCTGTGCACATTAAATTTTTGTGTATACCAAGAACTTGTTGGAGAGATTACATACATTATTTGACCTTAGAATGTCTTGAGATACTCCAGAAGAAACTGGAAATATTTGTTGGGTCGAAGGATCTCTGGAATGACCTGTTCCACCTGCTGCTGCTAACCCGGACCCACAACCTGTGTAACTACCATTGGTTCTACAGTGCATTTCTTTGTATGGGAACTGGAGGTCACTGAAGTCAGAGTTCACAATTTTTGATTAGAAGACTGATCAAGTAGATTTGATAATTTATTAATGTTCACTCTGAAATATTAATAATCAACTTCCAGATTGTATCTGATATTGCCCTGATATGCAAGGGCAATTTTATTCTTAAAGTGTAGTTTACCCTATACAGTTCTGGTGTGCTATATATTTATTTAACAATAAATAAATAAATAAATAAGGCTAAAAATATGTCAGACCAAGCTGGATAAAAATGTGCCATCCATGAGATTAAGATGAGAGAAGCAATACAAGGAGTGATTTGTGATGGTTGTGAGCGATATTAGTTTATATTTCAGTTTCTCTCATTTGTTGATAGCACGGATTGCTGCTGGTATGAAGCTGTTTTTGTAACATTTAGTGTTACAGGCGGGTACCCTGAAACTCCGACTTGATGGGAGCAGCTGAAATTCACCGTTAAGAGGGTGGGAGTCATCTCTTACAACAGAGTTAGCTATCCTCTGTAACTGTTTGGTATACAGGGATTCTGGGTGAAGCTGAGACTCTCCAATCAGCTTGCTGGACCATTTCACGATTTGGTTTAAACAGTTTTTGTTTTTTAAGGACACGTTTCCAAATCATGAAACAAGACAAAAAGATAAGACTGATTCGATAAAAGCACGATAAAACAGGATCAACATAGTCCTGTCAATGCTAAAAATTGGCAGTTTTCTCAGACAAAACAGGCACTGGCGTCCTTTTTTATACACCGCTTCACAGTTTGCTTCAAAGTTCAGTTCGTTGTCGATGATAGTTCCAAAATATTTGTATGTGTTGACACACTCCACTATCTGACCCTTTAAAACTGTGGCCTCTCATTTGGGAGCCCTGTTTTTCCAAAAGTCGATGATCATGTCTTTTGTTTTGGAGATGTTCATCTCAAGGAAAGATTCACTGCACCAATCCAGAAAATCATCAACAACTGGGCCATGGCTTGTCTCATTGTTTTTCAGCCATCTGACAATAACTGTATCATCTGCATACTTTAAAATGGTTCTATCCTCTCTACTGCCACGGCACACGTTTTGTGTACAGAATGAACAGGAGAGGAGACAACACATATCCTTGTGGGGATCCAGTGGAGGATGTAACCTGATGCGGGACAGTTCCATTCACTCTCACTTTCTGTGTCCTGTCAGTTAAAAAGTTCAGAATCCAACCCACAAGATCCTTCCAGACTCTTGGCACATGCCTGCCTCTTTAGAGACTGATTAAAAATGTGCTGAAAAATAGAGCTCAGTTCCTTTGCACAAGATTTCAGCAAGCGGCCGCAGATGTTATCAGGACCATAGCTTTTATTTGGTTTGAGGGAACAGAAGGATTTTTCAACATCCTTCAAGGAAATAAAAGCGTGCCGATTGTCACTTACATTATAACTCACTTCATGTATTTCCTGACTAAAATCAAAAGCATCAAAACGTGTATAAAAACAGTTAAGTGCATTTGCAAATTCAAAGTCTGACTCAAAACCATCTAAAGAGATGATACTGCTGGTTTTGGAGTGTTGGAGGCCTGTGATGGCTTTCATGCTTGAGCAAGCAGATCCAAGATTATTCATAGCCATTTGGTTGTCCAGCTTCCGTTTGTAGTCCTGCTTTGCTTTAAAGATCCCTATTTTCACCTCCTTAGTGACTGTGTCCAGCTTGGAGGCTGCTCCTTGTTAAAAAGCCAGTCTCTTGGCCTGTATACAAGCCTTAACCGACTTGGTGATCCATGGCTTGTTATTGGGAAACACTTTTACATGCCTGCAGGGAATGATCATGTCTCTGCAAAAGGCGGCATATGAACAAGTGACGTCGGCAAGTTCATCAAGATCCTCACTACAGGCTTCTTTAAACATGTCACAGTCAGTGCAATCGTAGCACTCTTTCAGGCAATGTACAGCCTCCTCGGTCCAGTCCTTAATGTCTCTTGTATGGACCTTTTCCTTATTTAATACAGTTATGTATGTAGGTAGGAGATGCACACAGATGTGATCCCCCGAGCTCAGGGGGTGTAATGGGAGAGATTTATATGCCTCCTTATCAGATCCATAACAAAGATCAATAATTTTGTCCTGTCTAGTTGGACAGGCTACATTGTCAAGTATGATGCAGATGTTGAGGTCTCAGACAGGACTCAGGCTCATTATGGCCCTAAGGTAACAAAGGTTTTGAAGCAGACAAATAAAGATCTTAAGAAGAAACATTATAAGTTAACCATATGATTATGCTTGCTGAAATATATATACATTTTTGAAGTGTTGATTTGATTAAAGTAATGATTCAGATGATTTTTTATGTTCAGATTGAGAAGAATGATTTAAGAAGTGATTCTGGTTGAAGTAATCCTTGTTTAGGCTCTGTGTGTGCGTACAGGCCTCATAGGCTTGTGTGTCCAGGCCTTAAGAAAGCAGAAGTGCAGTAAACAACAGTCACCATGACTCGGCAGCCACAATGACATTGCAGCCTCCTCAGAAAAAAGGGAAGTTTGGGAAAAACCCAAGAGGGCTGGCTGAAATGTGTGTGTGTTAAATAGAATGTGGACACTGTGTATTTGCTGTAACAACATGACTTCTGTATTACTGCTGTATGTGATGACAAGTTGATTGCATAAGTTAGACGGTGCCAGAGGGCGTACCTAGCCAGTTTTGTGTGTCTGGAGAGAGTATAAGAATGGGAGAGCAGAGACATTATACGGGAGATGTTCGCCGGAGCTGCCAGAAGAGCTGCAAAGGGAACTTGGCCGGAGTTCTGAAGAATCTTCACCTTCCTCTTTTGCCCAAGAGACGGGAAGATGACGTGGGACTTAGGCTCCAGAGATCGCTGAGGACATCGTTGGAAGTAAAGTCTTTTTCTGACTTTGTTCAACAAGCGAAGACCACACACTGCTAAACGGAGAAGTCCTAAGAGGTTCTGCAGTTATCCAGAAGAAACCAATAGAGGGAAGAACCGACTACACCCGAAGAGGCAAAGGAGGCAACAGCACCGGGCTGTTCCCCTCCCCGGGGCTGGGAGACCCAGTGACCCCCTACAGCCTGAACAGACGAGGGTTTTTCCATCACCACCATACCACAGAGAAGACAGCTGGGGCGTAAGCACTAACGTTCCAGCCAATTCCAGAGATAACTGCCAGACCACGATTGGCTTACAGGACTCCTCCGCTCCCCCTGCCGAGGGATAGGATCCTTTTGTCCACAGAGAAGACATCGTACCGAGTCCTCTGGACAACTGAGGGCTTTTCCCAGACGCAAGTCAAGACCGAGTGATACGGTAGTGGCCACGCTGTTCGCTCTCTCTCCTAAATTTAATAATTAGAGAAGATTGTCAGGTACGCTCAATTTAGTTACTTTAGTCTCATTTTTTAATCAGAAATAATCAATTGTTTTAATAATGAATTGATGCTGTGCCCTTGCTAAACTTGCTTAATAAAACGCTCTATTGCATTTAAAGAAGAAGCCTAATGAAATTATTATAAACCACTAAAAATCTGCATAGTGGTAAAAAGTTAAGTTGATTGTGTGCATTCAATCCATTGGTTCTTAAAGGTTACTTAGTCCAAAGTGAGAGTGTTTAAACATTACCCCTGAGGTTAGTTCTTTCCAAACCTCTAAAACGAACCCAGGAATAGCACCAAGTGCATGCAAGTCCTTAGAGAGAAGCTGTCCGATAACGAATGTGAATGATAGATCAATTCTACTACTTAGAAAGGCTGCTTGGTGGGATAGTATTTATCAGATAAGAGGGGTGAGACATTCGGATGCAAGGCAGTTAGAACCTGGGCGAGTGTCTCTCGATTCCAGCTTAATTTATTCTGCTGAAACCTGTTAGGTGAACTACTAATAGGCAGATAGAATCTAACCCTTTAAACGGAGAGCTGGACCAAATTTAACCTGAGGCAAGGGTTAAAAAAGGCTAGACTGGCGAACAACATATTGATAAAAGTCAGGTAGTGTCTTTTTGAGGGAGACATGGTTAAAATCACCCAGTACGAAGATCGGTGCATCAGGTGAGACAGATTACAGTTTCTGCACCACATCATGGATGACACTGCAGGCAGAGGAGGCATTGGCTTTCGGATGCAAATAAACTGTTGTAATAAACAGTTGCGGGAACTCATGGGGCAGGTAGAAAGGATGCAACAATAGACATAATAGTTCAATGTCTGGGGTGCAGATCCGCTCTCTGACAGTCATGGATTTCGGATGACAGTCACGTTGATTTACATAGAGAGAAACTACACCTCCCAGTGATTTCCCTGTTAACTCTGCGTCTCTATCCAAACGGAGTGGCTCACCGAAGCCATCAATGAGCAGGTCCTCGTCCTGGTCACGTTCACTGAGCCACGATTCTGTAAACGTCAGAATCCCACAGTCTTTAAAATCCTTCAGAAAGCGGACGTTTCCCTGAAGTTCGTCCATCTTATTTCGGAGGGACTGGGCGTTTCCAGGATCATCGGAAGCAGAGGAACCCGGTTAAGTCTCAGCTTCCTCATGCGTAGCCGCACACCCCCCTCTTTCCCCGCTTCCTCCTTCGGCTTCTCTCCCTCCATTTTTCACCACCCGATCTTTTGTTGGGCAGTTTAAGGATGTGATCTGGAAACTGTGCCGTGATATCTGACACGTCAGCCGGTACTCTGCATCCCAGTTGGAGCAGTTCATTTCTGCTATACTGCAGCCTGACTCCGTTCACAGCCCATTCATCATTCAGGGCAAGAAGGAGTAACAGTAGCCAGAAACACATCGTAGGGCGAAGTAAGTCCATTTTAGCCACACTGTCCAACGAGACTCCGCGAGGTGTGCAAAGCAACACGTGAAAACAACCTACAAACAACTAAAGACTACAAACACACAAAAACAGGAGGATACCAAAACTCACTGACAGGTCGCTGCGTGCGCATGCGCATGCGCCCTTGGACTCATTATTCAATGCATTTCACTGTGCAATATAATATATATAATTGTGTTCGTGACAAACAAAGGTTTTGAATCTAATGTAGCACATGAATGTAGCACACATAGCTATGGTTTCTGGCCAGTACAGTAGAGTCCGAATGTTTGCTGAATACACAGTTGAAATATGGAGCTACATTACAGTATGAACTGAATGCATCAAAAGGCAATACATCATTTATTAAGGACATTAAAATCTGTTTAGTTTTAAATATTTTGTTTATTCAGTGTTCCTCAACATCGAGGATGCAAAAATTCTGGAGAGACAATTTGCCCTTCTTAAGTTTTTCAACTCGTCTTTGCTGGAGGGCTTCGGTTGCTATACCTCTCGCTTTGAATTTCATGTCTCAAATAACTTTACGACTGACGTAGCCCCATGCCAATACTCTTCCTTCTATGTGCTTCTCTGTTAGGACTATGCATTCCCCAGTATTCATCAAGCTTCTTTTCAGGTTCTTTAGCAAAATTTAATGTTGCAGATCCATGACCAAGAGCAAGCGTTGGTGGGTTGTTTTTTTGGGGTTTTTTTTTGGTCACCAGTGTGATTGTTGTCCAGGGCACTGGATGTCTCTGTTTTTGTTGTGCCTTTTAGTTGTTTTTTTTGTTGTTGTTGTTTTTGGCCATGTTTGTGAAAGCACACACTTACCTTTCACAGCCATGCAGATAGATACAGCCCATAGGTCCAAAGTTAAGAAAGCTCTGGTGTTCACGGGTCATTTTATAATAATGTGTATACAGTTACACTAATTGGAAATCACAGATGTATTCAATTTTGTTTAACCCTTTAACCTGCGGTCAATTTTCCTCTGAAATTTCTACTGAAGATGTACAGAAAGTAAATTGAATGCTGTTCTTGAACTGTTTGGAGTACAGGCATGGCTGGGGTCTCCTTTGAAAGCTGACAACCTGCATTGTCACCCAGTGCAGTATTACTGCAGAATTACTCTAGGTGCTACTGACACAGAGTTATTTATGTTGGAACACACTGAATTAGGATGAATTTTATTCTCGCCTAAATTTTTTCCCTAATAAAACACCTGAAAATTAGTGTGGCAGCACTGTGACAGCTTGAAACACAACAAGGCAACAGCCTGGGGTCTTACATAGTTCAGGACAAAATTTCAGAGCAATACTACAAGAAATGAGTGTTTCACACATGTTTTTGTGCTAATATGCCCAATTATGTCAATTTTGGACACCCTATGTACACCCTTTGCAAAAATGGTATATGGTCGTTTATTAGCCCTTTTTCACATTATTTTCACTCCAAAAACTCATAAAGAACTAAAAAAATCGCTTCAGATAAGCTTCAGTGTGGATCTTGATCTGAATCAGAGGCACAGACGGAGACAGAGAAATGCTGCTGCTTCCTGGCCGCAGCAGGAGAGCAGGAGGTGTGAAAACTCACACAGGGCCGCTAAAACCCGCCTCTCGGCTATTCAGCAAGCTCATTGGCTACATGCCCTGTCAGTCAAACGTTTCCTCCGACGTGTTTTGCATCAGAATTTACTGATGAGATGAGGGTCACCAGATCCATCGGTCTCGGCAACGGTTGGCTGTTCCGGCTTCGGAGGCAGCGATGAGTCACTTGATTGGTTGAAATGCGGTTGGGATCGAAAGCAGAGGCTTCAGTCGCCATTTTCTGACCGAGATCGTGTGGATAACAGAAAGCTTCATAAAATTATGGATAAAAATGCAGTGAATTATGGAACGCGCAGCGCCACCATGCGCCACGTGGACGTGCACAGAGCCGAGCTATTTGTGGATTATTTACTTATTTCTAGACATGTTTTGGACAAAATATGATACTTGCTAGTATTGTCTGGATGACTACTCTTGGATTATGGCCGGTTTTTGTGGATTATTTTCATCGTTGACTGGTAAAAGACCATCGAAACGTGAGTTATGCCCTTTATGTGTCCCTTTAAATTTTTGTTGTTTGTTTTAGAAATGTGGTTATATTACCCGCTGTGGTAATCACATCTGAAAGTGGTTTATACCGGCGGATTCATGAGACTCTAAGCTTTCCATGGATATATAGTGTTTCTATCATCGCGTTTGAAGCTAAAAATGCTTTTACCGTTAAACTTCAGCCGGCCATTTTGGGCCCGAATACGGGCCCGTGCAGCTTAATTAAGTGACCACATGTGTATTCATTCATGTAATTACAAAATAATCTCTCCCAAGAATTTGTTTTAGATTTTTCAAATGAAAAGATGATGTACTTGTCGACTTCAAAAAAAAAAAAGAAGTGATGCAATCTTCAGTCATTTGAAATTCAGTTGATATTGCACTTATTTCTGTTGTATCCTGTATGAAGAAACACATCTTTGCAGCTGTTGTGCCCATGTTACTCAGACAACGGAATGTTGACCATTCCTCCCTCCTTGTGAGTATCCAGATAGCCATCATGGTGTATTGTCTGATTTTATATTACACTCTCTCCAGGTAAGCCTCTGATTTGCACTGTAATCCTCTACTTGGCATGACAGGCAGGCATACTACCTGCTTCTGTGCTTTATTGTGTGTCTGGTGGAGATATTTTGTTTCTCTGGTTGTATGTGTGAGTGTGTCACTATGGCATTATGCATTTGTGCACTCGAGGAGGGTGTATGTGGGTGTATGTGGGTCTACACAGACACGCTAGACTGCATTTCATGTTAGGGCTTATGGCTCATCTTGCAATGGCAGTGACCCAGGTGTCATTTAGAATTAAGACAGACTATCTTACATACACACAGGGGAGTACACACTGATTATATGTCTATTACTCTGTCTGCACACACAGAGAAGAAAAAAATGCCAATTTGAACATGCATGCAAGCACAGCTTGTGGTTGTGCACAAGACAACGACTTCTGGTATGTGTTTTAATAGAATTGCAAGTAATGCCAACAGCATACCCGAGGACAGCTGGCAAATTTGCCACCCCACAAGTGTTTTCTCCATATCCCTCAGTGCATGTGCTGGAAAAATTTGTTTGCGCTCCTGTCACCCATTGGTTTCATTTTTAAGTTGAGTCTGCTGCTAACTAAAAATAATGTGCCCACTCTGACAATGTAGGGCTTATCAGAATGACGTCAGTTTTACAGGTATGTCATATTTTGCTGCTGCTTATGGCACAAATCAAAAAGGCCAACTTTTTTGGGCAAAAAGTTTCTTACAAAGCCAGAAGCCAAACTTAAATGTGTCTATGATTGAAGTGAATTTATTGAATTGATTGAATTTATCCATCCTTCTTAAAATGGTCACTGACTAAATAATCTCTTTTGTTTTTATTCCTCCTATAGCCTTATATAACCTCATTTATATAAAGAAGTGGATGTTCAAAGATGGAAAATAGATAAGTTTGTTTCAGACTTCATGATGTGCCAGTGATTATTGAATGTATAGAGTGTTGAGTGATGTATGTCACAGAAAATTTCTTTCACTTTATTTACACTTTTCGAATCCGAACTTATATGCCTGAGTATTCCACAGAAATGGATATCCCCACTGTGCAAACCTGTTTTTTTTTCCAAGTCCACTCCCTCCTCCATGAAGTCCTCTGTGGAGTAACAGATCTGTCTAAATCTCGGGGGGGGGGGACTGCTCAGGAGACCCTTTTATAAGGGGAGTAGGGTGAGAACTTGCATGCAGCAATAGTGTGTTTTTTTTCGTGTCCTTCCAGTACAGTGTTGTGATGATTGAACTGTTGTCTTTATTGACCTAAAGATGGGCGATTTGAAGTAAACAAATGGTTGCTGTCAAAACTGTTCAACTCTTTAATGAATTTACATGATACGTCACATTCACCCATTCACACACACATTCACACACTTATGGCGGAAGCTGCCATGCAAGGCGCTAACCACGACCCACCAGGAGCAATTAGGGGTTAGGTGTCTTGCTCAGGGACACCTCCTTCCTCAGACTGACATCTTCCACAATACTAATTAGAATGCAGTCTATCGCTAACTATTTCGCTGCAGCATCTGTAGCTAGTCTTGCTTTTAGTTTCTCTGTTTCTCCCACATGCTGCATCCAACTCTCTCTGTCAAAGCCTCCCTCCACTGTTCGTATGGGTGAAACGTGATGACACCATCCCAAGTACTGATCAACATCAAAGCCCTCCTGTGATCCATGGTTTGTCTATGTGTATTCAGAGCCAGTGAGCACCAGACTTTCACAAAAATAACAATTAAAAAAAAAAAAGTTAAATTGTCATCAAAATCATTGTCAACGTGATATTAATGGACTAATGCATTATTTAATTAACCCTCAAGCGACTGAGTGGGGTCATTTATGACCCCAGCCATATAATTATATTTGCTGTTTTTATATCTTTTATCTGAAAAATGTTTCCTACCATGAATTTGTCAATCTACTTGTCCTACAGCTGCTCATAGTTTTTTGTAGAGATCGGCCAACTGGTGTGACAAGGATAATGGAAACTTGTCTGGGGTCACTTATGACCCCCGAAAGATGTATAGGTTTTTCACTATTGTGGGCCTTAGTTTTATTTATTTATTTTTACCTCTAATCGCTATATTTCAGTGTTTTGCAGTGCACTATAGCTGGTAGACCTACATTTTTAGCCACAGCTGCCCTGGGGTAGACTGACTGGCTGCCAATCCACTCCTACAACCCCTCTGACCACCACCAGCATTACACAACAAACACATTCATACACCAGTGTAAGTGGCAGCACTGGAGGTAAGGTGGGTAAAGTGTCTTGCATTGGACGAACGGCTCAGCCACCTGAGCCACAGCCGCCCCTAATCTAAATACTTCTCTGCATGTTACATTGCACACATACAGACAAGATGTTTGTGTAGATTTTGTTTTTATGTAGTTTTGATTTACTATTGAAGAAACAAAAGGAATAAAGTTTTCAAAGAAGTGGCAGACAAAGCGTGTCTAAATAAATGTTATTGCGTTCTTAACATGCATCATATTGTTCATATGGTTTTACTTTAGCTCTGAGTCAAAAATGATTAAAATCCATGAATAATAAAAGAAGGTTATTTTAGAATATCCATCTTAAAATGCAGTGGAGCGGAATAGGTAAGAAAGCACAAAAAGAGGCACTAAAGTAGACATATTCCCGTGTAAAATATAGTGGGGTCATAAATTACCCCAGTCGGTCATTTTAGTCGCTAAAATAGCTTGGTCGCTTGAGGGTTAATGCATTAGCGCATTCATAACACGTTGACATGCCCAGCCCTAGTAAATATTCATCTGTGAGTGTTCCTTGTTCCACAGGTCATATTGACAATGCAGCAGATATTGTGCATTTCTTTCCTTGAATTTTACCCATACTATGTAAATATTTTGATTGCAACATCTATGTTTTCCATTTTATTATTGATGATTCTCATGATCTCTGTGGTATTGAAAACATTTTTTTGGTATTTCATACCTCTTCAGAGTATTTAGGAGTGTGTTCATTGATGATGGATTAAGAATCATTCCATCTGAAAGAAGGCTTCTGGCTTTGGACCAAACTATTTGCCTGATGAAGGTCTGTATCTGACACTAAGAATACATATCACATCCTCCCAGCACAATCAGCTCTCTACTTAGTGAAAATAAATACAGACTGTCAGATCTGTGAGTACACCACAGGTTACCAAAACACAAATATGATGATGAACTAGCACAATGAGCTGTAATAAATTGCCCACATTTAGTCATATATTACTGCAATGCTTCAGCAAAGACAATGAGGAAGTCATGGTTGTAAACAATGCTGGGTGCATTTATGCAATTAGAAGAAATGAATTGTCTGGGGTGAGACTGTTCACTTTTTATAGCACACTTGACAAAGGCTCTTTAATGAAGTCTGGGGTGTGAAGCACTAATCTATTCTTTGCCTTAGAAGTTTTGTTCTTTTGCTGTTGATCAAACATGTAACCGTTATGGACAATCACAAGTATGCTAATACCTGTTATCCTTCTGAATTTGCAACATATTATAAGAAACTGCTCTAAAGGCTATCACACAAAATTAATAATATGTCAGATGTGTATTTTGAACACCTACTGAAAACAAAAACAATATTTGATTGTACAGGTGATCCTGGGGAACATGGGTGACAACCGTAGAGGAATTTAAATAGTTTTGATTTCGTTTTTTGGTGTCAAAAATTAATGTATCCCTGGTAAAACCAAATTGCTGAGGTAGAAGCATAAATTGTTGTTGCATAAGTAAAATGGGTATCAGTCCATCTGTTTATGTCCCTTTGTCTAAGTCTGGCTCGGAGTGGTACAGTTGCAACTCAGCACCTTGGCAACCTGGTCATCAGCAATATTGCATGGGCTCTGACTTTTGAAATGAAAGAAATAAAATATGCTCCAATGTGACTGTTCAATAATGAAAACATGCAGAAGTCAGAGTCTGTCTCTGGCCCTATGTCTCAGATCCTCCCCACCCCTCTTAAAATTATCAGCAGATGAGCCACTGAAGAAGGAAAGGATTTCATTGCCTTCATCATTTTGTGCTTAAAAACTTTCGCTATGTGTATCTCTTTTTTCTTCTTCTTCTTCTTCTTTTTAAATGTATAAATTACATGCAGTTTAGAATGAATACATCCTGATCAGGCTGGGAGAATCTTATTTCAGTAGGAAGACTGTCCTAATGAGAAGCTTGGCTTGGCTTTGATTGGAACCACTGCTTTGAGAAATGAGAAGGCAAATAAAACACATTTCCCATGATTGGATTGGACACTAGCTGCTTCTGCTTGATTGCTGGTGATTAATCCCTTCCTTGGTAATGACATTTGCAGCATGTTATTGTTGCATTATAGTAATTTATTTATAATTGCTTGGCTTGTTTATTTTTTTTAAGTCTGTCCATCCATCACTAGACTGATGGCTGTTTTGAAATCTGCTGTGGACATTCACAGTCCTACAAAGACCCTTTCTCTTCTGGTGACCCTCCCTTTTGCCTAGTACCACATAGATCCAGACTTTCCTGATGATAAACATTTGTCTTTGAGGCAAGAGTTGTTAATATCCATACTCCTGGAGGATGATGATACACGCAAGTGGACAAAATTGTTAGTATTATTCCATTAAAGGAAAAAAACGACAATGGTCATGAAATAACTTGAAACTGATTTTTTTATTAGTTAATTTTCAGTATTTTTTTGTTATTACTTTTTACAGACATTGCTTTTGAATTGTTGTTCAACATAATCATTTTAACAAACAATCCGGCCTGGATAAGTTGATTTGTACACTTAACCTAATACTTTGAGGCAATCAATGCAATCAAGTGACTTCTGCAACTCTCAGTGAGACCTCTGCACCTGTTGACAGGTATTTTGAACCACTCCTTATGAGAAAACTGTTCCAGCTGTCTCAATTTTAAAGGTTTCCTTTCTCAGACTGCATGTTTCAGCTCCTTCCAAAGATGTTCAATACGATTTAGGTGTTTTGAGTCTTTTTAGCTGTGTGTTTTGGGTCATTATCTTGATGGAGGACCCATGTCCTGTGACATGCTTTCTTAAACTGGGCAGCACATTTCGCTGCAGAATGCCTTGATAGTCTTAAGATTTCATTGTACCCTTGCACAGGTTTAAGATACCCTGTGCCAGATGCCGGAAAGCATCCCCAGTACAGAACTGAGCCTCCTCCATGTTTCACAGTAGGGACAGTGTTCTTTTCTTTGTATGCTTCATTTTTATGCCTGTGAACATAAAGCTGACATGACTTGCAAAAAAACTCGAGTTTTGTCTCATCTGTCCAAAGGACATTCTCCCAGAAGCTTTGTGGTTTGTCATTATGTATTTTGGCAAATTCCAGTCTCACTTTTTTATGAATTGCTTTCAACAGTTGTGTCCTCCTTGGTCATCTTCCATCAAATCCACTTTGGCTCAGTCTTGCGATCTGACACTGATGTACCTTGAATCTCTCTGGAAGTTGTTCTGGTGTCTTTGGTTACCATTCGTTTGATCCATCTCTTGAATTTGTCATAAGGTTTCCTATTGCAGCCACATCTAGGGAGGTTGGCTACAGTCCTGTGGACATTAAACTTCTCAATAACATGTGCAGCTGTAGTCAGAGGAACATCAAGCTGCTCAGAGATGGTCTTACAGCCTTTACCTTTAACATGCTTGTCCATAATCCTTTTTTCCCCCCAATCTCCATAGACAACTCTCTCCTTAGCTTTCTGTGGTTCATGTCCAGTGTGGTACACACCATGATATCAAACACTACAGTGACTACTTTTCACCATTTAAATAGGTACCATCATTTTTGTAGATGTCAGTTTTATTATTATTATTATTATTATTATTATTATTTTAAATGATTCTGTTGAATCACAAATCAAAAACAACTAGAAAAGCACTCGGAGAGCGCATACCTCCGCCATGCCGTTTGTCTGTCCGTCTGTGTGTGTGTGTGTCCGTGTGTGTATGTGTCTGTTTGTCTATGAACAGCATACAGTGCCTATCATAAGTATTCACCCCCTTTGATGTTTTACCCTTTTATTGCTTTCATAAATCAATCATGGTCAATAAAATTTAGCTTTTCTAACAAAAAAAATTATTGGAAAAAACTCTTTAATGTCAAAGTGAAAACAGATTTCTATAAAGTAATGTCAATGAAAGAAAATTATATAAATGAAAATAATTGTTTGCATAATTATTCACCCCCTTCAAGTCAGTATTTAGTAGATGCACCTTTGGCTGCAATCACAGCAGTGAGTCTTTGTGGATAGGTCTCAATCAGTCTTGCACATCTGCCCACTGCAATTTTGCTCCATTCTTCTTTGCAAAACTGCTCAAGCTCTGTCAGGTTGCGCGGGTATCGGGCATGAACAGCCCTTTTCAAGTCCAGCCATAAATTCTCTGTAGGATTGAGGTCTGGGCTTTGACTCGGCCACTCCAGAACATTTACCTGGTTCTTTTTTAACCATTCCTGTGTAGCTTTTGCAGTATGTTTTGGATCATCGTCTTGCTGGAAAATAAATCTTCTCCCAAGACGTAGTTCTCTTGCAGACTGAAAAAGATTGTCCCCCAGGATTTCAGTGTATTTTGCAGCATTCATTCTGCCCTCTATCTTTACAAGCCTTCCAGGTCCAGTTGCTGAGAAACATCCCCACAGCAAGATGCTGCCACCACCATGCTTCACAGTGGGGATGGTGTGTTTTTGGTGATGTGCAGTGTTTGGTTTTTGCCAAACATGACGTCTTGTCTGATGGCCAAAAAGCTCAATTTTGGTCTCATCAGACCAAAGAATCTTCTTCCATTTGACTATGGAGTCTTCCACGTGCTTTTTGGCAAACTCTAGTCGAGATCTAATATGACTTTTCTTCAACAGTGGCTTTCTCATTGCCACTCTCCCATAAAGCTTTGACCGGTGAAGAACCTGGGCAGCAGTTGCTACATGCACAGTCTCTCCCATCTCAGCAGCTGAAGCTTGTAACTCCTTCAGAGTAGTTGTAGGGGTCTTGGTGGCTTCTCTCACTAGTCTCCTACTTGCACGGTCAGTTTACGAGGGCGGCCTGATCTAGGCAGATTCACACAAGTGCCATATTCCTTCCATTTCTTGATAATTGATTTCACTGAACTCCAGGGATGTTCAATGCCTTGGAATTTTTTTTGTAACCATCCCCTGAATTGTACTTCTCAATAACCCTTTCCCTGAGTTGCTTAGAGTCTTCTTCTGTCTTCATGGTGTAATGGTAGCCAGGAATACTGATCAACCACTCTCTGGACCCTTCAGACACAGGTGTTTTACAACTCAATCACTTGAAACACACCCACACCACTCAGGTGATCTTCATTTCACTAATTGTGAGACAATTGGCAACAATTTCATGGACCTCTATTGAATTAGACCATTAAATTAAAAAGGGGGTGAATAATTATGCAAACAATTATTTTCATTCATATAATTTTCTTTCATTAACATTACTTTATAGAAATCTGTTTTCATTTTGACATTAAAGAGTTTTTTCCAATAATTTTTTGTGTTAAGAGAGCCAAATTTTATTGACCATGATTGATTTATGAAAGCAATAAAAGGGTAAAACATCAAAGGGGGTGAATACTTATGATAGGCACTGTAACTCAAAAAGTCATAGACGGATTTTCACCAAATTTTTACAGGATGTCCGGAAGAGCAAGAGTAAGAATCGATTAGATTTTGGAGGTGATCCGAATCTCTGTCCAATTGAGAGATGGCCTGGTGGCCATCTCTCAATTGTCCTTCGACCTTCAAAAAATTCCTGGATCCAGATGGTGATTCGGATCACCTCCAAAATCTAATCGATTCTTACTCTTGCTCTTCCGGACATCCTGTAAAAATTTGGTGAAAATCCGTCCATGACTTTTTGAGTTATGCTGTTAACAGACAAACAGACACACACACACACGGACACACACACACACAGCGGACAGACAAACAAACTCCGGTGATTACATAACCTCCTGGCGGAGGTAATGACTGATTATCATTAGCTCATTTTCTGTACATATTGGTTTATTATTACTTTTGTCAGTTTCAAGTTATTTCAGTGACAATTGCGAGTTTTTCATTCTTTAAAGGAAGGTGACCAATAATTTTGTCCACATGATTATTTGCTTTCTTTTTCAGGAACAATGTCCATTAATCATCTAAAATGTCCAAGTGATAGCCATATGGCTAATTATAAAATGTCGTCCTTTGGCCAGGTGTTAGACTAATTACCAAAAACAACATCATGGAACAGTAGTACGGGTAGTAAAGAAAAAAGAAATTCTTTGCAGGTGAACAAGATATAGAACCCAGAGGCGTTTTCTTTGGTTGATTAATGAACAGTACCTGATGAGCCTGAAGTATAACATTAGCCACACAAAACAGCCCTAAAGTTATATTTTGACCCCTACCACACCACTTTCAAGAATGTGGCACCTTTGGTAGTGGAGGCAATTCATCACAAAACCACTACTCTTTTTTATTTTTAGTCTGGAGTGCTCAGAGTTCAATTAACAAATTTGTGTGTTCTGGTAACTTCAGATTGCATTCAGTTGCATTAGTTTGTCTACAAGGTCCACATTAAGTCCCTAGGTCTCACTGTACAAATTAACATTTTCCAAAGACTATGAAGAATTTCAAACCAGCAGCATGCCATTATCATGCCCACTTTGTCTCTTTTTTATTATTTCCTTCCTCTAGATTCTAATTCAATGTTATCATGTGATGTACAGAAATAAAACAACAACAGAAAATAAAAGAAGTAACAGGAAGGATAATAGAAGAAAATAAAAAAAATAAAGAAAGAATGGAAGGCATGGAAAAGTGCATACTGAAAAGTTTGAACCTGGCTGATCCAGCAACAGTTGGCTGAGCTGAGAAATGTATAATCCCACTAAGGGCTTTAATTGCTGATCATTATAGTACATATAGGGGGGTTTGTGTATATTAGCATGTGTGTATTTGTTCATTTGCAGTTATGTTTGTGTCTTTTGCTCTGCATGCACATACTGACTTTGACGATTATGTACCTGTGTATAAAAGCCCACAGTGTTCCCAGTGTGTGTGTGTGTGTGTGTGTGTGTGTGTGCGTGTGTGCGTGTGTGCAACAGTGTGAGTATAGAGAGTTATTGCTGGTATAAATCAAGCTCTCTAATTGGTCAGGAGCTATAACCCTAGCAGGAGGTCCCTCCTCAGGCTGCTGCTAATTGGCCACCTGCCATGAAGTGCAGCGCACCGTTAGTCCAAACTAGTAGTAGCTCAGTGCTGGAGTGGCAACAGGTGTGCATGTCTCTGTGTTGTAAAACTGTATTTTTCTTTCTTTATTATGTATGTGCTTATTGTGTATCCTTATTTCACCTGTGTCTGAGGGAGCAGAGCCATGCAGTGAGAATATGCTAGTCTGTTTTTCCACAAATGTTAATTGAAGAATATTTACAGTACATTGTGTGTTGTACATTTACCATGGTTTCTTAGGTCTTTCTTCTTCCACAGAGACAGAAACAGACAAAATGGATTTTACCTTATACTGGGTATCATCAAGCTGATAGAAATGTGTGTATGAGTGTGTATGCACACATTTGAATCTTTAGATATCTATTCTAATAGTGAAGAGCTGTACTTAATGTACAGATAACAGGTCACAGGTGCCACATTTTTGACAGTAGTTCAGAAAATACACACATACATTTTCTTACTGATAGAAACTATGGAAATCCTCCAGATCCCTCAAAATAGTAAGCACTACACTGTGCTAATAAACAGCTCATTTTGTGATTTGTAAAATAGTAGATAATGATAAGGAAAGGAACCGTGAAACATTCCTGAACAGAGATTTGCAGAGACTTTTTGTCACTGACTTAGTCAGCGCAAGTGTCAATCATAGCAACATGCAGCTTTTATAGCCTCAAATAACTAATCAGAAGTCAGCCATGAGAAGAATTTTATATATTTCTGACTTCACTTCTGAGGAGACTTTTTTTTTGGCATAATGGAGTAATGGACACTGTTGGCCAACTATGGATTGGCTTCTGCCTTTAACTTTTGGGTCTTTGTAACAAATGGTTTCAAACCTGCTCATCTCAGACCTTTGGAGAAATCAGTTTTTAACAACTAGTGTGTTCTGATGCATACTTTGGTTTAAATCCAGTTCTTCAAAAAGATGAAAAGCAAAATGCATGATGAGCCACCTATGATTACAGCAACATTGTGCTGAACTTGATGCTTTTAAGAGAAAATAAGTTTAATCAGTTTTAAATCCTTGGATGAGAAAGTTATATATACCCTCTGTTTCAATTACTTATTTATTGCAATCTAATTGCTTAACAAAAGACCATTCCTTTCTTCCCACAGAGCAGCTAATATAATGTGATCAATAACTTTAGACATCGTCTGTTTAAGCTGTAGTACATCTCAAGGTTCCACTATGTGTTTTTCCCCATCCATATAATTGACCTATACTGTGTAGAAACACAGTCCAACAAAACAGGAAGCAAAATGTCAAATCTGTTTGCTCCATGTAAAAAGGCATGTGTGTGTGCGCGCGCATGTGTGTCCATGTGTGTGCCTGTGTGCTGAGCTCAGATCAATGCTTCCAGTCAATTAGTGGTGTAATGATTTAATCAATGTGCTCTCTGTTAGGACGGTCATTACTTCTAAAGCAATTTATGATACCACCGTGCATGTAAGAGTGTGGACGTATCGTTGTCGACAAATGCTAGGTAGGGATTTACCCTAACTTTGCTAAAGTGCACAAAGTAGCCTTCTCAGTGGGTACAGCCACATAGGTCTGTTCTTGGAGCCAGATGAGAACAAGAGTAACCCAGGAGACACTTTCCTGTCCATTATGTTTATTGATGGCAACAAAACTTAAAGCAAAAACATAGCATGGTTTTGTTTCTTCAAAAGAAGAAGTACTTTACTCATCAACAAATCAAACAATTATCAAGTGTCTTTTTTATTGTCACTCATTTAGTTTTTAAATGGTATTACACTGAGCTGTACTCAAGTTGTATACAGTAAATACCAGCACAAAGCAACACACCTGTGTATCTCATGCACAGCTAAAGTAAATTTTTCATCTTTTGAATTGCTCACCAACTTTCCTAGGTTGATATTCAAGGACTAATTTAAATTAATGTCTGCAGATTTCTAATTCAGTCAACCAAAAAATAAAGGTAATACAATGAAGATAAAAAGAAACTAGCAAAGAAGAAATTATGTTTCAATTAAAGAGCTCACATTGAAGCATTTAGGTAAATTTGTGTATTTCCTGGTATCTCATTAGTGCATGACCTACAATGAGCCTTTATCTGGTCAACAGTGAATTTCTCATATTTCTCATACAATGTACATCGAATAAGGCTAATTGGAAATTAGTTGTACAGGTGTACTTAATGTTCATGTGATGACAACTTTTATAACTTGTCTTGCAGTCATCATAGATGTATTTATTTACAGCATTGAAATTATGCAGTAGGCCTTTATTTTAAAGGCCTTTATATTACATAATTTTTACAATACAAATGTATTAGACCACCACCCAGTGTAAGGTGCTTACCACTGCTGCCCTAAATTAACAGTATTACTGATTACCAAAATATTAATTTTATGTTTCTGTGATGGTTAATCCACCAGTATATACAGGCTCTTTAGTCAAAATAATGTCTGTAATGCTAGAATATAATTATCCTTGAATTTTTACAAAAAGCAGAACAAAACAGCAAAACACATTATTTTTTTTTGATTGAGATGCCAAATTAGCTACTTCCTTGCATTTCTGAACCTAACATTTTGTTTTAGCAGCTGCATGTTATTCCTATGCAACCTGACCAACCAGATTCTATAAGTCTAACAGTAACAATAGAAGGTGTGGTCATAACAGTGTTATCCAAATCAATACTACTTCATCAGAACCAAAAAAAAAAGGAAAATAAAATGTGGATTAATAACGATGAGATCTATGTCATCGAAATCTTTTCTCAGTTAATGATCTGATAACTGATCATCATACTGACTTAATGTGTCTCACTGAAACCAGTCATATTAATTTTCATATACCCAGGAGTACAGGCAAAAGGGGAAGGATTGGCAGCAATCTACCACTCAAATTTTTTAATCGACCAAAATCCAAAACTAAGTTATAATTAATTTGAAAACCTTATTCTTTGCCTCACACACAATTTGGAAAACACAAAAAGTAGGTCTGTTAGTTGTTGGATATCAACTAGGTAGGTGATATCCAACAACTAACAGATCTAAGGGATAGGTATCCCTTACTGTGTTTTTATCCGAGTCCTTTGCTGACTTACTGTTCAGCACAGATAAAGTCATTACAGTGGGTGACTTTTAATTTCCAGATAGACAATGTGAATGACAGACTCTGTATTTAGTTCACTGTACAAAGTGTAAATAAAGTGTAAACTCACTTTTTTAACCTCACCCTTAGTCAGATTTTGTCATATGGCATAGAAATAGAACATCTTACTGTTTTCAACAAAACCTTCTTTTGTCAAATCATTTTTAAAATATCATTTGAATTTATAATAATGGACTATGAAGCATCTACCAAGACCTTCCATTACAGCAAATGCTTTTCTGATAACACATTTACTAATTTTAAGGAATTTATTCTGTTATTTACTTCAATGCCACCTGCCAACACAATAGAGAGCAGCTTCTCTAATTTTAGTGCCACACAGGTGGATGATCTCAATGATAGGACTACAGCTTTACTGCATACATCAATTGACAGTGTTGCACCTCTAAAAAGGGAGGCAAGAAATTATAATAAAATAGCTCCATAGTATCGCAAACAACTGTGCATCTTAAGCAGAATTCAAGAAAACTGGAAAGACAGTGATGTCCCACAAATTCATCAGAATTTCAACTAGCCTATAAAGATACCAGTAGTTTTATCACAGATAAAAAGTGATTGGTCAGACAAGAACTGCCTATTTTTCATCTTTAATTGAGGATAACAAGAACAACCCCAGCTTTCTTTTCAGCGCTATAGTCAGGCTTGCAAAGAGTCACAGCTCTGTGGAGACTACTATTTCTTTACTTCTGAGTAGTAATGACTTCATGACCTTCTTCACAAATAAGGTTTTGAATATTAGACAAAAAAATGCCAAATATGTCTTTAGGTGCAGCAGCTCTGGAAGTATCCATTGAACCAGATTTATACTTGGACTTCTCTGCTTTACATTTCTCAGAGCTCACATTGACAGTAAATTTCTCTAAACCAGCAACATGTCTGTTCGACCCATCCCCACGAGATTGTTCAAGCAAATCTTTCCTATAATTGACACTGTTGTGTTAGATATCATTAGCTTGTCTTTGCGTGCACAGGCTTTTAAAGTTGCTTTAATTAACGACTTCTTGAAAAGCTTACTCTGGATCCAGGTGTGTTTGTCAACTAGACTTACATCCAACTAACCTTTGACACTACTCACAGTAAGTTAGGGATTATTGTGAGGTCCTCAGTGGATTTCAGACATAAGGTGTTTGTTTCACTTCAGTAATTTTGGGGATAGGGAGGCAGTTGTATTAGGGTGCTAGACACACCTCATTTTGTGTTTTCCACGTAATGATCCCACTGTGTACAGTATGCCTTACATATTGAGGCCACACCCAAAAAAAACAAAGAAAAAGGCAACCCTTTTCAATCTGGCATCAATTTCAACATTCTGGGTGTATAAAAGGTTGCTATTGTCACTAAGTCATTCCCAGTTCATCATTCAAGCAGCCATGAGCACATAACGTCACTAAATGGACGGCCATAGCATGCATTTAGGTCGGTAACAGGCGTTGTCTCAAAGTGCCATCAGCAGACTTGCAGCAAGACACAGAACCACTGGCAGTGTTGGTGACAGACCAAGGAGTCAAGCCCCACAAGTGATGGACCGCAATGATGACCAGTACCTAAGGACCTATGTACTCAGACACCGTTAATGCAACTGCCACACTGCTGCAGGCCTGTTTACGAGAAGTGAGAGGTACTACGGTTTCCAGACAAACCATTCACCACCGACTCCACTGCTTTGGCTTGAATGCCAGACGACCATCGCAGGTGACTTCACTGCCACCAAGACACCGCCATGACCATTTGCAGTGGGCACAAGACCATGTGACCTGGACAATGCAGCAGTGGTCTACCGTCCTGTTCACTGATGAGTGTCAGGTCACTTTGCACAGAAATTCTGGTTGTTAGCATTGCTGGAGAAGGAAATGTGAGTGATACGCCGAGGTCAACATGGTCCCCAGGGTTGGCTTTGGTGGAGGAGGTGCAACAGTCTGGGCAGGCATCACAAGTCAGCACAAAACAGATTTGGTGACTGTAGATGGCTTAGTCACTGCACATTCTTACCTCAGAGACATCATAGAACCCATCATCATCCTCTAATTCTGCCAGCACACTCCCAACTTTCTGTTCATGGATGGTAATGCTCCACCACACGGTGCCAGAATTGTCACAGATCGACTTCAGGAAGTCGGAGTGCCTCATATGGTATGGCTAGCAATGTCCCCTGACCTGAAGCCCATAGAGCACATCTCGGACCAGCTGAAACAGCAATTGGATACTTGTACCTCACCCCCACGTGACCTTGCAGAACCGCGTGTAGCACTTGTGGACAAGTACAATGCATTGCCTCAGAACAACATCATGAGGCTAGTTAGGAGCATGAGACGTCACTGTCAAGCTGTCATTACAGCAAATGGAGGAAACACCCGCTACTGACTTTGTCAATTTTGGTAATTTAGGGCTATCTTTGCCATCGTCTAAATTGTTGGGGTAATAAATATTGCAGTAATGAAAATGGCACTTCTTCTCATTCATAAATAGTAATATCAAGGGGAACTATTATTTCATTAAAATTCAGACCAAATAGGAAAAGCAGTCATGTAAATAACAATATCCCTAACTTATTGTGAGAAGCATAATTGTAACATTCTTGAAGTTGTTGCAAGCCAAGTATGTGATTATCAGTGTAGAATAATTTTGTTAGAAGAGTTTCAGTCAGGATTTAGAATACATTACAGTACAGAAACAACACTGGTGAAAGTCACCGATGATCTTTTTATAGCTTCTGACAGTGAACTAGTTTATATACTTGGTCTACTGGATCTCAGTGCTGTATTTCATACAGCTGATCACAGCTTCTTATGACAAAGGCTGGAAAATGTTATTAGGATTAAAGAAACTACATGAAATGATGATTCCCCCACTCACACCAGGATTAGTCATAGAATTCCACAAAGCTCTGTGTTAGGACCAATATTATTTGCTTTCTACATGCTCCTCTTGGACAATATTATAAGGAAGCACTGAATAAATTTTCATTGTTATGCAGTTGACACCCAGCTTTATTTGTCTATGAAACCAATCAGTTACTTAAACTCCAGGCATGTCTGAAGGACATAAAGGCCTGGATGACTTGTAATATTCTTCATTTAAATTCGGACAAAATTGAGGTTATTGTATTTGGCCCTAGACACCTCAGAAACACACAATCTAACCAAGTTGTTACTCTGGATGACATTGCCTCAGACTTCAGTTCTACTGTTAAAGATTTTGGAGTTATTTTTGATCAGGATATGTTGTTCAACATACAATGCCTAACAAATTCATTTGACCACTTGTCATGAAAAACCACAAATATTTTAGAAATCTGTAAAACTTTTTGAAACTAAAAATGTATTGGGGTTTATTTAGCAAATAACAAACTGGAAAAAATTTATAGTCCTTATTCACATATATTAACCAGAAGTCTATCCTGCTTATGGTCGTGCTTGAGAAGCTTCAGATAGCATTGTTTGCAGTGTTCTGGTTCAAATTTAGGTATAAAAACATTAATTCAGTTTGAAATTCCTCACTCCTGTTCAGAATAGTGAAGCATAGGGAACTTATTTAACTCTAGTTGATGCAGCGAGTCGCTTCTCATTTCATAAACAATCATGAAAGGAAGTTAATCTGTTTCAAAAGGGTGAAAACTATTGGCCTGCATCCAGCAAAGAAAAGAACTAAGGAGATTTCTGAAACTACTAAAATCAGGTTAGGAACCATCCACGCATCATGAAAACCTGGATAGTGGTGAATCTTTGTCTTTGAGGAAGAAAGGTTGTCAGTCATGTGGTCTGATAAGTCAAAATTTATCCTGTTCTAAAGTGATGGGCACATCAGGGTAAGAAGAGCCTACCATACAATGCTGTGGGAGTTAGGGTTATGATGTGGGGTTGGTCAGGTTCAGCAATGTTATGTTCCCAAAGAATGAGGTCAGCTGACTACCTGAAGATACTGAATGCCCAGGTCTTTCCATCAATGGAGTTTTTCTTCCCTGAAGGCACGGGCATGTTCCAAGATGATGATTCCGGGATTCATAGGGCTCACATTGTGAATGAGTGATTCAGGGATCATAAGACATCATTTTCACACATGGATTGGTCTGCTCAGAGTCCAGATCTCAGCCCCATTGAGAATCTTTGGGATATGCTTGAGAAGATTTTGTGCAGTGGTCTGACTCTCTAATCAATATAAGATCTTGGAAGAAAATTAATGCAACTCTGGACAGAAATAGATACTGTGACATTGCAGAAGCTTATCGAAACAATGCCACAGTGAAAATGTGCTGCTCTCAAAGCTAAAGATGGTGAAATGAAATATTATGAGTATGCAACTTTTTTTTTCTGGTCGGGCAGTATTTTGTGGTATGGGGTTCCATTTGTAGAAAAGTCTGTGGAAAAGTACACAAAGACATTGGCAGCAAGATTGTGAGCTGTTATCAGGGCCAAACGAGGCCATACAAAATATTAAGATTTTTGGTTAATATATGTGAATAAGGACTATTTAGGGTTTTTTCAGTTTATTTGACTAATAAATAATACAATTTTTAGTTTGAAACAAATTTTTGACAGATTTCTAAAGTATTTGTGTTTTCTCATTTTTATGACAGGTCGTCTCATAAATTTCATAAGCACTGTATATTAAAGTACCTCTTTTTGATTGTTTATGAGAAATAATCTACCCTTCAACTGAATGCAAATATTGAGAGTGGACTCCTTTTTGAATCATTTCATCTTTAGGTGATAGAGCCAGATGGCATCATGTTGCTTGGCTGTGGCTCATGTTAGTTATGATCGTGATTCCACTGGTGTAGATATTTTAGTAAGAGTTGGACTTTTTTGTAAGATCAAACTGCTCCGTGGATGATGCATTCTCTGCACCCTGTTGGAGCCTGGCACAGCTGGAGTAGAAAAACACCAATATTTAAACGCTGTTATTGGACTTTAGTTCAGCATTTAAAATGATCATCTCTCAGCATTTGGTTGACAAACTAGGTCCACTGGGCTTTAGCACCCTTTTCTGTGATTGGCTACTGGGCGTCTTCAGTGGCAGATCCCAGTGAAAACTGGAAACAACTTCAGCAGCATCTCTCTGAACACAGATTCACATCAGGGCTATGTCTTGTGTCCACGACATTTCATCCTGATGATCCATGACTATTGTACCAAGTTCGGCGCAAACTACATCAAAGTACACAGATGAAACAACAGTTCCTCATCCAAATACAAAAACCGGTCTATAGAGGAAAGGTGAAAAAACACTTGTGGACTGGTGCAACACTGACACCCTGGTCCTGAATGTGGACAAAACAAATAAGTTGACTTCCAATGTCTGGATAAATCAGCCTACACACCACTCTACATCAGTAACCACCATGGAGTCTGTCCAGAACACAAAATTCCTGGGAATGCAGAACACAGACAATCTGACTTTCTTTAAATGCTATTTTCACCCAGCAGCACTGGCACTTTCTGCAACGGATGAGAAGAACACACCTCCCAGCTCCATCCTCACCACTTTCTACAGAGGCACCACAGAGAGCTTTCTGATGAGCTGCAGCTCTGGTTTGGAGACTGCAAAGCCTCAGAGTGGAAGTCTGTGCTTAGAGTGGTGAGGACAGCTGAAAAAATCACTGGGACCTAGCTTTCATCCATCCAGGGCATTGTGCACAAATGCTGCTTGACCAAGGCCACCAACATCATTAATGACCTCACCCACCCCTATCATAGACTGTGTGCCATGCAAAGGTGGGTAGTGTAGCCACAAATAGTACTCAAGTAAGAGTAGCATTGCTTCAAAATAATATCACTAAAGTAGAAGTAAAAAGTAGTCATCCAAAAAATTACTCAAGTATGAGTAAAAAAAGTATTTGGTAAAAAGACTACTCAACTACTGAAAGTACTGAGTAACTGTTTGATTGTAATGTTTGATTTATTTTTTAGAAATGATGAGATCAGACGGACAAAAATGTAAAACAATGTGCAAATTCTGGTATTTCCAAATAATTTTTTTTTTTTAAAAAGCAAAAATAAACAACATCTTTACAAAATGACAATTTAAGGCACAAAAAACACAAATTTTCAAATCTCAGTTTTTCACAACATAAAGCTTTTGAAACAAATACCTGTAGTAAGGTAACATTTTTATGTTTGAACAGTGCAAACTACTTCCAGTGACAAGATATACTGCATGCTCATAGAGTCTATGACATACACTGTATGTGAATGCTGTATCCCCTCGTATCACGCGGACCTATCAAGCCTGACGTCACGCTTCACTTCGCCTGTGTTATTAAACAGAAGACAAAAGACGGAGATATCCATGCTAATGCTATGCTAATGTTTTTGGACTCCGAGGCAAGGTCAGATTTCTTGAAAATGCCTCCATTTTTTCATTCCCTGTCTGCTACGTGTGTAGAGTTTGTGCCACTATGTTGCTAATGTGACTGCAAGGCGACGTCTTGTGAAGTGGAGTCACATGATTATTGTTACTTCGTCTGATTGGTGAAACACAGTCATGTGGTAGATCCACTAAGGGCATCTGTCCGGAAAAATAAAGCAGATCTAATGTGGGGAGAAAAAAAAAACAAGCGGAGTGGAGTGTAGCCCAGTGTAACGGAGTAAGAGTAGCATTTCTTCTTCATAAATCTACTCAAGTAAAAGTAAAAAGTATGGCAGAGAAAAACTACTCTCAGAAGTACATGTTTTTCAAAAAGTTACTTGAGTAAATGTAACGGAGTAAATTTAACTCGTTACTACCCACCTCTGGTGTCATGTTGCCTTTTGGCACAAGGTTTTACAACATACAGAGTACAACTGCCAACTTCCACAACAGTTTCTTCTACCAAACAATCAGAATACTGAGCTCACACAAATCCTACTCCCTGCCAAACACACTATAATTTTCAAAACCTGTATCGGTCTGTATTTTTGTGCAAAATATAAGATGCAAAATAATAATTTATTTAATGTGAAGTGCACTGTAACTGGCTCTCTGTCCAATCTCTTGCAGTATTTATGCAAAGTGATTTTGTTTTGTTTTTATTTATTTTGGCAATTAGAAAGATTTATAGATCTCCCCACGAGCTTTGTGATGTCCACCTATCAAATCTGTTACTGTGATGTTTACTGTGTTTACTTGGCAGCAGCAGTGGGTACTAGTGGCTTATACACGGTGATAATATGGAGAGGAAAAAACACACACTGTCAAACACTTCTATTCTGTGTATAAGTCTTTGTGTTATGGTAGATAACATGAAAAAAAACACATCTATTTCATCCACTATTTAACCCACCATCCACAAATAAATAAATTCATAATACTAGTAATAATAATATAAAATAAATAATTATCTACTTATTAAAGCACAGTATTTGGCCTGAATTTAGTTCTACCTGACCCCTACTGCCTCACCTGCAACCTGCATCTGGAACGCTAATAAAGTTTCAGTGTTTGATGTTTGTATGCATTCCACTATTTACATATCTCTAAAATATTGCCATAAAATCAAAAGGTTGCAGTCAAAAGCTCCTAAAAGCCTATCGCTGCAGGGCACTGCTTTCCATATTTAAGCTCATAAATCTCTCTGCTTGAGGAATGGAATGAATTGCCAATACCCTACAACAGATAAACATGGCTATTTAGAGATAGAGATAGTGATGATTAAACATGTGAACAGCTTATGGGAGTAATCATTAATTTGCAACTTCCCAAGTTTAACAAATCCAGTGTTTTTGAGAGTGAATTTCATCAGTTTCAGAGTATCTGAGTATTTGTTTGCCCCTTTTTTGTGTCTTTTTCTTGTTTCTTTTTTTCCCCCTAAGGATGCTGCAATGATGTGCATGAACAAGTTTGTTCAAACTTAATAAGCCATATTATCCCAGCATGGTGTGACAATGTTCCAAAGGGCTTCTTGTGATGTCAGGAATGTTTGGGTTCCTAAGTCTTCAAGTACTCCATAGATGTTCAATGGGGTCAAGTGGAAATGGTAGAAAGTCTACAATAGTTTGCACGCTGTGGTTTTCTTTGATTTACATGTACAGTAGGTTTTGATAGCTTTGAAATGTGTTTGGGCTCAATATATCCTGCTATAATATAAATCATTCTCCACCAAGACACAAACCAGCCTACACATTCTTCAGGCTAAAGCATGCCTGAAGAATGAAGATGTCCCTCTCCTTGGACTGGGTGGGATCAGTTTGGGGCAGATGTCGTCATGCCCTCCACCTTCAGCTGCCAGATAGTGGCAGATTTTGCTTCTGTTCCCCCATCCCTCTCTCCCTCTCCTATGTGAGTGTGGCACGTGGCATGTGGACAGGTGCTACCAATCAAAATCAGCGGAACTGGTGGGTGAGCAGGTGGGAGTGATCACCACACATCATCTTCCTTCCATAAAACCCAGACACTGCCACTCCTGTCATCGGATTGTGAAATACTCCAGTCAATATTGGACGTGGTTTAGTCTAACTCCCTTTTGCTGTTGCTCATGCTCATAGTCCTCTCATTGTTCTAGTTGAATTCCTGCCTGCTCACACTTCCTGCCTGGATTTCCCTTCATTCATCCTGCCAGTCCAGATTCCTCCAAACCACCCTTGATCTTCTTCCACCATCACGGCACCAGCCAACATGCCAGCCCTTCCGCTCACCTCATGCTGATCACTGCAGCACCTGCCTGGACTCCAACCACCACCCCACTGGCCACACGTAACCTCATCTGTCCTACCTCCCTGGCTCCAGTTCCTCCCCTTGGACAGTTAATCCCCAGCTCTCTCAGCAACCCAATTCAATTAGTGTATTCCTATTCTTAGAGAACCTGATTAGCTTTCTGCACCTCGAACTTCTTGCTTATGTTGCAGTGTGCCAAACTCTTGGCAATAATGTTACTCTCTCCTGTTTACTCATTCACTTTCCTGCCTTGATGTTACCAGGTTCTGGTTTAGATTTCATAGTTCTGCTGTTTAACCCTCAAGGGACGGACATCCCGTGGGCGGCCCCGCCCCCCCGCGCTGTCTACATAGGTCTGCTTAAACTGATATAACTCAAAAACCACATTAGCTAGAATGCTCATTCTTTTTGCTGCTAAAAGCACAGACTTCCGTCTTTCAAGTGACATGATTTACGTCATTACAACATGTTAAAAAAAAAAACTCGAGTGATTACTCCGGGAATTGTTCCGCGCCACCACTGTGTGGCGCCAAAATACCTTTGTGGTGAGTAGGTTGGAAAGAGCAGGAGGTATAGTGAGAGAGCTCTAGACAGCTAGCTAGCTAGCTAGATAGATGGATAGACAGACTGAGTGATTAGAATTGTGATAGGGAGAGTTGGGTACTGTAGAGTGTGTGATTTAGGGAGAGTAGTTTGATTAGGTGAGAGAAAGTCGTGTGATTTAGTGAGAGATTGTGTGTGAGTATATAATATAGTTGAATAAATGATGAATGTTGAATGAATGAACCAATATAGTTGAAACAATATTGTTGAAAAAATATTTTGTTCAGTTTTCTATGTTCAGTGTTGCCTTAGTTCTGCAGTAGTGATCAAACTAAAAAAAACGCCTCTGCAGTTTTTACACAAAAATGTTCATATCTCAAAAACTAAAATAGGTATTTTGTTTAAATCACTACTGGTGTGTTCAGAAATTTCTTATTTATTTTTCTACATGTGGAAATCATTTCGATCAATGGGTTTTGTGTGCATATTTAGTAATTATAATTAAAAAAAACATTTCCGATTTATGTATTTTCTTATTTATAACACAATTTGAACACCTTTACCTAATGTTTTTGGTTTATTTATATGTATACCGTTTTAGATTAAGTTGTAAGGATTCTAGGGATATTAGGTATTTGAAGATATTCCAAGAAATGACATCAGAATGAACAAAAATACAAATGTATGTACTGGCGAACCTTTAAAATTGCAGTCCCCAAAGGGTTAATGACGTCATTAAGACTGGTTACAGTAAACCTCTGCCCCACTAGGGGGTCCTGTTCTGTTCTGAGATCTTCCTGAGTTAGTACTTCCTGTTTTGTGACCTCTCTAGTGTCACATCCTGTTGTAGTTTCTGTGAAATTTGTAAAAAGCAAGTGTCTTATTTTTATGCCAATCTATTGTGTCTCTGTTGTCTTGCTTCTGAGTCTGATTTACGGCATTGTAGCAACTACCACCAGCCTTGAATACTCCCACCTCGATTTTTCATTGTGAGTTTGATACACTGTTGTATTATTCACTGTCCTTCCTGTTACACCCATGCACACAACTTCTGTAATTCACAAAATCTCAAATTTAGAATAATAATGGCATGTCTTAGCCCATCCAAAGCATTTGTTGGTCTTCTGTCTCTCCATTTATGTATGTATCTCACTGAACAAAGCTTGATATATTGATCTTGATGGTGACCTGACAATGCTTCGGGGACAACTGATCCAGTGCTCACAGAGACCTTTGGAGCTCCCATACACTACCGCCTACAAAACGCTCACTGTAGCCATGGTTTGACAAAAGGAAAGATACTATTTACTGGGGGGAAAAAAATGTTGATTTGTGACACTTTCACTGACTTCTGATGCCATGTTTCCTGCTATGAAAAAGTTTCTTTGTAAGCAATGTTCTGCTTTAGACTAGAAGCACAGCCATATTTATAACAGTTGATGAGTTGCTCAAGATTGATTTGCTTGAACTAGCTTCTGGTGCATTACTAAAATCCAATGTCGTCTGAATGATGCTTCAATTAAAGGATAAAATTAAAGGAAATTTGATCTTTTGAAGAAATTAAAGACAAAGTTAAACTATCTATATTGTGCTTTCAGAAGCTTTAGATATTAGATTTCAGAGATCGCCTAGAAGGGATTACATGCATTGTAAGTATTGTGCATGTCTGAAGACCATATTATTGCTCACACTATACATTATAGTACCTGTCTTCATTTCTGTCTTTAAGGTCCTCCTACCCAAAAATCCAATCTGCTCTGCTTTGTTAGCACAAGAAAAATGAGGTATATTGTTTGCATGAAAAAAGGTTACTACACTGCTCAAAAAAAATTAAAGGAACACTTTGAAAACACATCATATTTCAATGCGGGGGAAAAACAAACTGGATATTTACATTGATATGGACTGGTTAATGTGTTAGGAATGAAAAGATGCCACATTGTTTCATGGAAATGAAAATTATCAACCCCCAGTAGGGCTAAATTCAAGACATTCCAAAATCAAAGTGAAAAACTGATGTGGCAGACTGGTCCATTTTCTGAAATTCGTTGGCAGCAACTCAAAACGGTATGCAGCCTGACAATATCGGGACAAGCTCCGAATGAGACGATGGATGGTGTCCTGGGATATCTCCTCCCAGATCTGAACCAGGGCATCACTGAGCTCCTGGACAGTCTGAGGAGCAACCTGATGGTGTTGGACGGAATAAAACATAATGTTCCAAAGGCGTTCTATTGGATTTAGGTCAGGTGAGTATTTTGGCCAGTCAATGCTGTCAATTCCTTCATCCTCCAGGAAGTGCCTGCATCCTCTTGCCACATGAGGCCAGGCATTGTCGTGCACCACAAGGAACCCAGGACCATTGCACCAGTGTAGGGTCTGACAATGGATCCAAGGATTTCATCCCGATACCTAATGGCAGTCAGAGTGCCGTTGTCTAGCCTGTAGAGGTCTGTGCATCCCTCCATGGATATGTCTCCTCAGACCATCACTGACTCACCACCAAACCAGTCACACTGAACAATGTTACAGGCAGCATAACATTCTCCATGGCTTCTCCAGACCTTTCCATGTCGTGACATGTGCTCACGATGAACCGGCTCTCATCTGTGAAAAGCAAAGGACACCATTGGCAGACCTGCCAATTCCTGTGTTCTATGGCAAATGCTAATCAAGCTCCACGGTGTCAGGCAGTGAGCACAGGACCCACTAGAGGACACTGGACCCTCAGACCTTCCTCATGAAGTCTGTTTCTGATTGTTTGGTCAGAGACATTCACACCAGTGGCCTGCTGGAGGCCATTTTTTAGGGCTCTGGCAGTGCTCATCCTGTTCCTCCATGCACAAAGGAGCAGATAGCTGTCCTGCTGATGGGTTGAGGACCTTCTGCAACCCTGTCCAGCTCTCATCGAGTAACTGCCTGTCTCCTGGAACCTCCTCCATGTTCTTGAGAGTGTGCTGGGCAACACAGCAAACCTTCTGGTAATGGCATGTATTGATGTGCCATTGTGGAGGGGTTGGACTGCCTCTGCAACCTCTGTAGGGTCCAGGTATCGCCTCATGTTACCAGTAGTGACAGTGACCCTAGCCAAATGCAAAACTATTGAAAAACAGTCAGAAAACACAAGAAGGGAATAAAATGTCAGTGGCCTTCATGTGTAAAACCAATCCTGTTTTGAGGGGTGTCTCATTGTTACCCCTCTAGTGCCCCTGTTGTTAATTTCATGAACACCAAAGCAGCTGAAACTGACTAAAAAACCCCTCTTTTACTTACTTGACCAGATCAGTATCCCATATGTTTGACTGATTTGATGCAATATTTAGATTAAGAAGTGTTCCTTTAATTTCTTTGAGCAGTGTATTATCAGACAGGCTAGTGCCATCTGGATAAAGGTATGTCCTCTGGAAGGACAATCATGCCACACTTTTTTGCTCTAAAAACAGTATGCGTTTGGACATGCAGACTGAATGGTACACAGTGTTGATTATGTGTCTTATGTGACACTAATTCTGTATTCAAGTACTTTTTTGAATATCACAGCAACATATCAAAGACATTTTTCATGCTATATATAAAGGCTTTTGCCTTGCATACCTTCAGCCCCCCTAACGTTGAAATGTATTTTCTTTATAGGTGACAGTAACATAAATTGCAGCATGTATGTAATTGGAAATGGGTCAGTCTGACAAACCCAGAGAGAATTTCCACGTATCTACAAGGCTCTGTGCAGCTTTAAGTCTGTGTTTTGGTTTTACATTTGATTACCTTATTTGTGCTTTGGTTTAGTCCCACTGCTCTCATCAGTCCAGTCTCCAGGAGGCATCTGTTATCAGCCAAAAAGCTTGGATAAACCCACTCTAAGCTAAGCACTGAATGGCAGATAGACAATTACTAAAGGGTAAATGAAGTCAAATATCTAGCAGCTAAAGAGCCGAGTTTTGTCTTGAGGTGTTGTACAACAAGTTTTGAAAGATTCATTTAAGGGTGATTTGCTTGTCAGTGGTTGTTTCAGTTATCTTGGGAAAGAAGAAGCGACAAGTTCTGTTTTTAGTTGCAAAGTTATAAAAGAAGACATTGTGATCTTTTATCTGATTTTGGCCACACATTATTAGCTGTTTCATATCATAGTCAAGCTGAAGGCTCATTTTATCTATTATAGTTACGTAAGTGATGCTGTGAAGAGAAACAAATTAAATAAATTATCATTCTGATACTTCAGACTCAGTTTGTGCTACCCTGCAAAATTACTTCTTTTTCCTTAATCTGTTTCCAGCTTAAGCACGTATGGCTGTATTACAACAAATCTACACAAACGTGTAGTATTACATCTAATTTGCTAAACATGGACACAGTATGAAGCGTTTTAAACTTGGCACAACTGATAGGATGATAAAAAATTTGGAAGGAGGTTTATGCTTTTGACTTCAGCAATTTTAAGGTGTGTGAGAAAAAACTAATTAAAATGTAAAAAATGATGGGTCATCCTCAACTCTGTTAAAGTTATGGTTGCTTTACATTTGAAAAAACAAATATCGCTCCATTTCCAACTCATTTTTTCAGAATGTTGTGCTTTTGATGCGGGTATTAAATGAAACCTAAATGACAAAGTGTATGAAAGCAATATGGCAATATGTTATCAGGAAATGTAATAACATACTGAATATAATGATAAAGCAGTTGGCTCTGTCCAATTTACACGTCAGAGTGTACCTATGTAAAGGTCATTTGTAAGGGTAATTTCATGCCTTGTCTTCTCTGCTCTTCATGAAAGCTACACACATGCTCTGCGTAGTAGCTAATATCTTTGTTTTCCTTTGAAAAAAACATAGATAAAGCTAGTCCGCAAAATCATGTTTTGCACTTCCTTTTTTGTTCTCGCTTTAAATTTGCCATCTTCCAATGGTCCTCTTATCTCTTGTAGGTTTGTTATTTCATTCTAGTACAGCAAACAGTCATTTAATATTTTTAACAGTGGAACACAAAATAAACAAATAGTCTAAACAAGTTACAAGAAAAAAAATCTGGTCAAAGTTAAGAATCAAATAATTTATTTTCTCTCGAACGCTAACCCTATTTTCTCTACTCTCTTATTTTCTCTTCTTTCAGCTGTGACAACACAAAAGCAGCATTGCATGAACATAAAAAAACAAATCTTTGCGAATGAGCTGGTTTCTGTTTGAGCTTAGTGTGTCAGAACTACCATGGTGAAAACATGGAGGGCATCAAAGTAACATGGCTGTGATGCCAGCCTGACTGCAAAAAAGATTCAGAAAAAAACTGCATCAGAAATCTCCAAAATCAGGCTGCAAATGTCAAGTAGACTTTCGATATGCTGCTCCATTTCTCATTTATGTCCTTGTCATTATGTTAAAATGCCAGATTTTAACATGTATGTGTGCATATTTGTGTATGCTTGTGTGCATACTATGAGTTCAAAGACTGACGGACAAGTCTGCTCCCTTCACTCACCGTCATAATCAGGTGCTTCTTCTCTGCTTAAGTGTACTGGGCTGAACTTTAACAAGAATGATGAAAGGATGTACTTAAAGTCAAGAAATGCCTCAGAATACCAGGGATTACTTTAGAAGCCATTTCACCATGCTCTTTGCAGCTACAGACAACCTCTCACATTTGCCACTGAAACATACCACACAATATCCATGTGAGGCAGTGAAATATTCTCATATTCAATTAAAAATGCTTCATGATCATCCATCCATCCATTATATATACACTGCTTAATCCTGATTAGGGGACTGGAGTCTATCCCAGCTGACTTTAGGCAAAGGGAGGGACACCCTGGACAGGTCACCAGTCTGTCACAGGGCTACACAAAGAGACAAACAATCTCACTCACAATACCACTTGCAGACAATGTAGAATCAGCAATTAATCTCAACATGTTTTTGGACTGTGAGAGGAAGCCAGAGTACCTGGAGAAAACCCATGCATGCACAGGAAGAATATGCAAACTCCATGCAGAAAGATCTCAGGCCCAGGCTGGCACGCTAACTGGGGATCTTTTAGCTGCAAGGCGACAGTGCTAATGACCAAGCCATTGTGCAGCCCTGCGTCATGCTCATGTTCCACAAAATAAATAAACATATATGTATATAATTATCTTAAGTGTCTTGGAGAACTTGCTGGAGTTCTATGTGATTTAATATACTGTATGAGTTCTGTCTGTTCATATAATCCCAGTCTGACTCCATGACATTGACATCAGAACAAAACAAGATGCTGTACCTGCTACAGAAAATAAATAACAACAAAATCTTTATGATTCTGGCTGTATGCTTTGTGTGCATGACAAAGTTGTGTTTTTTATAATTGTTGGTGTGGGTGGGGAGCGAGTAGGAAGGTGTTTTTCCAGTTATGATCTTGGTCAAGATCTCATTGATCTCCTTGACCTCTCCTTATTGTTCCAACATATTTAACCTACAAGCACTGTGAATTGGGGTCCCTGGCCCCAAAGATGAATTAGTGAGACTGATTTATCCCCTAAAAGTGATTTTTTTGTGTGTGTGTCAAAGTCACATATTTACAAGCTTTTTTAATCTGCCAAGGAATGGCAGAGTTATATGACAATCAGCGTACATTTGTCTGTGAACCCGTTAATCTGTGAATCTGTCTGTCCGTGTGCAACATTACTCAAAAACGAACCCACAGATTTGGATGACTTTTTCAGGGAAGGTCAGAAATGACACAAGGACCAACTGATTAGATTTTGGCATTGATGTGGTTTATAGTCTGGATCCACGGCTTTAAGGATTTCCCATTGCCAGATATAGCTGTCGGCACAGCGTGGCTGTATCCATGTCATGAACGCTGTGTCAGTTACCTGATGATGCTCACATGATTGCGATCCTACTACAAATTGCCTTCAGCAGGACTGTCGTAGCTAATGATAACTCTGGTGCTAATAGCAACATGTTTTACACTGAGTTGATACCGTCACCTTGAAGTGATGCAGTGATGAAAAAATTCTTTGTTGCACAATTTGCACACAACCACATTTTTATCCAAGCTGCAATCAGGAAGATTTTTAAAATAAAACTTTCCTCCCAACAAGCACGAGTCTCGTCTTCCTTTTTTTTAAAAATAGAAACTATACAAAGTATATAAACAAGTGGAACAAGCTTATGACTCAATAATACAAAGCTTGCATTTCATATAAAATAAATATTACAAAAATAAACCTTTTTTTTCAATTCAAATTCAGTACATACAGTTTTGGTCTCCTGGGCTTTAGCATTTGTGCAGTAGTTCAATGAGTTCAAATAGGAAGACAACAATGACTCAAATACAACAAGTTTAGGCTTTTGGTTGAAGTACTTACAAGTGTGAATAGGAAATTTTGCAAACATCTAACAGAATTAGTAAGATAAATACTTTCTTCGATGAAATATTTTTAGTGAATATACCATAAATAATATCTCTACATTCAAGTTGAAGTTCTACAGCTAGCTTTCTATTCACAAACAGATTTATATTATTCCAGAAAAACTTGTGTATAAGTACATTCCCAAAAAAGAGGAATAATTGATTCTTCATTACAATGACAGAAAGTGCAAAGGGGGGTCAACATTTAAACGATATTTAGAAACGACACTGTTAACAGGGTAACATCTATGTAGAATTTTTAAGCACACCACGCAAATCTCATTGGTTACAAAAAATTTCTTAGGCAGTAACCAAACAAAGTTCCATTCAATATCAGTAAATAAATTGTCCCAAACGAATACAGATGCTGGTTTGCAGACGTAGTTCCTTATGATGAGTTCTCTAATGTATTTGTTGTTTGTTTTAACATTTAAAAATGGTTCAGAATTACCAATAAATAACTCTTGGCATAATCTCGTCTTCCTTCCTTCACTAAGCCTCCTGTGTACTGACGTCATGCCTGTGTATCTTCTTCACAGCTGCAGACCATAGGCTGTATGCTGCAGACAGACTTTAGGTTCATTAGCACCACCTACTGGGCTGGAGTGTTTATCAGTGTTACTGGTGTACCACACATTAGGGAACTGAGAAAGGTGCAATTAAATGCATTAATTCACTTAACGCGTTATTCTTTCTGTAAATTAATTAATTGAAATTAATACGTTAAAGTCCCAGCCCTATATAGAACTATTAACACCACTCACAACAGGCAGTTGGCTGCACAGTGGCTTGATGGTTAACATTGTCGTCTTGCGGCTAGAAGATCCCCTGTTACACACGTGGACAAAATTGTTGGTACCCCTCAGTTAAAGAAGGAAAAACCCACAATTCTCACTGAAATCACTTGAAACTCACAAAAGTAACAATAAATAAAAATTTATTGAAACTTAAATAATCAAAATCAGCCATCACTGTTGAATTGTTGATTAACATAATTAATTAAAAAAACAAACTAATGAAATAGGGCTGGACAAAAATGATGGTACCCATAACTTAATATTTTGTTGCACAACCTTTTGAGGCAATCACTGCAATTAAACGATTTCTGTATTTGTCAATGAGCGTTCTGCAGCTGTCAACAGGTATTTTGGCCCACTCCTCACGAGCAAACAGCTCCAGTTGTCTCAGGTTTGATGGGTGTCTTCTCCAAATGGCATGTTTCAGCTCCTTCCACATATGTTCAATGGGATTCAGATCTGGGCTCATAGAAGGCCACTTTAGAATAGTCCAACGCTTTTCTCTCAGCCATTCTTGGGTGTTTTTGGCTGTGTGGTTTGGATCGTTGTCCTGTTGGAAGACCCATGACCTGCGACTGAGACCAAGCTTTCTGACACTAGGCAGCACATTTCTCTCCAGAATGCCTTGATAGTCTTCAGATTTCATCGTACCTTGCACACTTTCAAGACACCCTGTGCCAGATGCAGCAAAGCAGCCCCAAAACATTACTGAGCCTCCTCCATGTTTCACCGTAGGGACAGTGTTCTTTTCTTCGTATGCTTGCTTTTTGAGTCTATGAACATAGAGTTGATGTGCCTTACCAAAAAGCTCCAGTTTGGTCTCATCTGTCCAAAGGACATTCTCCCAGAAGCTTTGTGGCTTGTCAACATGCATTTTTGCAAATTCCAGTCTGGCTTTTTTATGAGTTTTTTTCAGCAGTGGTGTCCTCCTTGGTCGTCTCCCATGAAGTCCACTTTGGCTCAAACAGCGACGAATGGTGCGATCTGACACTGATGTACCTTGGCCTTGGAGTTCACCTTTAATTTCTTTGGAGGTTGCTCTGGGCTCTTTGGATACAATTCGAACGATCCGTCTCTTCAATTTGTCATCAATTTTCCTCTTGCGGCCACGTCCAGGGAGGTTGGCTACTGTCCCGTGGGTCTTGAACTTCTGAATAATATGAGCCACTGTTGTCACAGGAACTTCAAGCTGTTTAGAGATGGTCTTATAGCCTTTACCTTTAAGATGTTTGTCTATATTTTTTTTTCGGATGTCCTGGGACAATTCTCTCCTTCGCTTTCTGTTGTCCATGTTCAGTGTGGTACACACCTTTTCACCAAACAGCAGGGTGACTACTTGTCTCCCTTTAAATAGGCAGACTGACTGATTATGAGTTTGGAAACACCTGTGATGTCAATTAAATGACACACCTGAGTTAATCATGTCACTCTGGTCAAATAGTTTTCAATCTTTTATAGAGGTACCATCATTTTTGTCCAGGCCTGTTTCATTAGTTTGTTTTTTTAATAATTATGTTAATCAACAATTCAAAAGTAATGGCTGTTTTTGATTATTTAATTTTCAAAATTTTTTTATTTATTGTTACTTTTGTGAGTTTCAAGTGATTTCAGTGAGAATTGTGGGTTTTTCCTTCTTTAACTGAGGGGTACCAACAATTTTGTCCACGTGTGTAGGTCCCAGCCTGGGCCTGGAATCTTTCTGCATGGAGTTTGCATGTTCTCCCTGTACATGTGTGGGTTTTCTCCAGGTACTCCGGCTTCCTCCCACAGTCAAAAAACATGCTGAGGTTAGCTGGTAATTCTAAATTGGGTGTAGTTGTGAATGCAAGTGTCTGTTGTTTGTTTCTATGTGTAGCCCTGTGATAGAGTGGTGACCTGTGCAGGTTGTCCCCTGCCTTCGCTTTAGGTCAGCTGGGATAGAGTCCAGCCCCCTTGCAACCCTAATGAGGATTTAAGCAGTGTATTGATAATGGATGGATGGACAACAAGCAGTTTTAGCACACAGTTTGATTCATTGTATGCTCGGAGCATAGAAGCAGCTAGAAGTGGCACATGACTTTGTCTTTGTTTATGTTTTGAGAACAAAGACAAAAGCAAGGATGTGTACAATAAACTAGTGGAAAAATATGTATTTTTTGGAATAAAACTAAGCTGTGTTTCCCTTATACTCTTGTATCACATCCCATGTAATGTGCTTGATATGCTTGTGAAGGACCCTCTAACTCTCCTCACTGGTTTACTAAGATTGACTGTCTGTCTTTTCTTGCTTCTTACCATCTCTTTTTGTCTGAAATATTTCTATGCTCATTTTTTTTAAATCCCTGTCTTCTTGTTCCATGTCCAGCTCAGGTGGGTTAAGCCAACAAGTCCTCCAGTCCTGAATAGTTTTAATTCATTTCCCTTTTTATTCTCCTCCTCTTTCTTATAATCTTTTCCTGTTTCTTTCCGTCTGTATCCAGGCAGACTTATCCTTAAACGTCTGACTGGTGGTGCGGAATACTAGTCTCCCTTGCTTCATGTTCATCGTCCCACAACTACATGGGATTATACCAGTAATTCATATAGACCCAAAGGCTTTAGCAAATATCAAATCCAAAACACATAATACTCCTTGAAATATATGGCACATTTCTTTAATTGTCTCCTCCAGTAAGACTAATCCCTACCTTCTTTTTGAGTTTCTCTTCTGTTACGTGTCTTCTTCTCTATCCAGGCTCAGTCAGGTGATTAAAAGGTTAACTCACAGGTTTTTGCTTCTTTGCATGAAAAAGGCTGAGAAAAACCTCACAAATCAAAAGACTTGCAAGTTGATCAAGAGTAAGAACATAAGCCATTAAACTTGTTTTGAGCACCATCCAAATGCAGAATGAATGAGAAAGATGCTACTGAAACTTTAGCAGAAACAAAGTAAGCAAATGCTAATTTCACAAGTTTCTGTTAAGTATTTTAGTGCGTTTCGATGGTTTTCTTTAAAATTTATGATTATTTAATATGTAAAGAGAGTCTTTATGCCAAAGACATATACAGTAACTCCTGTATGTCCTCTTAGAACAACTCAGACTAAAGATTGTCAGGGGATTGCTCTGTAGCACACCATATATTTTGGGCTTTTTGTTACAGGAAGATGATTTCCAAATAATTTTCTTGGAAACTTTGTGCAAAAAGCTATGTAATTTGTAAAATTAAAACTGGTATAATAACTATTCATTTAGGTTAGTTAGAATTAATTAATTCCAGTTGTTCACAAATGAGTTGAGAATAGAATAGAATAGAATAGAATAGAATAGAATAGAATAGAATAGAATAGAATAGAAAAGAATAACTTTGTCTGTTCCAAGTAAAAACAGAAAATCATCTTTTGTGACAGCTTTAAGACAAAAATTAAAAACTATATTCAAACATTTAAAAGAACCTCACACATTAAATGTAATAAATATAAACAAAGGAAACACATCAGATAACTAAAAGCACTAAAAACACAGTGCAGCCTATTTTGTGTTCTTAAGATCAGCTATTGCTATTGAGTTGTTTAATTAGTGCATAGCAGATTGACTAAACATAGAAAAATACCATATTTGTCATTCACACCAAAATTATACAATACACCAAGTGATGTATGGTACAGAATGCAATGTGTATGTAATAACAGACAAAAACTAAATTAAAAGCAGCTGATCAAAGTATCCAAATGACTAACAGCCCAATTTATCTCTGATTTCTTAAACAGTGAAACTAAAAGTTCAGGAATCAACCTGGGGATTACTGAGACAAAACAAAATATGAAACTGCAGCTGTTCAACTGTGATTTTGTCTGACAGCTCACCTGTCTGGGGAGAAAACAAGTTTTTACGTTATGGTTTGCTGTTAGATCCCATTCAGCTCTTTTTCCATTTTGGGAAAAGCTATAATTAAATCTAATAATGAAGTTCTTGCCGACTGTTCCATGTGTATAAGACTCATGGACACTGTCCGATACTGCAGGTTTGTGACAAACTAAAAAGAAATAATCCTAAACACCTGGAAACTTAACTGCCCTTCTGTGTGTAACAGCTCATCTGTCAGATGCAAAGACATGTAGATCTAGACGGTGTGACCTGCTGTCGAATCCTGACCTGCACTGAATTGCTCTCCCTGTTCTCTCAGCAGGGAACATGGACAGTTCCTCCAGATAATAGTGTTCTCATAGAGGAAGTTCTGTGAGCAGATGGTGAACAGGAAGGGCATGATATTTTGCTTCAAGGATGAACAAAGTTGTTCTGTTTCTAGTATGTGAGATTTATTCTCACAACTTAATGGAGAGGGGTGTGTTTGTTGTCAACATGTTTGTCCATTTTTCCCCACTGTTAGATCACCCAGTGAATTGAAAATGACCATTTTGGGATGAAAGGATCCCAAATTGAAGCATGTGCGGTATCTGAGGCAGCGGGTGTTTATGTTCCTGGACACTGGGAGCATGGCCAACTCTGAGCCCGACTATCAGCCCAACAGTTGCACCAATGACTGTGCGTGCTGCAGTGAAACTGGTGCTTTAACCTCTTAGAAAACACTGTCACCCCAACAAAACCATTAAAAAACTCAGGAAATCAAAGAAAGGTAAAGCTAGTAAAGACCAGGTTAAACTTAGTATGATTGTATATCACGTGGTGTTTCCTCGTCCCAGATTATTTCAGAGTATCATAAATCCAGCTGGTTTCACTTTCACTACATTGTCAGCACATCTGATAACCTTGCTAAGTCAAAGGTATAAACAGACCGTCCTGGACTTCGTCTCGTCTGGCTGGCAATAGATTTGAGCAACAGCTCTTTACCTGCCTGTGGCAGAAGGGGGCAGGGACTGATTGACATCCAGTCTAAGATTGCCCCAGATAAAGGCTGCTGTGTAGCTGTGACTCAAGTTGGATGGATACTGCTCAACTATTGCTGAGGAAAACTTGATGCCTGGACTACGAAAGGCAGCTTTTCTTGCTAATTTCTGAAAAAGTGGACCTACCTGTGCTGACGCCTTTCTACAATTCTGTCCTGCAGGCAGGTTTTCCAGACCACATGGGCCACTGAGGAGACAATCTTGTTTTAAAAAAAAATTTAATTAAAACTCAAACACAATCTGCCAGCTTGTGAGCCCTTCTTAGGATGACCGACTGCACCAAACTGGGCCACCAAATAAGGATGTCAGCCACAGCTATTTACGAGCAAATGTCACATCCATCATACTGATGAACAGAGTTATTGAAGACATTAATGCTCCTCTGCCAGAAGGTCACAGAGAGTATTTTTTCTCTTTTGCTTGTTTATTTTTGGCTGAAAATACTGTAAAAAATTAAGAATGTTCATACCCAGTTAAAAAAATGCTTGCTCACTTGGATTTGTTGGATTTCTCTATAATGTACTGCTGCAAGTTCTTACACCTTACCATGTAAAGTACCCTAATTGGAATGTAATTGCTCTTTGACATGTGAACAGGAGGAATGATGTATATTGAGACGTTACAGCTTAGCTTCAGACACCCTGTACACAGCTGCCTTTGGTATGCTACAGAAACTACAAAGATGTCACAGGCTGAGCGCAAGAGCACTAAATAGTCAGTATAGGATCTTTCAAATTTGTAATGCTGATATGGATTGCTGATAACAGTGTCAGAAACGAACGACCTGTTCGCATACATCCATATAAGGTTGCAGTGGGGATATTGCCACTAATTACCAAATGCTCAGCTATGTTTGAAAAACTGCTGTATCTATGGTCATCAATACAACAAAAATAAAGAAAATTCTATTTCATCTCATAAAACTATTCATTCATTCATTCATGATACAGATCATACAGAATGGGATCTCCAATATGTAACGCCCCCCTTCATTTGGTCCAATCAGACATTTTGTGCTATTAATTTAAAAAAAAAAAAATGGTATGACAATTGCCAAACATTGGAAGTTACTTTTAATAGCCAACTGTGAAAATTGTAGTGTTGAGTCATTATATCAGGACAATGCAATGCACACACAGTAACACCAACTCACAGGAAAAAAATATGTGCAGATGTAATTTCTTGCCCTAATGTTAAACTGAACCTTGAATGCAATCGGACAGAGTCAAAATGGTCACTTCTATCAACAGAAGATGACAAGTTTTAATAATTTAGGAGACATATTTTTCAACCTAATGGATTTCCTTCACAAGGGTCAAATTAAAACAATGAAAATTTCAAGTTTGAATGCCATTTCCAGAACACAGGAGGAAAACCAAAGCAGGTATGAGTGTAATAGTGTTGCTCACTAAGCTACTCTCCACTATGGTTCTTTGCAATCATGTCAAAGCAGTCACAGCTGTCTCAATGCTCATTCTCACAATGCAGAAATTCAGTCAGACATATTTCCTCTGTCATTTCTAAATCTGTGCCACTATTGGTTATCTCATGAACAAAAACAAAGGAAAAAGACATCAGTCCCTTGTGTGTGTGTGTGTGTGTGTGTGTGTGTGTGTGTGTGTGTGTGTGGGGGGGGGGGGGTGTAAAACAAGACAGAGCAAAGCAGAGCACAAGGGCGCGAGAAAGGTAGAGGGAAAGAAAGAGAGATCACAGGTATTGATTTTCTTACTTTTAGTGGAGGTGAGAAGGCAGGCAGGGATTTACCTGGTGGGGAGAGAGTGAGAGAAAATATTGTTAGAAAACAATGAACACACATAGTCAACGATAGGGCTTGCTGTGGGGTACAGCAGTGACAGCTGAATTATGGATTTCTGTACTGTAGTGGACAGAGAGAGTCACTTGGGGTTAACTTTACCATTGCAATGTCAAACACACACACACACACACACACACACACACACACACACACACACACACACACACACACACACGTGTGTGTGAGACATAGGGCTAGACAGAGACTAGGACTTCTGCATGTTTTCATTATTGTAGCTGAAATGTGAAACATATGCAGGTGCTTCTTGTCAATCATTTAGCCATTAGGTGTCATGGTGGATGGCAGGCTGGAGTTTTGAGGCGCCATCATGATTTATTAGAAGGCTGCCTAACTGAGTGAACTGACCAAAAAGTGTCAGGTGGTAGGATGGCATTATTTAAATATGAAGAAAAAGGATAGTCACAGTCAAGTAGACAGACTGACACACTCACTCTTGTATTCACTCTCAATGAGCAATCTAGGATTTTCCATTAACTTGCATAAATGCAAAAGGAACATGTAAGAATCCACATGGTCAGTGTGTTAAAACCCAGGACTATGTAGTCACCACTACACACACACACAGACACATGCACAGATGCATAACAAATTAAAGGGCATGCAATCATATGTTGTCCTAAAAAAGTGTTGGGCCACCATAAGACCACCAGAACAACTTCAATGCACCTTGGCATTAATTCCACAAGTCAGGGACTGTACCAGAGGAATGGTACACTATTCATCTAAAATACATTCCCACTTGTTTTGATGAAAATTATGGAGAACATTATCGAACCCATCTGCCCAAAATCCCCTATAAATGCTCAGCTGGACTGAGTTCTAGTTAGTGTGAAGGCCATTGCATATCGTTAACATAATTTCAAACTCATGCAGTCATTCACTGAGCAGTCATGCTCTGTAGATAGTAGGGCTGACCCGAATAGCAGTTTTTGGGCTCCAGATATTTGGCTCAAATCATGACAAATTTCCGAATATTCGGTTCGGTTCGCAACATCCGACGGGGGGAGGAATGGAGGAACGACCTGAATATTTTGTTCAGTTCGCAACGTCTGATGGTCGGGGGGGGCGCGAATATTTGGATCTCATAATAAATATTTGGATACCACCGTCACGACCGAATATTCGGATATTCGGGTCCAGCCCCAGCAGATATATATATATATAGATACAGCACCCTCCATAATTATTGGCACCCCTGGTTAAGATGTGTTTCTAATTAGTTTCTAATAAATTCATTTTTTCTACTAAATAATATAGGACCACAGTGGAAAAAAGAGGAAAATCCAACCTTTAATTCAAGGGAATTTATTCAGTAGGGGGGAAAAAAACACACATTAAGAAATAATTCTTTGACATTAAATCATGTGTGCCACAATTATTAGCAATTTTGATGTTACTTATACTTTGTACAACCTCCTTTTGCCAACAAAACAGCGCCTAATCTTCTCCCATAATACATTTTTGTACAATTTTCAGTGTGAGAGTATGCTTCTGCAATAAAACTTCTATTTATTGCAGCATGATCAGTGTCCCTTAAAATGCCAAATGAGGTGACCGGCTCCATTGGTGAACAGTAAAAAAGTCAAAAAATGTGACCAAAAAAACCATGGAAAAATTAATGCTGAGTTATTAGAAAACAGCACATCACCCTGTGTATGTGTTTTACCTCTTTAATTTCATTTCTGTGGTTTATTACTGTTTAATACATTTATGAATTTTCATCAACAGTTAAACCTGGAAGAAAGGTGTGTGTGTGTGTGTGTGTGTGTGTTTGTGGAGCAGCAGGATAGCAGTCTAAGCAGCCTGGGGAAACAGTGTGTGAGTGGAGATAAGGATAACACACGAACACTCTGCTGGATTAGTAGACTTATTATTCTGCTACTTTTAAAAACACAGGCACAAAGACACACACACACATGCACACACACACGAGCATGGAGTGATGAGTGAACATGTGTATATTTGAGGTAGACCTGTTGAGAGCAGGTCTGCGCTTTTGTGTATTTTAATTATTTTGTGTGGACACTTACATAGTTGGAACTGTAGCAGATTGAAATGCAAAAGCAAATAACTCCAAACTTGAGGAGAATCTGAGAGATAATCAAGTAAACGTGAGAATGGATTATTATTACACAAGCTTTTGAAGTGTTTTAAATAAATTAATGTTTTGTAAAAAGCTAAAACAAAGTCAGTCAAAAAACAAATATTTTTGAAAGATTATATTGAAGGCCACAACAACAAAAAAATGCTAAAAAGGAATACACTTGTGATCACTTAAACACAACTTAGAAACATATGATAACTGATTACACGCATGACTTCCAATTAGCCTAACTGCAAAGACAAGACTATAAAATGACATGTGAACACAAGGCATTTCTCTGTTATAGACCTATGGGCTGTATCAGTCATTGTACCTCCACATGAAAAAGAATTGCGGGAGGATGCAAAAAATCTGAGTGTGAGACTTCAGAATGATGGAAAAGATGAAATAAAGATTGATGACCAACTATAAATCAAATAAATCAAATTAAAAATACAAATAAAAGTCCAAACACAGCTGCAGAATAAATCTGGAGGTATAGAACCAGTCATAGTAACAATAATTAGAGCTTTAGTAGCTGACCTCCTAAAATGACAACATACACAGTTGGGCAAGTTGCCAAGTACTTGGCACAGTGGTTAATTGGAACTTCTGTGAAAACTCAGCCAGTGTGAAGGACACTGTGTTGTGGAACAGCAATATTTATGAATGGCATCCATGAATTAAAAAGACAAACAAACAACTTGCACCTCAGAACGTAAGTACAAGATTGAAAGCATTAAACACAGCTTGACGACGATTGGGAGAACATTCTGTGGTCAGATGAGATCAAGATAAATTTGTTCAGCTTTGATGTAGTCAAGCTAGGTGGCCCGAACCTGGCCAGTTATTGCATAGTCCTGACAGTGATGGAATCAATGAATAGACATATACATGAACTTGAACAATAAAAATGTTTGGTTAGTATATAATATCTGTGCATTTTTCTTCTATCTACTACACTCACAGATTACTGGAAACTCAAAATGCAATTATAGCAATTATTTTCAACATTTTCACTTACATTTACACATTTTTTGTAAGTTGGGATGGCGACACCGTTTGACTGTACCATGACCGTCATAGCGAATGTTATCTCTGGTGCTCACAGGAACAAGTTTTGCACTGAGGTGATACTGTAGGCTTGAAGTGCTGTGGTGATAACTAAACTATTTGTTTCTCAATTTGCATACAACTATGCTTTTATCCAAGCTGCCATTGGGAAGTTTTTTAAAAGAAAAAAATCCTACCCAACAAGGTCAATGCAGTGTTGTCTTCCTTCACTGTTCATCCAACTTTCTTGTGCACTGATATCACTCACTGAGTCCTGTGTATCTTCTTCAGACTTTAGGTTCATTACTGCCACTTACTGGGCTGGAGTTCATCAGTGTTACCTGTGTGCCAGAAATTAGGTAACAGAGAAAGGTGCGATTAAATGCGCTATTTTTTAAAAAAATACGTCATTTTTTTCTGTAATTAATGAATCCTTTGAAATTAATGTGTTCCAGCTCTAGTTTCCTGAAGCATGAACTGCTTGCCCAGGATGTTGCCACAATATCTACGTATGTTAGAATACAGTGTGGACTTGACAGTTCAAAACCTTACCTTTATCAGTCTTTAATCATTCTTTGGTAAAACGACTTTTGTGCTTGGTTTGTCCTTGCTGCATACACCACTTTCTCTTGGGATTCATTTCATGGACAGTTGTCTTGAAATTTCCCTTTACAATTCACTGGCATAATTCAGACTTCATTGTTCCATTCGATGGTGACAAGGAGTCCAGGCCAAGATACAGTGAAAAAGGCCAGCCTATATTTCTCAAATGGCATAAAAGTAGGGATGTACAATAATATCGGTTCATCGATTTTATTGACCCAATATTAGCATAAAAATGTAATGGTCAATATCGTTGTCATTTTTTTTTTTGACTATCGTGAAAATCGATAAAATAATGGCTTGATTTCATTGGCATTTACCCATCCATAAACGATCACATTATCAAACTGTGTTGTGAAGTGTGTAAAAAAAAAGTGCATGGCTTAAAGTATTCCAGCACCATGTCGGATTTCCGGCATGTGGTGCTGCCGTTTGGCTCGAAAAAAAAAAAGAGGACTACATTGCCAATTGAATTAATCTGCCAGTGGAATCAGGGGAATGCAGCTTTTGCTCTCAACCAAACTAATATCACGCGCTAATGGGAAGTAGAGTTGGGACGGGTCTTAGAAAGACGTTGAGATCCAGCTGCAGTTGAGTCCATAACGGAGTTTCACGCAGTTCTTTCTGCTGATATCAGGAGCATGGAGATTAGATTTGTGAAGCCAGGGTTCATAGTGTTTACTTGTTGTCATAGTTACAGAGACCATATGGTTCTGTCTCACAATTCTACAGAAATCTTTAACAAATCCGAGGGCCGCATCCCTGCCAATATCTAATCACTTGGTCCATGTGTCATTTCTGACCTTCGCTGAAAATTTCATCCAAATCCGTTGTTCCACTTTTTTGAGTAATGTTATGCACAGACAAATAGACGGTAGGACAAATGTACCCCGATCGTCACATAACTCTGCCACGTTCCTTGGCAGAGTAAATAAAAACAAATGCCACTGGGTGTGACTGGAAGAGTTAAGCAGATGCCAAGCCCTTTGGTTTCTGGGGCAAAAAAATTAAATGGACCGGGGTGCTTGCTTCTGTACCATGTGCTAAAAAAAACTCATGTACGCAACTGGCGGCAAAAAAGTGCAGTCACGTCTCGAGTCAGACCTCGGCCATAGAGCTGCTTTCAGCGCTCTGAAACTCACAACTCATTTCAAGTACTGGCATCAATGACTGTTTGGTTTGTGATTTAAAAATACGCGTCTGCATGTTCATTGCAAAACACAGCTTGTCGTTCATCAGATCTCAGTCACTTGTTAATCTATGTAATAAGTTGGCTGAAGATAAAAATGCTTTGTCAAAACTGTCTGTGTCAAATAAACATGCTGGTTACATAAATACACCTGGCATAACACCAGCATTTAAGAAAAGTCTTTCTGAAAAGCTAAAAAAAATTGTATTTTCATTGTGTATGACTAAGCCATTAGTCAGATCATGGACAAAATTCTTCATGTACTTATGTTTTTTTAATGATGCAGCCAGAGTAACTACTCAACATCTGACAAACAGAAAAGTGAACATTTCCAATGCCTCAACACTAACAGAAGACATAGGGATTCAGCTTACCAGCTCTTGGAGCACCGTAAATGTTTTTTTTTTTTAAATTGAATTGATATTAGCCCATTTGAGAATGGCCTTAAGTTGCTTAGAAGTCACTCTGGCTTCCGCTGTGATGTTGCAGATTATTACAGACTTTGCTCTTTGAGTGATGTTTGTTGATCAACCACTCCTGAGGAGGGTGGCTATGGCCTGGATTTTCCTTTATTTGCAAGTAGTCTGTCTAACTGTGAATTGGTGAAGTCCAAATGCAATTTTGTAGCCTAATTCCATCAGCATCAACAACTTTTTTTCTGAAGTCCTCAGAAATCCCCTCTGCTCTTGCCATAGTACACTTCCACAAATGTGTTGTGAAAATGAGACTGTGATAGATTACTGGGTCCTCTGTATCTCTTTTTGGACTTATGTGAAAATCAGTTGATATTTTAGGTCACGTTTATACAGAAATATAGAAAATTGTTAAAGTTTCCAAGCTTTCAAGCATCAGTGTATAATCACAGTATAACATGTCTGCCTTTGGAAAGATTTTGTCAACATGACAGCATTATATCTATGGAAGATGCAGTCAAAAATTTTTATAGGTGTGTATTCAGATCAAAGTTTAGGCTTGAATCAAAATGGGTGTAGAACATCATCATGTTAACGGGTGTTGTGGGTGGTCTGATCCCATTGCATGATGGTCTTTAATTTGCATTGTTGCATATTTTTGATTTCTATCTGATCTCTAATATGTTTTTTCATAGTGTATTCATTTTTGCTCTCAATTGTAGAAAAGAGAAACAATAGACCCTTAAAAAATAGATGTGTCAAAACAATATAGCTGGTACTGTATAAGTTACTGATGTATATTATGTGGTCAAGAAACATTAAACTTCTATGCATCACACAGTCATCATGAGCCAGTTTTGAAAGAGGAATGGTATGCAGTAATATATCTTTCGAATTTCAAATATATGTATATATATATATATATATATATATATATATATATATATATATATATATATTACACTGAAGTGCCCTAAAGTGGGACATTTAAAAAAAAAAAGCTTATCTTTTTAGATCTTGTTTAATTTGGATTATTATGGCTGAATATTAACAGGACACTTCTGAAAGAGATTTTGAAGAATCCTCATTGATAACTGCCTGCCAGCTAGAAGATCCTTGTCTTCCCTTTTTTCTGTGTGGACTTTGTATGTTCTCCATGTGCAGCATGTGCACCAGATTCTCCAGCGTCCTCTGACAGCCCAGAAAGGTTAACTGATGATTCTAAATAGTCTGTAGGTGTGAATGTGAGTGTGATTGTAGTCTCTATATGTAGCCATGTGAAAGACTGTTACCTGTCCAGGGTGTCCCCTGCCATCCCCCTAAGTAAGCTGGGATAGACTCCAGCGACCCATGGTCCTACAGAGGACTAAGTGGTGTATAGATAATGGATGAATGGATGTTTTCAGAAGACTGGAAAAGAAGGCACCAGTTTTGCACTGTACCATATAACCAACAGCACTTTGCCTGTTCATTGTCATTATTGGTTACTTGTGCTGAGATGAAAATTACAAGAACAATTAACAACAATAAAAATTCCAATAATGTATTTCTCAGAAGTGAAACTGATACTAAAGCCTACTAGTGGCCCCTAGAGGATGCAGTATGTATTACTCTTAACTGTACAAAAGAGTTGGAAAAAATAACGTGCATAATCGAAACTGAGCATTCAGGGCCCCAAAATATTTAAATTAGGATTAGTGACCAACAGTTGCTAAGATTTGTTGCTGTGAACCAAAGCATACGACAAATGTTTCAGCAGATCAGCCACCAAACTTTGACATTCTTGGCCAACATCAGAGCCAGATTTGAGCCTGCGAGCACGACAAAGATTGTTTTCCTGCCACTGAATCTAGGCATCAAGCTGTCACCCATTTATCAATTCACTAACACACTCTTTGTGTTGCGAGTATGGGGCTGGAGCTTGTTTCAGCTCATACTGGGAAAGAGGCAGGAGACACCATGGACAGGTTGACTGCATTCCAGTTCGCCTAACTGCATGTCTTTAAACTGTAGGTGGAACATAAAAACCTCACACAAAAGACCTATTCAGCCAAATCAGCTTTAAATCCACGTTCTTCTTGCTGTGAATTGACAGTGTAAACCTCTGAGTCACCCTCCCTCTCCGACTGGATAATGAACATCATGAGAATGACAGTGTTCACTGTTAGAAATCTGAAATTTAATAGTGATGGATTACATGGCATGTGAGTGACCCACCCTAGAGAAGTAATTCTACAACACAAGGGTTTATGAATTAAAATTTAGAGGGGGCATGAACTGTTTTTTTTTTTTTGTTTGTTTTATTTACTTTCTACTACAGTAAAATTTAAATATTTTGTCAGATTTATTCACAGGAGACACGCTTGAAATTGTACAAGTATGTAAAGTTGATACAGTATGTTAATTCAGACTGTAGTTATGTATTATTATGAAATAAATCTGACAGCAGTTCAGTAGAGATTACCACAAAAATTCCATTTTTGACCCAACATTAACTTGAAAGCCAAAAGTGACGGCCCATTATGAGTCTTCAACAGACTATTTTATGAACTATCGCAGACAGCTGCAGATAAACACATTGAGCTTGGTGTTCAGCCAAGATTAAAATCACCAGATATTGGTCTCTTGTTTGCTCTGGTGTGTGAAGTAGACAGAGACATCTCCCTGTCTGCTCATTGTTTCCTGTGCGACAGCACCTTTTGTATGGCTTGGCGTCGGACGCTACTCACAACATAAAAAGGGTCAGGCAGGGAGTCAAGAAAAAGAGAGAGATTAGGGTCAAAATAATTTCCACAGGCAAGGAGAAAAAGGAATATTTAGACAATAAAGACAATAAAGAAAAGAGCAAAGTGCACTGAGTAAGACACACATAGACACGCACAAGATAATCAGTATGATGCCCTTTTTTAGAGGAGAGTAGAGTGAGAGAGATGTTCATATGAATGGATGGTAATATAATCACTGCACTTATTAGCGAACACAACTTTTCAAGGCTCCTGAAAATATCAGCCTTTACTGTGCCCTTTAATTTAATACAAGTAAAATACAAACTACTTCAAAATTTAAGACCCAACAGCATGACAGATTTCCATTTTCACATTTAATTTACTTTTATAATGTGAGATGTTGTTAGGTTACAGACTCAAAACGTTTTCCTGACTACTGCGACCATGACAAGTTTGAAAATAGTTTTGTTTTTTGCTAGTTTGCACACTAGACCATCACTGGTGTCAGCAAACTCTTGGCATCCTTCTGCACAGACAGACCAAATGCATCAGTTAGTTTATAAACCACAGCCTTGCTCTTGTGATCAACAAATCAAAGCACACTTTGGTATTTCGATAGTGCTTTGGAGATGAAACGATGGAGACACGCAATAATTTTATTACAAATTGCACACAGGTGCCATAGAAGAATTAAATCTGAAGGAAAGGCATAGCTGCTGTAGTCAGTTAATATTGCACGGGAGAGAGAAGAATTGTAAACTTCCACCACAGGGATATCAGTTTGGCCCCTGGCAGCAGTGACTCTCTGGCCTGAATGATCACAATTTGAAGTGTTCACTTGTGACAAGCTGGAGAGGGATCATTTCCTTGTCACAGAACTAGTGATACCATGCCCAGCCAATGAAGACATTAACTTACATTTAAGAAGGTTAATCAAGTGTAGTTTATGCTGTAACTGCATATTTGACTTTTTTTTATGAGGGCCTTCCTTATTTCATCCATCCATCCATTCTCTATACACCACTTTATCCTCACTAGGGTCACGGGGGGTGCTGGAGTGTATCCCAGCTGACTCGGGTGAAGGCAGGGGACTCTGGACAGGTCGCCAGTCTGTCGTAGGGCTACATATACAGACAAACAATCACTCTCATATTCACACCTACGGACAATTTAGAGTAACCAATTAACCTCAGCATATTTTTGGACTGTGGGAGGAAGCCGGAGTACCTGGAGAAAACCCACGCATGCACAGGGAGAACATGCAAACTCCATGCAGAAAGATCCCAGGCCCACCCCGGGATTTGAACCAGGGTTCTTCTTGCTGCAAGGCGAAAGTGCTAACAACTACGACACTGTGCAGCCTTCCTTATTTCAGCTGTTTTCTTTTTCTTACTGGAACAATGCTGGTCAACTAGCACATAAGCAGGACTCACCAGATGTAGGCTGCGGGCATAAACCTGCCATATACCAAGCATTTATGCAGCTTTCCCTCCCCTTCTCTGTGCTAGCAATCTACATGGAAATTTGTATTCTGCAGAAAGGAGCCCAAATAGTTTTTAAAAAATTTCTTCACAATGAATTAGCCATGTTAATGACAAAATTAACCTTGTATGCAAATGCTTCACCAAAACCATTTCATCTGTCACTATTTGAGGGCACATGTTGCTACATCCTTCACTTAGCACTGCCCAGTAGAACTGTGAATGGTTTACAGGAATACAAACTAAGCTAAGCATTCTGTTCAATACAACAGAGTGATGATGAGGCGAAGGCAGACCATTATGACCTTGCTATGCGCATCTAGTGCTACACTAATTTTCCACTTGGTTTGCATTTGAATTGTATAAAATTTTAGTCCAATTGACTCAACTCACAAGTTCAACTCAAAAATAAGCAAGAAGAAAAATTTGAAAGGACATGGACAATATGTTGGATAATGAAGGCATTGTCTATTGTCAAGTGGGCGAGTGAGTCCCTGTTGTGAACCAACCAGAGCAGTAAATGACAAACATTTACCCTTAAATATGCAAAATTCTGCAACCAGTCTTAAAAATTATGTGCTGATTCTCAGGAGTATCAGCAGTAATAGAAAGCTGTCGACCTACATTACAGAGCATCATTTGAGGGAGTCTGTGTTAGTCAATAACACAGCATGATTTGAACTTAAGAGATACAGGCACAGTCGTGAAATTAACAAGTACATTTCAGTTTAGTGTCTAAAATTGCTTTAGGGAATGTATTTTACCTTAAAGTGACATTCTGACATACACATCAATTATCAGTTCAAACTGGCTTTCTTACCATGTTCATTCTTGCAGAGAAGACCATGGGTCAACAGTTTAAGGATGCTGAAAACTGAGGAGCAGAGTATAACTGAGTATGTTTTTTTTCAAAAGGGCAAAATTACAAAATCAAATAAATAAAAATACATGAATGGAATGTCATGATATAAAAGGTTTTTGTTTTCTTGGTATTGCAACAATTTTTTAAACCTGAAACACAGCAGTTGAAGATGACTCAATAGGCCAGTTGGAGTTTACCTAAAATTTCTGTCTGTGTACTAAATTCTTTTTAACTGAATATATATCTAACACACATCTTAGCAAATTCTTCTCTTTAAATTTTACCAGTGCACATACAAATATTAGATGCCCAGGTAAGCTTTCTTCAAATGTGTGGATGCTTTAATGGTGGGAAAGTTTTTTTTTCTTAAGCCAACTCTCTGAAGAAGACATGAGAAGAAGTTTGTAATATTCCTCAGAGAAATGCAGCAAAGGAGAGACGTTTGATTGCCATGCTGTGTGTGCATGCACATGTGTGCAGCAGAGGTGTCCTTGAATGGCTGGATGGTGAGATAGAGGGCGTTTGTTTGAACAGCCAACAAACAGAGGAGGTGACACTGAGGGGGTTTCAACATACAGGGGACAGTAGAGTGTGTGTGTGTGTGTGTGTGTGTGTGTGTGTGTGTGTGTGTGTGTGTTTGTGTTTTAGCTTTTGCTACATTTTGGGGACCAAATGTCCCCACAACTGTAGGAAAACCAAAAACTATGTCACTTGTGGGGACCTCATTTCGGGCCCCACAAGTTTAAACAGTGTTTTCTTGGCCATGTTGTTGTTACTGAAAAAAGTAAAAGTGCAAAAACGTTTCTTTAGGGTTAGCCATTGTTTTGGTTAGGGTTAGGGTTTGGTTAGGGTTAGGGTTAGGGGTTAGATATGAATGGGAGTCAATGGTAAGTCCCCACAATGATAGAAAAACATAGTATGTGTGTGTGTGTGTGTGTGTGTGTGTGTGTGTGTGTGTGTGTGTGTGTGTGTAATATTAGTAGACCTGATGATGTTGCATGATGTGTATATTAGAGACAGTAAGGGAGATAAACATAGGGAGAAAGGCATAGAGACAAAGAGAGAGAAGAAAGCAGAGATGGAGGGCAGATGATGAGGCCCCTTCGATGAAGATGCCATATCCGAACAGATGCCAGCTGTTCCACTGTGTGTATGTGTGTGTGAGATAGAGTGTACAGGAGTGTATGCAATCATTCTCATGCTGTTTTGAGCTCATTATAGGAACAGATTTGAAAAGATTGGTGATGATGATCGAGATGATGGTAATGATGATGATGGTAATGATGATGATAACATAGTGATCATAACAACAATATCTGCCATTCTCAGCCTGATTCACTCTGATGCAGTGGATTTTTTAGTTTACAAGATTGCAGTTTCCATTGAAAAAAGGCTGATTTCTTGGCCTGCAGTGCTGCTGATGCAGCTCTCTCAACACAACTGACCAACCACTCATCCAAACTTCAAACTCAACAAAGACTGCTGAGGATTATCAAAATAATAATTATATAACTCAAATTAGCTGTTGCCTCATTAGGTATAAGTGGCACTGTTGAGACAGGAATAGCCCTGACCGTCTGTCTACATGGCTCTGAATATAATGTGGTCTAAGCCTTCAACTAACCATTTTAAATCAATTATTATTAATAATAATAATCCCTGTCTGCCAAATGCCATATCTGAAAAATACTGGACCGCAAATACATGAGGACACTTAGATTAATGCAATCACAGAATCTCATAGCAGCCCTGTCTCTGAAATGGAGAATCAGTATTTTTACAGAAATACTTGACGTTAAACTGAAAGTGGTAATGACCTAGACTTACTTCATTACTAGAGTAATATGCAAATAAGATCATCACTGGCAAATGTATTTGTGTAGAACTGTGAGGCCAAATAACACACACAGTGCAGGATTAGTTTAAACTATTTGCCAACTTTGACATTCCTGTTGAAGTAAAGAGAAAATATAAAACAGCCGAATACTGTTGGATGGTGAATGGTGTAGCATTAAGTTATCATGACAGCAGTGGTTAAAAAAAAGAAGTGGACTTAGGGTGAAAGCAGGGGACACCCTGGACAGGTCACCAGTCTATCACAGGGCTACACAGAGACAAACAATCACACCCACATTCACACCTAGGATTACCAATTAACTTGAGCATGTTTTTGGACAGTGGGAGGAAGCAGGAGTACCTGGAGAAACCCCACGCATGTACAGGGAAAACATGCAAACTCCATGTAGAAAGATCCCAAGAAGGCAGGAACGTGAATCTTCTATCTTGGAAATGCCCACTCTCAGATCAGCTCCAAACATGGAGTACCCAGCTTGGTAGTTTCTACCAAGTCAGCTGGGATAGGCTCCAGCCCCCCATGACCCTCATGGCGATTAAGTAGTATATAGATAATGGATGGATTATCAATCATTTTAAAAAGTGTCAATTTCTACGTGATGCAACTTCCCTGACCCTTAAGTCAACAAGTGAGTTTATTGATCCATAAAAGCCGCCAGTCGATACCAACAAACACAAGCGACGCACAGGCTTGAGGAGGGAGATTACACAGAACCCTAACAAGTGGCTTTCTTGTATCTGACATATCTAATTCTGTCCATACTTGGGATTTAGACAAAGGGGAAGATGGCAAGCAAAGACATAAGAAAGTGAGGCTAATGACAGTATCTCAAGCTTACACATCTCCTTGGATATAGGACAAAAACAGAAAGATAAACAGATGAGTGAGTATAACAACCTCACCAACATGCCAAGATACTGCTAGTCTTCTCTCTCAGGATTTAGATGCAAGTTGAGATAGACAGAAGTGGAGAAATAAAGTGTGGGCCTTGAGGAAGACATATTTGCATTGTCTATTGACAGATTCAAATTTTTTAATGAAGGTTTATTTGGTTTTCGAAGCATCGATAAAATAAAAGCTGAATACAAATTCTAAAGCTGCTATGGTGATATTTAGGGTTGGACAAGTATTTGTTGAACTAACTTTTATTCATGTCACTAAGTTTGATGCTTTAATTACCTCACATGCAGTGACTAATGGAAATGAGTACACTACGGTGCAACATCACATAAATGTCACCTGATTATAAATTATATCACCTTACAGTAAATGCATTACTTCCAAGTTCAACAGTACAGTATTTGTTTGCTTGTAAAATGAAAAATTAACAGTTTATCTTTACTATATCTAAAATATGGGCCTCAGAGTCAGAATTAAATTCAACTAAAGTTAGTAAACTGTTTATAAAATCAAAGTCTTGTTTTTTAAACACATAATGTCCATCTTTATTTTTGATGAGATGAGAGTTGTTTTGCCATTTTTAGATATGTTTTGTTCAGCAGCTCTTTGCTGCAGGGGTTATTTTTCACTACTTTTCTGTTTTATATACTTCAAGGGTGTGGTACTGGATTAAAGTCAGGTGACATACTTGGTCAGGTCACAGTTTTACTTTTTTTGTGTGTCTCAGAAACTCATGTGATTTTGGAAGTGTGCTTTAGATCATTCTTGAATATTTCCCTTCTTTAAGCTTTGCAAGACCTGTCAGCAAGAATTCTAGCATAACAACAGCCATTTATGGTCACATCTATAAATGTCACCTATCCACTACCTTTTGCGCTCATGTAGGCATGTAACGATATGAAAATTTGATATCACGATAATTGTGATCAAAATTATCACGGTTATCGATATTATCACGGTATTGTGAAATATGTTCAAAATGTTTAAAAAGTACTCATAGGCACACTTAAATCAATGAACAACGTTTTTATTTTAGAAAAACCAATCAAAATATGAGCTTAAACCTTAAATAACATATTAAAAAGCTTAAAAAATTAAAGAGGGGACCTTAAAAGAGCCAGGAGGTAGTCCGTTTGCTTGAAAGCAACATTAGGAATAACAAAGTACAACAAAAAAAGTAAGGTGCCACTGCCTCATAAAGATTAACAAATAAATAAAATTAAAATAAAATTACATTCTTTATATTGTGCAAATTGTAACTATCTTCACATTCAGTGCTCAGAAAGATCTAGTCTTACAAATATAATATAATATACAATAACACTACTATATAAAACAAAGTAAAAATGATTTCATGAAGGAACTTTATAGTGAGGCACAGCAACCTTCATCAGCTTCAAAAATCCAGGCCTCTCAACAGTTTGAAATGGCATCATGTCTTTTGCAATAAAATATGAGATAGCTGCTGTGAGGTCTTTGGCATGTTTCAATGTCGGTGCATAAGCAGCCTTCCTTTCAAACGCCTGGGTTATTGTTTGTGCCACTGTGACCGAAGAAGTAGAAGCTGTTGGAGGATTTGTCCTGGTTCTGTCCACTACACACCCTCTCTGTAAATAAGAGGAAAGCAAATTTATAATGGTTATTATTAAATAATTATTATTCATCATCACACACGCGCACGCACACACACACCCCTCCCTAACCACCCACACCATGTAACGCTGTCTTCTGAACATTAACCGGACTTTCTGTCGGCAACAACGGTGCATTTAGCTTTAGCCACGGAGCTAGTATTGTGCTGGAGCAGAAACGAGACGAACACGCACAGTTTTCACGGTTCCCTAAGCCCCACATGCATTCATTCCAAGTTAACTTACCTTTAACTTGCTGCACAGTTGCGGGTCCCGTAGATGAGCCAGAATGTTGGACGTGTTTCCACTCTTTGCCGATATTTTCTTGTGGCATTTTCGGCAGACTGGGTTGCTTTCTTCCACCAGTCTCCCTCGCGCGTCTTTATAAAATCCGAAGTACGCCCAGACTTCGGACTTGGTACGTTTGGACGGTGAAAAAATCTCTCCCCTGCCAGTGTCCTCCGCCATATTTACGAGTTGTTTACTGTGCAGTGCGCATGCGCGCGGGGCGCATGTATCCGATCGGCTGCCTGCCGCTGCACTTCTCACAACAGCAGTAGGCCTATTCCTGAGATTTTCCGGATTGTGGCAATCAGACACGGTTTAACGGTAATTAAAATTTGAAACGGGAGTACTAACCGTCAGACATTTTACTGCGGTTTATCATTTTAACCGGTAATCGTTACATCCCTACGCTCATGTAGCCCCATATCACCATGCCACCATCTCCATGATCGGTGGTTGGGGCAATGAATTCACTGTGGTTGTCTTGGCCAGGTTCATGCCAAACACGTTAGACCCAGTCTGAGCTGATTATATATATCTTGGTTTCATCTGACCAAAGAATGTGCTTCCAATAGTAATCAATTTCTTTTATTGTACTTGAGGTGTAATTTTAGAAGGACAGCTACTACAGCTCTATTGAGTGCTACTTTGTCTTATTTTAAAGCTCCTGATAATGCATGAACTTTCTTTCAAATGTTTAGTTGGTCTTACAATCAGATTTTTTAAGTCCTTGGGCAGTTGCCTTCCATGTGGAGCCATTATGCAGGCAAGCAGACATGCACAGGTATGCACAATTTTGTTTCAATGATCACGTGATTTCTAAGTTTGGTGTAAGTGATCACAGATGTATTCACTTTTGTTGCATTGAGTTTCGATTTCGGTTTCAGGTTACCCTCATTTCCTGAAGCTGTCTTCACATTAAATATAACTTAAACAATGAATCAAAGCTCACTTCTCTAATTTGAATCCACAATTTTACCATTACTGTGTTTGCCTGCATCATTATGCATACTCCGCAGAAATATTTCATGGGAGAAAAGATGTATAATCAAAAAGTTTCATTCACGGAGGTTTAATATACGGGGAAACTAAAGACTTCTGTTGGGGCTTGTGTTGTCTAATCAGTGTATCTGCACAGGCTTTAATTGAATGAACAGCTGGTAGGGATCATACGGATAAAAAAGAAAGCTGATGTGCATTTTTAACAGGGTGTCCCTAAAGTCTGGACACCTAGGAAACCGCAGATTCAATATGGCTTTGTCGAAAGAAGAAAGAGTTGAACTGGTTCTTCTCAGTGGACATGAGGAATGGACATATCGAAACATAGCAAATGAATTTAGTCTTTTGGCAAAGCCATATTTAAACTGAGGAGGGAAAATAAATATAGTTAATGAGATTTTCTATGTGTTCAGACTTTAGGAACACCCTAGTTTCTATGTTGCAACTATTTGATTCAATTGCAATATTAAGATACAGAGAAATATTTATTTTAAGCTGAAGACGTAGTAAATTATTAGAGACCATGGGTAAGGCTTTTGTTTGCACATGGGATGTTGTTTGGTTTCTCTACAGTTTCTTATCCAGAATTAGTGTGTTACCTACAGTAGATGGCTGGTATGTTCCCAGTTTGGAGAAACAGACAGGATGGAAGCTAAACATATTTTTAGCACCTAAAACAAGACTCTGATTTTTTAAAAAACAACAAAAACTCAAAGTAATTCTGGAGAACTATGTCTTGACTCCAATGATTAACTCTACCCTGAAGCTATGGTAATTGAACTCACAATTCACTTTATGACAAAAAGAAAAAAGAAGAAATTCTCTCCTACGCCTCAATTATTAACCTGTTAGCATGTGCAGACCACTGCTGACTGAGAGGTTGTAATCACATTTCCCCCAAGGACTTCAGAGTCTGTAATCCTGCCCAGTTACAGTCATTGTTTGAATTTCTGAGAAACATTATATAGGGTTTACAAAATAACTGTCTTCTGTCATGTTTTTATTGGAGAAGACAAATATTTTATAAATGAGCTTTAACTGTGTAGGGTTAGGGATAGTGTATCTACTCCAGTCTGAAGTATAGAAGGCCACACTTCATACAGGTATCTTTGGACATTTATTTTCCCCACAGTCTGCCGACACCATGAAAACTAGTGAGGATCCTTTCTGTGGCAATGGCGTTCTCTGAAGTAATGATGGTGTTCTCCTCTGTAGCCATGCCGTAACCAGCCCACAATCCCACACAGGTGACCCCGCGCTAAACCGTAGCCACGTGACCTTCTAAAGGTGTACATTCACTTTTCCCAGAATGCTCTTCATTGCATTTTCAGTTAGTTTAAACAATCATACAAAATTTAAACATTTAAAAAATAGCAATTCTAAAATCACTGTCTTTGGACAGTTACAGCGAGGGTTAGAAATAATGCCTATGATAGAGACACAAACAGTTGTAATAAATTTCAGTGAATCAAATCATCATTTTAAATGGTCAAATTGTGATTTTGTTGTTGGTATTTACTGTATCTGTATGTCTACTCAGTTCACACCAACTTAAAAATAAATAAATAAGTAAACAAAACAAAACAAAAAATCTTCTACACCAATCAAGGTCTGTTCGAAGAGTTACATTTACTCTAACCCATTCAGCCTGAGACTTTCAAACATGTAATATAATGCTGTATACTTTGCTTGACTCAGAACTCGCCAGAATGTTGGAATGTCGGTGAAATATTTCCTTTTAATATCCAACATTTCCCCTGTCCTGGTTAGTTGATCTTGATTGAGTTGCTAAAGGATGAATGTACTCTACATAAACACAACTCAACACTGGCTAGATAAGATGTATCTGTATCTTGGCTCTGCAAACGAATTTCTTCACTGACATTTAAGCTCCAGGAAACATTTTGAAGATAGGAGGGCAGCTCTGAATTGTGAAGCTCTGGGGTTCCAATACGAGCTAAAATCTACAAGGGATGCTGTTTTCTGATAACTGTTGGACAGTACCATGCATGGAAACATGCACTCTGAAGGCACAGGATTTCACAGAGTTTTTGTCATCAAATATTTATAGTTTGTGGAAAAGCATTGCTCGCCATCTTCTTTCTATTTTTCTCTTCTCTCCATGTCGGTAGCAACTGAGTTGAGGTGCTCTATTTGTCATATTCTCTAGGTAACTAATTACAACTCACTCACTACCCCCAGCACACAGAGACACACATGATGTAAGAAACATGTAATAATGAAACGTAGTTGCCATCATCCTAATCCAAACTACGGAACCATGTGAAAAGCAGCAGAGTAAACATGCTATTGCTTAACAGCTTGTAGGGTCTTAAATACATGGAGTAGAGTAAGCTTTCTGATGAAAGCCCACATTTTCACTATGGATTACACTGATTGGGAATTAAAGACAGTAATACTGGCTGTAATAGTGCTGGTTCAAGGTTGTCACTTTCACCACATAAGGCTTGTGCTTTGTATCACAAAGACAGGCAAATAGACAAGCAGCTGAGATGCAAGGGACATTGTACACATGTACAGTATTCAATGAGGATTAAACAATGCTCAGTGGACTCTTGTATGAGTCCACTGAGCATAAAGTCATCTCACACTGACATCAGAGCTGTATTACTGACAGAATATCATACTGCATTTTTATCTAATAACACTGAATAAAGGTATTTTTGTTTTTTGTTTGTTTCTAATCAAGAATTCTTGGTTTCAAAAATAATATCTGATTGGCAAATGAAACACTACTAGCATTACATTAATTGATATTGTTTGTGATTTGATTTAACTGCATTTACATTAACTGAAAATATTTGCCTACTACAGGGACTCAAAGCCATCTATATGTTTAGAAGGTACCAGTTTATCAAGCATGATTCAATGATTACTCATTGGTTTGATTACATGTGACAGCAGAAGAATAAAATGTTTAAACAGAAATCGCCTCTAAACAATAAAAAGAAATGTGAACATATGCTTTATGACCAACCTACTTTTGTGAAATACTTGGAAGTTGTAGTTATTAAATGTTGCAACATACACTGTCCTTCTAAACAATGCCCTGATAGACTTGTGGCAACAATTTGTGTTTTCACCTTTCCTTATTATAATCCCCCACCCCTACACAAAGCCATGTTAGGAAAGAAGTCTTAGATTGGTTTGTAAGAACTTAACTGACTTGCAAACCTCATTTAACACACTCGTGATCAGTTGAAATGCTGACAGAATGAGAGCAAATCCCTGCTGCCAGGTTCCAAAATTCAATAGAGAGTCTGGAACTAGATTCGGTGAATATGCAACAGCAGATTGATACTCATGCTTTCAGAAATAACTCAGATGAGGGTATAATGCCGAGATGTCCACTTATTTATTTATTCCAGAGTAAAGGTTTCATATAAGGGGAAATAAGCGAATAAAATGATTTCTTCACATCAACACAACATTAAATTCCCAATTCTTCATGATTACATGCAAAGTAATGCTCAGGGGAATGGTAAAGCATAAACAGAAAATACCAGAACCATGAGAATCAATGTTAGAATTGCTTGCTAATAAGAACATTTCTTTCATGTACAGCCAAGTTAAGTGCACTTGTTCCTTCTGCTGATTATATAAGACTGCAGACACACAAACCAACTTGAAGCATGTTTTTGTGTTATTTTAGTCTGATAAGTAGATGAAGATATGAAGTACACACGTGGACAAAATTGTTGGTACCCCTCAGTTAAAGAAGGAAAAACCCACAATTCTCACTGAAATCACTTGAAACTCACAAAAGTAACAATAAATAAAAATTTATTGAAAATTAAATAATCAAAATCAGCCATCACTTTTGAATTGTTGATTAACATAATTATTTTAAAAAACAAACTAATGAAATAGGGCTGGACAAAAATGATGGTACCCATAACTTAATATTTTGTTGCACAACCTTTTGAGGCAATCACTGCAATTAAACGATTTCTGTATTTGTCAATGAGTGTTCTGCAGCTGTCAACAGGTATTTTGGCCCACTCCTCATGAGCAAACAGCTCCAGTTGTCTCAGGTTTGATGGGTGTCTTCTCCAAATGGCATGTTTCAGCTCCTTCCACATATGTTCAATGGGATTCAGATCTGGGCTCATAGAAGGCCACTTTAGAATAGTCCAACGCTTTTCTCTCAGCCATTCTTGGGTGTTTTTGGCTGTGTGTTTTGGATCGTTGTCCTGTTGGAAGACCCATGACCTGTGACTGAGACCAAGCTTTCTGACACTAGGCAGCACATTTCTCTCCAGAATGCCTTGATAGTCTTCAGATTTCATCGTACCTTGCACACTTTCAAGACACCCTGTGCCAGATGCAGCAAAGCAGCCCCAAAACATTACTGAGCCTCCTCCATGTTTCACCGTAGGGACAGTGTTCTTTTCTTCGTATGCTTGCTTTTTGAGTCTATGAACATAGAGTTGATGTGCCTTACCAAAAAGCTCCAGTTTGGTCTCATCTGTCCAAAGGACATTCTCCCAGAAGCTTTGTGGCTTGTCAACATGCATTTTTGCAAATTCCAGTCTGGCTTTTTTATGAGTTTTTTTCAACAGTGGTGTCCTCCTTGGTCGTCTCCCATGAAGTCCACTTTGGCTCAAACAACGACGAATGGTGCGATCTGACACTGATGTACCTTGGCCTTGGAGTTCACCTTTAATTTCTTTGGAGGTTGCTCTGGGCTCTTTGGATACAATTCGAACGATCCGTCTCTTCAATTTGTCATCAATTTTCCTCTTGCGGCCACGTCCAGGGAGGTTGGCTACTGTCCCGTGGGTCTTGAACTTCTGAATAATATGAGCCACTGTTGTCACAGGAACTTCAAGCTGTTTAGAGATGGTCTTATAGCCTTTACCTTTAAGATGTTTGTCTATAATTTTTTTCGGATGTCCTGGGACAATTCTCTCCTTCGCTTTCTGTTGTCCATGTTCAATGTGGTACACACCTTTTCATCAAACAGCAGAGTGACTACTTGTCTCCCTTTAAATAGGCAGACTGACTGATTATGAATTTGGAAACACCTGTGATGTCAATTAAATGACACACCTGAGTTAATCATGTCACTCTGGTCAAATAGTTTTCAATCTTTTATAGAGGTACCATCATTTTTGTCCAGGCCTGTTTCATTAGTTTGTTTTTCTAAATAATTATGTTAATCAACAATTCAAAAGTAATGGCTGTTTTTGATTATTTAATTTTCAATAAATTTTTATTTATTGTTACTTTTGTGAGTTTCAAGTGATTTCAGTGAGAATTGTGGGTTTTTCCTTCTTTAACTGAGGGGTACCAACAATTTTGTCCACGTGTGTATATCCTTATGGCAAGCAGATAGTTGTGCCGACAGTAAGCTACATAAAGCTTGTTCTCTTGCTCTACTTTTACTCTCCTACACATATTTAAGGATGATAATAATACATTTTTTATAAGCTGTAGGACCAGGGCTGTACAGTGCGAGTGTTTCACTCGCATATAAATAAAAAAGGAGCACACGTGCGAGTACAGATGTCAACCCTATCATTCGCATTTGCTCCTAAAATAAATCCACACAAAGTGGATCAAACTAAAAGTCATAGCCTACACCTTCTTCTTCAACAACTTTTTTTCACATCGGCACGCTACAACACGACATGGTCAGAAAACCCGTGAGCTCCTCTCGACTCTCAGGCCGTCTCCCCCACACAGTACCGAGCATCACGCAGACCGGCGCACTTTCTTAAAGCGACAGGCTCCTATTTTTGTCTTTAGCTTTTATGAACACATTAACTTGAAATAACCAAATACTGTGTCTGTCTAAATTATGATAATGCAAATGACACTAAATTAAGCATGTAAAAAAGTGTAAATACCATAAAGTAATAACTGAAGTAAAATTGTCATCAGTTAACCCAATCTATGCATTCCGCACCTATAATCAGACTCCCCTAAGAACACAAGATATGGCATCAAAATATGTCTGGTATTTATGTATAAAGTCTTTAATATAAGTATAGTTCTTAAGTATAAAGTCATTTGTAATTGTTGTTATTTTTATTGGGCCAGTTAACAATATAATAGAATTGAAATTCTTTATTTATCCCACACCTGGGAAATTATTTGCTACAACAGCTAAAACACCAAATCACAAAAGTTTTTTTTTTTTTTTTTTTTTTTTTTTTTAAACTAGTAAATTACACTCTGTGAGAACAGAATAATACATAAGGGGCTAAATGATCACAGTATGGCAGATTAAGAACAGAGAGACTATTTCAAAACTAGGACTTTAACAGAAATATGCAGATTGAGTTAACTGTGCAGATTGTATGAGATGAAATCAAATCTGGAGTCAAAATTTATTGGGCCACTTAACAAAATCTGACTCCCCTTATCCAAGAAGTCACAACCTCCAAACTTTCTCAGCTACAACATCTGCACCTCTGCTGCTGTTGTATAATGTCTTGTGTACATGATGGCTTCCACCAAGTTTTTTTGCTTGGAAATTGGAAAAATGTAACACAATGCCATCTGAGTGATAATAGAAAATATGACAAAAGAAAGAAGTCAGGAGACCAATCACACTCCAAATGAAAGGAAGCCATATTGGTGAAAGTTTTTTCTTTTGTGAGAACAAAATCAATAATTCTTTACAAACTATTTACAAATCTCTCTCTCTCTCTCTCTCTCTCTCTCTCTCTCTCTCTCTCTCTCTCTCTCTGGGCTTTGGTGTTTCCTTGTGACGAATGTAGTATAGATGTCCATCTGTAAAAAATACATTGGTTTATTTGTTCACAAAGTCCTGAGGACCAATGAAGCTGATGTATCTGACACTGGTGAGGGATGATCATCTATTTTGTGGGAGAAGCTTTGTTTGTGCAATGTCACTGTTAGAACTGCATTCATTTATTTGACCACCACTGAAGACCTCATGAGGATCAGCTTGGAGGGGCCATGTCTTGAGGACTTTGATCCAAGTCCTGCTGTGGACCGCTGGATGAACTCAGCCAAGCGTGCCAGGCGACTTGAATACAAAAAGATGTGGGACGGGATAGCCTAGCCATGCTAACCCCATGTTTCTGACAGCACAAGGGTCTAGGGAAGCTCGACAGGGAGGGAGGCGGGCTAAAAGGTTGTCTATCAAATCCCTCTGCAGCAATTGGGTAGGTATACAACCAATCAACGCAACGAATAGGCTGACGTAGTTCCGAGAGCACCGGCGGATTGTGGCTAAGTCCCATTAGCTTCCCAACCAGCGGAGCCGCAGAGCCAACTGGTATATTAAGGATTTGCCATATCCCGTCGGCATAAGTCCAAATACGTCTTTCTTCTCAATGAAACACTTCAGTGCCGACCTTTGTTTATCTTTCAAGTTGAATTTTAGCTTCAAATCTTTAAGGGCTGTGGCCAAAGCCGAGTCGAAAGATAACTGTTTATTGTGCTCCTAAATTTTTTCATTTAGGAGCACCTGTGCTCCTAGTGAAAAAGCTAAGCGTACAGCCCTGTGTAGGACCACTTCTAAAATACTAGCATCTCAGAGTTGATGTTTAGACTAGGCTAATCTCAAAACTTCCTAAACACTCAATTTCTATTGTATTAAAGCAGTGCTTCTCAAATAGTGGGGTGTGCCCATCTGGGTGGGCGCAGAGGCATGACAAGTGGTGCACGAGCGACTGGAAGTAAAAGGTCCGTCTACGTAGAACTAATTAGATGAACTATTGTTTTAACGTCGACCTGTTTTTCGCAGCGCACAAACTGCGCTGGCTGTACTTCCGTATTTGGCAAATGCCAACTAAAGAAAAAGCAAGAACTCATCGTTAATATGCAAATGAAACACTGGCATATTTGATCACATCACCATCTCAGCTCATCTACTCTGATTATTTTTTTTTACCAGGGGTGTGAAACATAGGGCCTGCCAGATTGTCCATTTCAGCCCACGGGACTACTTTGCAAAGTGTGAAAATTACAGAGAAGACATTAACTATAAATTGTAAAACTCCATCCATCCTCTATACACCGCTTTATCCTCACTAGGGTCATGGGGGGTGCTGGAGCCTATCCCAGCTGACTCGGGTGAAGGCAGGGGACACCCTGGACAGGTCGCCAGTCTGTCACAGGGCTACATATACAGACAAACAATCACACTCACATTCATACCTACGGACAATTTAGAGTAATCAATTAACCTCAGCATATTTTTGGACTGTGGGAGGAAGCCGGACTTCCCGGAGAAAACCCACGCATGCACAGGGAGAACATGCAAACTCCATGCAGAAAGATCCCAGGCCGGGATTTGAACCGAGGATCTTCTTGATGCAAGGCGAAAGTGCTAACCACTAGACCACTGTGAAGCCCAAATTGTAAAACTGTAAATTTTAAATGATTTCTAGACCATGACAAGTTGTTTTGATGATAAAGTGAGATACTCGATTGTTCACTTCCAGATAACTGTGACTAAATGTTTTGTTCTGTTGTAGATAAACTGTGATCTGTCAGTTGCAAAACACATGTAAATGATTATATTGTTGAAACTGAACTTGTTTTTCTTAAGAAATTTCAGGTTGTTCATAATGTGTTGTAAAATAGAATTCCTTAAATGTGAATCAGAATGCACTTTTTTGAAGTAGGTTATTATGCTGTGATTTTACTGGGGCTCACTCGAGATAAAATTGGGCTTTATGTGACCCCTGGACTAAAATGAGTTTGACATCACTGATCTTTACTGTTATAAACAACAAACTAGAATCAGCTAAAATCACACAGCCCTGCATATTCAGGCAGCTGACATATAGCCTAGCCGCGCTAGACCCAGGTCTGAAGACACAAGGGTCTAGGAACTCACGACAGGGAGGGGCTAAAAGGTTGTCTTTCAAATCATTCTGCAGCAATTGGGTAGGTATACAACCAATCAGCACAACGAATATGTTGACGTAGTTCCTAGAGCGCCGGAAATCAGAGGATGCGGGAGTTCGGTGAAGCCTTATTTATACAGTCAATGGGTGAAGCTCAAGTATATTACAGACATGTTAACAGAAAATTATTCAGAGTCGGTGGTAATGGAGCTCAACGACTGTTGTCGTTTTTGTTGTCGACCCTGGCAGAGAATTAAATTCGTTGGTGTGGGTTGTCTAGCGCGACTAGGCTAGTTGTTTCTGGTTGTTTCTGTCAGAATCGTCACGCCTCTGTCATCACTTAGTTACGCCCGCCTTCTGACTCTACACTTCATGGTGATTCATCGGCCAGTTTTAGGAGCATCCAACCTCGAGGCTTACCAAGGGTAACTAGACTCACCCTGGCAGAGAATTAAATTTGTTGCTGTGGGTTGTCTAGCACGCCCAGGCTAGCTTACATATATATACGTGTGTGTGTGTGTGTGTGTGTGTGTGTGTGTGTGTGTGTGTGTGTGTGTGGGCGGGTAGTTATCGGGGTTGTGTGGACCTACAACCATAGGAAAACTAAAATAAATGTCATTTGTGGGGACCTCATTTGGGTCCCCACAAGTTTAAACAGTGTTTTCTTGGCCATTTTGTTGTTACTGTATAAAGTAAAAGTGCAAAAACGTTTCTTTAGGGTTAGGCATTGTTTTGGTCTGGGTTAAGGTTAGGGTTAGGGGTTAGATATGAATGGGAGTCAATGGTAGGTCCCCACAAGGATAGGAATACACAGTGCATGTGTGTGTGTGTGTGTGTGTGTGTGTGTGTGTGTGTGTGTGTGTGTTGTCCTCCAAAGGGGGGACTGGCAGAAAATATTTGAGAACCACTGTATTAAAGGAAGTGAAATATTCTGCCAGGAAGGTGAAAAATGAGCCAAATGTCTAAAAGTGAGTGGAGAAAGGTCTTATTTTGAGAAATTGTCACAGTCAGGCCACTGGAAAACAAATATTCCACCCTGTAACATATTTCTCCATTTATTATCCAATATAAAGTGGCTTCATTTAGAGACTACTTGTCCACTGAGGGAAGTGTATGCAAGTCTCATTCAATTTAGCTACATTAATACAGAACCAGAATGTAACCCATAATTTAACCCCAAAAAAGTACTTTTATGAAATGGCTGTCAAAGTTGTCAAAGTGGGGCAAATTGACAGACTTCTAGAGAGTCAACATTTTATTCCAACAAAGCTGATTCCATTGTTAGCTGTCAAGTAGTGTGTGCTCATGTTTCACACATTTAAGGATAACTGAATATCTAGCTTCACTCACTTGCACTCTGTGCAAAATCAGAAAAGTTACACCTTTTCATGCAGCTTTTAGGTGGAAACTTTTCATTGGAAGTCTAAGACAAAATCCATGTCAGCAATATCATATTATTGATGGTCAGCAGGTCCTATTATGCCCATCATTCAAACTGAATAAAAGTTAGGGAACCACTTGCAAAAACTGCAAGGGATTCATTTGAGCATCAAATGAACATATCTTGAAACTATCAGACATGGAAAAATAAAATAATATAAAAATAAAAAAGTTATACAATTATACATATCAGACAAAAGTTATGAAAGGCATAGATTTAAAGATAATTACATTAATTTATGCTCTTTGTTATGTATTAAAGAAAATACATTCTCATTATGCCTGTAATGAGCACAATAAATCAATGTGAGCAATTATTTATTTGATATGTGGTACAAACTGAAAAATATATGTTATTTTGGGATATATGAAAATGAGATGAGAATACTGAAACTTGTTGACGGGATCATGCATTCATATGAAGTCAACAACAGCGCTAATATTTCCTGTTGAAGCACATGTGAATCTTGTGAAGCCAATACTTAGACCTCAGCAACCCTATGAAGATTGTATGAAATGTCATAAAATTATAAGGGAAACACTTGGGAAAGATAACTTGAATGAAGAAAAAATAAATGTGTTTTGTGTCAATAATTCTTCATTAAATGTATTTTAAGGGTTTGGAAGCAGAGTGGTCCAACTCACTTTCTGTAGTTATTGAGAAAAATGGGTTCAAAATTTTGTGTTTTTAAGAATGGTCTAACACTGGAAGTGCCATTTCAATGCTATATTTGGGTTGTGGATTGGACCACTTTTCATTTAAAATCGAGACCATAAAATATTACAGAAATTATATAAAACCCAGTTTGGATTTTTTGTGGGTGAGAGCACTCTGTTTCTAACCCCCTCAGTTGGTGCTTTTGGAGCTGCAGTACGTACAATACAGATAGATAGATAGATAGATAGATAGATAGATAGATAGATAGATAGATAGATAGATAGATAGATACTTTATTATTCCCGAGGCAAATTTAAGAATCCCGAGGGAAACTTCACACTTATTTCACAGTCACACTTACAGGAGAAAAGGTTGTGTCTTGATAGGTTGTGGTAATTGTTTGCATTTGTAACTTATTGTATCTCCTTCAAAAAATGCTCATTGTGTTTCTCAGAAACAAAGCATTAAAAGTGTATTTACTACCTTTCAATTTCGGTATATTTATATGTCCTTAATTTTCAGCACTGTCAGATGTTACCATCCTTGATCTGCTTGTCCAAAAAATAAACACTGACATCATACATTATGTGTTGTTATTTAAATTAAGACTCATGGCAAACATGAATTTAATAAATAGTTCCATCTATTACACACGTGGACAAAATTGTTGGTACCCCTCAGTTAAAGAAGGAAAAACCCACAATTCTCACTGAAATCACTTGAAACTCACAAAAGTAACAATAAATAAAAATGTATTGAAAATTAAATGATCAAAAACAGCCATTACTTTTGAATTGTTGATTAACATAATTATTAAAAAAAACAAACTAATGAAACAGGCCTGGACAAAAATGATGGTACCTCTATAAAAGATTGAAAACTATTTGACCAGAGTGACATGATTAACTCAGGTGTGTCATTTAATTGACATCACAGGTGTTTCCAAACTCATAATCAGTCAGTCTGCCTATTTAAAGGGAGACAAGTAGTCACCCTGCTGTTTGGTGAAAAGGTGTGTACCACACTGAACATGGACAACAGAAAGCGAAGGAGAGAATTGTCCCAGGACATCCGAAAAAAAATTATAGACAAACATCTTAAAGGTAAAGGCTATAAGACCATCTCTAAACAGCTTGAAGTTCCTGTGACAACAGTGGCTCATATTATTCAGAAGTTCAAGACCCACGGGACAGTAGCCAACCTCCCTGGACGTGGCCGCAAGAGGAAAATTGATGACAAATTGAAGAGACGGATCGTTGGAATTGTATCCAAAGAGCCCAGAGCAACCTCCAAAGAAATTAAAGGTGAACTCCAAGGCCAAGGTACATCAGTGTCAGATCGCACCATTCGTCGTTGTTTGAGCCAAAGTGGACTTCATGGGAGACGACCAAGGAGGACACCACTGCTGAAAAAAACTCATAAAAAAGCCAGACTGGAATTTGCAAAAATGCATGTTGACAAGCCACAAAGCTTCTGGGAGAATGTCCTTTGGACAGATGAGACCAAACTGGAGCTTTTTGGTAAGGCACATCAACTCTATGTTCATAGACTCAAAAACCAAGCATACGAAGAAAAGAACACTGTCCCTACGGTGAAACATGGAGGAGGCTCAGTAATGTTTTGGGGCTGCTTTGCTGCATCTGGCACAGGGTGTCTTGAAAGTGTGCAAGGTACGATGAAATCTGAAGACTATCAAGGCATTCTGGAGAGAAATGTGCTGCCTAGTGTCAGAAAGCTTGGTCTCAGTCGCAGGTCATGGGTCTTCCAACAGGACAACGATCCAAAACACACAGCCAAAAACACCCAAGAATGGCTGAGAGAAAAGCGTTGGACTATTCTAAAGTGGCCTTCTATGAGCCCAGATCTGAATCCCATTGAACATATGTGGAAGGAGCTGAAACATGCCATTTGGAGAAGACACCCATCAAACCTGAGACAACTGGAGCTGTTTGCTCATGAGGAGTGGGCCAAAATACCTGTTGACGGCTGCAGAACGCTCATTGACAAATACAGAAATCGTTTAATTGCAGTGATTGCCTCAAAAGGTTGTGCAACACAATATTAAGTTATGGGTACCATCATTTTTGTCCAGCCCTATTTCATTAGTTTGTTTTTTTTAAATAATTATGTTAATCAACAATTCAAAAGTGATGGCTGATTTTGATTATTTAATTTTCAATAAATTTTTATTTATTGTTACTTTTGTGAGTTTCAAGTGATTTCAGTGAGAATTGTGGGTTTTTCCTTCTTTAACTGAGGGGTACCAACAATTTTGTCCACGTGTGTAAAATTGCAAAGGAATTCATACAATATTTATATATAATATTTTAAAAAATGCAAATTACACCAGAAATATGAAATCCTCAGGGACAAAATGAAAGAAGTTGATTTGGAAGGATAAAGCTGTGACCAATCAAGACACTGTAAAACATTTTTACACACTGTAAAAAATGTTTGTAAAGTTTATGGTGGAAAAACTGTCAAAACATGACCGCAAAAATCTGTAAACCCTGCTACATTTCCCCACTCGTTATTTAATGAAAACATGAATTTATTATTTCATTATTTCAGGTAAAAATCACAGTTTGTACCTGTCAAATTGATGTACTTTTGTGTACATATATACAGTGTTGTACAGTACTTAAGTATTTTTTTTCAGGATCTGTACTTTCTTGAGTATTTATATTTCTGTGAATTTTTATTTTTACTTCACTACATTTTCATGTTAAAATGTAAAATAAGACCGGAATAAATTGTACCGGGCTTTGCAAAAGTTCTGTTACACGGTTTCATGATCTTTAGAGACGTTTACATGTCGGAGTGAAAAATTCCATTAAATAAACTGAAAGTTCTACCTTATAGGCAGGTGTCCTTGATAGTTTTTTTCTCCGGTGAAGTTGTATCAAGATGGAAGTCAAAAGAGTTGAGATATCTGCTCTCCTTCATGCTGGCCACAACAAGTCTGACAGAGCCAAGCAGCTGAACATCAGCCGGATGACCGTCCACAGAGTCGCGGAGAGGCTCAAGACTAGTGAAGATCTTTCAGTGATCTTTCAAGAATGGTGAAGACCTGAAAGATCTTCACCATTCTTTAGCCTCTCCGCGACTCTGTGGACGGTCATCCGGCTGATGTTCAGCACGAAGGAGAGCAGATATCTCAACTCTTTTGACTTCCATCTTGATACAACTTCACCGGAGAAAAAAATTGTATTAAGGACACCTGCCTATGAGGTAGAACTTTCAGTTTATTTAATGGAATTTTTCACTCCGATATGTAAACGTCTCTAAAGATCATGAAACCGAGTGTAACAGAACTTTTGCAAAGCCCGGTACTTTTCTTTCATTAACATTACTTTATAGAAATCTGTTTTCACTTTGACATTAAAGAGATTTTTCCAATAATTTACTTTGTTAAAAAAGCTAAATTTTATTGAACATGATTGATTTATGAAAGCAATAAAAGGGTAAAACATCAAAGGGGGTGAATACTTATGATAGGCACTGGACTTCAAACTATATATATATATATATATATATATATGTATATATATATATATATATATATATACAGTATATACACCCCCTTGACAGAGTATATATATATATATATATATATATATATATATATATATATATATATACACCGGCAAAAGATCTGGTGGGGGTATGTAGTACCAGAAAAAACCCCGGTGGTGGTACGCCATATACAGTGCCTTGTGAAAGTATTCGGCCCCCTTGAACTTTTCAACCTTTCTCCACATTTCAGGCTTCAAACATAAAGATATAAAATTTTAATTTTTTGTCAAGAATCAACAACAAGTGGGACACAATCGTGAAGTGGAATGAAATTTATTGGATATTTTAAACTTTCTTAACAAATAAAAAACTGAAAAGTGGGGCGTGCAATATTATTCGGCCCCTTTACTTTCAGTGCAGCAAACTCACTCCAGAAGTTCAGTGAGGATCTCTGAATGATCCAATGCTGTCCTAAATGACTGATGATGATAAATAGAATCCACCTGTGTGTAATCAAGTCTCCGTATAAATGCACCTGCTCTGTGGTAGTCTCAGGGTTCTGTTTAAAGTGCAGAGAGCATCATGAAGACCAAGGAACACACCAGGCAGGTCCGAGATACTGTTGTGGAGAAGTTTAAAGCCGGATTTGGATACAAAAAGATTTCCCAAGCTTTAAACATCTCAAGGAGCACTGTGCAAGCAATCATATTGAAATGGAAGGAGTATCAGACCACTGCAAATCTACCAAGACCCGGCCGTCCTTCTAAACTTTCACCTCGAACAAGGAGAAGACTGATCAGAGATGCAGCCAAGAGGTCCATGATCACTCTGGATGAACTGCAGAGATCTACAGCTGAGGTGGGAGAGTCTGTCCATAGGACAACAATCAGTCGTACACTGCACAAATCTGGCCTTTATGGAAGAGTGGCAAGAAGAAAGCCATTTCTCAAAGATATCCATAAAAAGTCTCATTTGAAGTTTGCCACAAGCCACCTGGGAGACACACCAAACATGTGGAAGAAGGTGCTCTGGTCCAGCCCGGTCTCACGGGGATTCGTGAAACTGTCACGTCAGTTTTTGTTTCGGTTTCGTGCGCACCAACACGATGTCGTCATGTTTTTCGTGCCGCTCACCACGAGCGAAACCCGCTGTGGTAATCACATCTGAAAGTGGTTTATACCGGCGGATTCATGACGATCTAAGCTGTCCATTGGCGTTTGCGGCCGCCGCCGCCGCTGCGGCCGCCGGACATTCTTTAAATTCCTATGCAAATTCGGCGGATTCATGACGATTTAAGCTGTCCATCGGCGTTTGCGGCCGCCGCCGCCATTGCGGCCGCCAGACATCCGGCCGCAGGAGCAGCCGCGGCGGCGGCTGCAAACGCCGATGGACAGCTTAAATCGTCATGAATCCGCCGGTATAAACCACTTTCAGATGTGATCCTGCCGCCGCCGCGGCCGGAAGTCCGGCGGCCGCAATGGCGGCCGCGGCAGCGGCCGCGAACGCCGATGGACAGCTTAGATCGTCATGAATCCGCCGGTATAAACCACTTTCAGATGTGATTACCACAGCGGGTTCCGCTCGTGGTGAGCGGCACGAAAAACATGACGACATCGTGTTGGTGCGCACGAAACCGAAACAAAAACTGACGTGACAGTTTCACGAATCCCCGTGAGACCGTGTTGTCTGGTCAGATGAAACCAAAATGGAACTTTTTGGCCACAATACAAAACGATGTTTGGCGTAAAAGCAACACAGCTCATCACCCTGAACACACCATCCCCACTGTCAAACATGGTGGTGGCAGCCTCATGGTTTGGGCCTGCTTTTCTTCAGCAGGGACAGGGAAGATGGTTAAAATTGATGGGAAGATGAATGGAGCCAAATACAGGACCATTCTGGAAGAAAACCTGTTGGAGTCTGCAAAAGACCTGAGACTGGGACGGAGATTTATCTTCCAACAGGACAATGATCCAAAACATAAAGCCAAATCTACAATGGAATGGTTCACAAATAAACGTATCCAGGTGTTAGAATGGCCAAGTCAAAGTCCAGACCTGAATCCAATGGAGAATCTGTGGGCAGAGCTGAAGACTGCTGTTCACAAACGCTCTCCATCCAACCTCACTGAGCTCGAGCTGTTTTGCAAGGAAGAATGGGCAAGAATTTCAGTCTCTCGATGTGCAAAACTGATAGAGACATACCCCAAGCGACTTGCAGCTGTAATTGCAGCAAAAGGTGGCGCTACAAAGTATTAATGCAAGGGGGCCGAATAATATTGCACGCCCCACTTTTCAGTTTTTTATTTATTAAAAAAGTATAAAATATCCAATAAATTTCGTTCCACTTCACGATTGTGTCCCAATTGTTGTTGATTCTTGACAAAAAATTAAAATTTTATATCTTTATGTTTGAAGCCTGAAATGTGGCGACAGGTTGAAAAGTTCAAGGGGGCCGGATACTTTCACAAGGCACTGTATATACTAACTCTAATTTACAACTGGAATTTGCAGCAAAAAGAAGTACAAGATGTATTTCATAATTAATTCATAGATTGACTTTTTGAGGTTTCATAATTTCCCAGAGGTTTAAGGCTTGTTTTTCTAATTGAAAATTCCTCTCTGTTTTAAAGCTAAACAAATACTAAAAGACAAGTATTATAAAACAGTAGTGTTCTTCCTCTAGTTCATATCTTTGTTGCTGGAGACCAAAAGAGAAGGCATTTTATTCATTATATATATTTTTTAAAATAATCAACCGATTAATCAGTTATCAGAATTTTTTTTCTGCTAAATATTGGAATCGGCCTCAAAAATCCATATCGGTCGGACGCTACTAAACAACACGTTGGCCCTCTCAGTGGGAAATGTAAGTACAAAAAATCAAGATGGAATAGTCGACCGACATACAGTACGATGCACACTCTGCAGGAAGGAGCTTTCTTTTCAGCGAAACACTTCCAGCTTAAGTTGTAGAATATGCTAATTCCAATACCATATATATATATATATATATATATATATATATATATATATATGAAGAAATATTCAATTTCCAAGTAATAAAAGAGAGACAGAATAACCTTTGGATAATAAAATCTTTATATTCTCCTCAGATTTTCTGATTCATCTCTCTTTAGCTCTGTTCTTCGTCTCACTCTTGCCATGTTTCTCCTCTTTTTGCAGCAGTCTGATGTTCAAGTGTGCCTGTGCCTGCATCTTGAATGTCTGTCTGACAAAACAAACAAAACAATAGATACAAGGACAAGTTTTCACAGCAGAAAAAAGCAACCACAACTCCTATTATTACCTTGAAAAATAGCAAAACAAAATATTAATTAAGAATCTTCAGGTGAGGAGACAAGAAAGACAAGGGAAGCTTTAATATAAACAGACAGCAAGGTAAAAGTTGTTGAGAAGTGTATAAAAAAATAACTTTGATATGCTATATTCCTGAATATAAAGTCTCAGCTTTGGTAAGATATCCATCCATCCATTCTCTATACACCGCTTTATCCTCACTAGGGTCGCGGGGGATGCTGGAGCCTATCCCAGCTGACTCGGGTGAAGGCATGGGACACCCTGGACAGGTCGCCAGTCTGTCACAGGGATACATATACAGTAGAGTGCTTATATAATGAGAGTGGCGACATGACGGGTCCAAAAAATTTTGGTCACGTGATCTATAGGAGCCATTTTGTTTCCTATTCATGAACACCGGTTATGCCTGTTAACGTTGTTTACAACACAGAGAGTAATTCTAGGACTTTTTTGGCTTCATAAATACCTGAAAAATGACGGGCTGTTGTGCCTTTGGGTACACAAATCGATCGGAGAAGGGATTACACATGTTTAGATTTCCCAGGAGTAGTGAAAGAAGGAAACTGGGGGAAAATAAAGTCCGGAGAGTGGGATGGAAACCGACTTCATCGTGATTTTTGTGCCAGATTAGTCCCATGTATGTACTTTCATGTTATGATGTATGGGTGAATGACAGATAGAAAAGTTTGATGTGATTTTAGGCAGTTGTGGTTATTTTGACTTTGACCATTTTCATGCATGGAGATGCATGAAATACGGGCCGCTTAAGTTTAACGGGTTAGCCCGTTCAACTTCAGCGGCCCGTCTGAGCTTCGACAACAGCCTCCCTGTTCATTCACATGATTTCCAATTCAACAAACAGCTGACAGTTTTCTGTTTCCTATTTTCTGTTTTCCGTCCAACCTGCAGTCACTTATCAGCCTCATATGACCCGAACAAGCTCCGTGTTGTTCACCTGTTTCTGGGCTGTTAGCCGCCGTTAGCATGAGGATGCTGTTAGCCATATGCTTACAGCTGCAGCACCGTACAGGCGGACGGGAAAACGTATTTTACTAAATTGACCGAAGCTGCAAGCTCGATGATAGAAACATTATATACCCATGGAAAGCTTAGATTCTCATGAATCCGCCGGTATAAACCACTTTCAGATGTGATTACCACAGCGGGTAATATAAACACATTTGTCCAACAAACAGCAAATAACGTAAACAGCAGAACTCACCTTTGAAGGCTCAAAACTAGTCACAGATGAAAATATTCCACAAAACAGCCATAATCCAACCTTGGACATCCAGACAAAACAAGCAAGTAAATTATTTTGTCCAAAACATGTCTTGAAATCAGTAAACAATCCATAGTTTTCGTGAATGTGCACCTCGCGCTGCGCGTCCCATATTGAGTGAATGGAAACAAAATGGCTTCAAATCCCCAGTTGTCGCCACTCTCATTATATAGACACTCTAATATACAGACAAACACTCACATTCACACCTACGTTATTTAGAATAACCAGTTAACCTCAGCATATTTTTGGACTGTATCAGGAAGCCGGAGTGCCCGGAGAAAACCCACGCATGCACAGTGAGAACATGTAAACTCCATGCAGAAAGATCCCAGGCCCGGGCTAACCACTACGCCACTGTGCAGCCTGCTTTGGTAAGATATGCATTATGAAATAGGTATGATGGCAGGAGAAGAGGACAGTAAAAACACGGAGAAAAAATTAAATTGGAGCTGTGCAGAAGAAAACCAAGTAAATGTGAAATGGTGAAAGAAAGAAACATATAATGAAACAACAGCAATTTCTAAAGTAAGGACAGGTGACCAAAATTCAAGCATAAGGCTTTCAACTAAATGAAATGGATCCTACTGACAGCTATGTGTATCCAAAAGTTGATATATCTTATTCTTTTGTGTCGTGTTGTTCTGTTTTTGTCCAATAATTATTAAACCACAATAATTGAGTTGCTTTGTTAGACTGGCCAGCACTTTCTTTTGTTATCATAAACATGTGATTATGACTCACAAGACTCCCAAACATGGAATAATCTGCCAGTGAACACAATCCCAGTAAAAGCACCTCCACCTTCTAGTAGGCTCAGTAGGCCCTTCTCATCCCATTTAATGGAGCTCTGTTATCACCTCATTTAAGCCACATTTATCACTCACAAAACAAGCAAAAAGCCACATGTGGATGCTTACAATGGTGGAGGCATAGACTGGCAGACCTTCAACCTGGAGGCTTCAGTTTGTGTCTCATCTCAGCCCAGAATTATAGTTTCTTTTTGTAGTTACTTATTGTGAAAGTCTTATTCTGAGTTGCTTTCACTTGCCTTTTTTCACTTCGTGCTTGATTCTGATAAGTTTCAACCATAGACTGTATATATAGTGGACGTAGCATCTGGCTCCAGAATTGAAGCCCCCCCAGAAGTGTCAAAAACTTGCAATATCATGCCGTCCGCTAGGGTTGGCTCCAAAAAGCTTTTGCTCCATTCATTTTTGGAAAAAATAAAATTTGATAGACTGATTTTCTACAGCTCAGGATTTTTTTCCCGTTAGTTTTCATGGTCAAAATGAGAGATCAGGTGGCCGATCTTAAAATAAATCAATACTGAATTTTAAATAAATCGTTAAAGTTGGCGGAGCCAGGGGGTGTGCCTATACTTGATAGACAGCAACAGAAGCCTCTACAGTAAAATGTGGGCGGGATAAGAGAGTCCTCAGCCAATCCTGCCCCTAGTTGCTCTCCGGTCCAGTCTGTTTGATGACGCTATTTACGTCACTGGCTCCAAAAAATCCAAAACGGCGACCAGGAAGTAGCAAAATCCAAGCTTCATTTTCTCAGCGTTGAAACCAACGGGTGACGTCACGGTTAGTTTACGCCTGGTTTCAACACCAAAACCTGTGTATATTTAAAAAGGGATCACAATTTCTCAGTGTTACCAGGGTTGCTTCCTTATTATTGATGATCAGGATGCCTAATAATGCAGCAACTGAGCCCACTAATAACTGAAGGAGGTCCCTACTGGCCCACATAAATGGGAATGAGGTGAACCGATAACAGGACTGTTAATGGGTTGATAATTTCCAAATCTGATGTGGTCTATAACAGCCCGGTCTCACGGGGATTCGTGAAACTGTCACGTCAGTTTTTGTTTCAGTTTCGTGCGCACCAACACGATGTCGTCATGTTTTTCATGCCGCTCACCACGAGCGAAACCCGCTGTGGTAATCACATCTGAAAGTGGTTTATACCGGCGGATTCATGACGATCTAAGCTGTCCATTGGCGTTTGCGGCCGCCGCTGCGGCCGCCGGACATTCTTTAAATTCCTATGCAAATTCGGCGGATTCATGACGATTTAAGCTGTCCATCGGCGTTTGCGGCCGCCGCCGCGGCCGCCATTGCAGCTGCCAGACATCTGGCCGCAGCGGCGGCCGCAAACGCCGATGGACAGCTTAAATCGTCATGAATCCGCCGGTATAAACCACTTTCAGATGAGATCCGGCCGCCAGTGCGGCCGGATGTCCGGTGGCCGCAATGGCGGCCGCGGCAGCGGCCGCAAACGCCGATGGACAGCTTAGTTCGTCATGAATCCGCCGAATTTGCATAGGAATTTAAAGAATGTCCGGCAGCCGCCACTGCGGCCACCGCAAACACCGATGGACAGCTTAGATCGTCATGAATCCGCCGGTATAAACCACTTTCAGATGTGATTACCACAGCGGGTTTCGCTCGTGGTGAGCGGCACGAAAAACATGACGACATCGTGTTGGTGCGCACGAAACCGAAACAAAAACTGACGTGACAGTTTCACGAATCCCCGTGAGACCGTGTTGTCTATAAATGAAGAATAATGACTTCACAGGACCTCCTCAAGTATTTCTTAACACAATATTCTTCTGCCTTATGTATGTCAAAATAGTTATCTTTCACTTTACCTTTTCCTTCAGTCTATACTAGTTGTGAAGTGATCCTGTGATGAGAATCAAAAAGTTGAAAAATGAAATCAAAAGCCCTCATTCAGAACAAAAATGTATTTTTCACTGCAGATAAAGTTGACTTCAGTTTGAAGCAGGCAATCAAGTTTCCCTAATTTAAAATCTTTTGAGCACAAAGTTTCCTCGTTGTCCTCCCTTGGACTTTGTTTCCTCACTTAGTTGTAATGCAGTAGCATGCTAATTTGTTGTGGAGAAAAAAGTGACACACAACTGACAGAACCGGTTGATTTCACCAACTGAGAGTATTTTTGTACAAAGACAATGGCATTAGTCATTCTATTTTTGGACTCAGGTTGCAAATGTTTTTTACAGTACAGGGAGTAGAAATGATTACAGTAACCGTGTAGTGGAATCTTCATTCTGAAAGTTCCAATTACACTTACCAAATAGAAGCTTCAGCTTCGGCATCCTTTTAAAAATTCACTGATCATTGTATTTTACCATATCTCCTGTCAAATAGGCAATTTGTACAAACTAGTCAGACCACCTGTAGCCCTGTGACAGACTGGTGACCCGTCCAGGGTGTCCCCTGCCTTCACCCGAGTCAGCTGGGATAGGCTCCAGCACCCCCCATGACCCGGGTGAGGATAAAGTGGTGTATAGAGAATGGATGGATGGATAGTCAGATCAGCAGTGCATTTCTGATGACTTTGAATTTTCACAGTCTTCAGTCAGTGCAGTTGCTGGTGGACATGTTATGTTACTTTTCTCACAAGTACCAAAATTATCATTTTGTGAGATTTTTTTAAACGCCAAACAAAAACAAGCAAAAGCTGCCAAGGGAAATTAGGGAGAGGCCTGAACATAAAAGAAATACAAAATGAGGAGAGAAAAAGAAGGTAAAAATGAGGGAAGGAAATCAAAAAAGGCCAGTCAAAGAAAAAGACAGGGAAGGTGATCTTGGATGATACAAGATGAGATGTAAATAAAACTGGTAAAGAAATGAGCAGCGAATGAGGGGGACAGAACAGAAGAAAAGAAGAGAATTGTAGGAAAGGAGAATAGGAGGCGCAGAGGTGCAGAGCAGACGAAAGAGGAGTGATAGGGAGATGCTGTTAATTCGCAGTTCAGAGAGATTTTTTAGTTTGACACACTCTGCAGGAGGCCTTTGACTGCTGCTGCCTTTGAACCACGGTACACACACTCATACATACACACCCCCACCAGCTCACGGTCGGCCAAGGATAATGTTTGCTTGGAGGTAAAACAACTCAGAGAAAAAGACAGAGAGGACAGTACAAATGGACAGAATGACACATCCTTTCTGGAGTTTGAAATTATGTCAGTTTCCCTTGTCTGCCAAAGCCAGATACTGCTGGTTTCTACAAACAGAAAGATCATTTGACATGAAACAAAGCTCACAATCAGTGGGTTTACATGGGACCTGTTCTTCTTTCATTAGGAGTTAAAGTTAAATCCACTTTAAAATCTCCTTGTAAACACTTGATTCCGAATATAGAACTTCATTCCGAATGAACTACGTGGTTTATTCCGATGTTAATTCCGAATAAACTAATTCCTGTGTACGTTCTATGCATGTATACAGTTAATTCCGCTTCAGTTAATTCCGGTCATTCTGCGCATGCTTGGCTCCTCACGTAGCGATGACGTACACGTTCTGCGACCTTTGTTGAGTTGCTGTTTCAAAACGACAATAAAAAACTAAATGAAGAGCGCCTGTCCAGCTCAATCGGTTAAGCGGATGAACCATGTTCGGTGGCTGGTCCTTGATGCAGCGACCTCGGGTCGATTCCCCCTTTCGGCCTTTTTCTGCATGTTCTCCCCTGTTTCCTGTCAGTCTCTCGCTTCACCTATCAAATAAAGCCAAAAAAATAACTTTAAACAAAAAAAGAAAAGCATGCTTATTAGTTGTTCCTCCGTGTTGTTGGGAAGTAAATGGAGTTTGTTTTCTTTTGGTAAACAGGGATGCTCACTGTCCAATCAGAATCCTTTCCAACGCCCAAGCGTTACAGCAGAATTAAGGAAGGGGAAAAAAACGTGTGGACCATGTAAACCGTAATTCGGAATTAATATTTCCATGTATACTCGAAGAACAAAGCTTTAATTCCAAATGAGTTAATTCCGAATTAAAAACTCCATGTAACCGTGGCAAATGATCACAGTATTTTGAGATGCTAATTATTAGCTGAGGATGACAAAAGCATAATTCTCAATTCCACATGGGGATACTACAGACATAAAGACTTCTCTTATGTCATCCACTCTTCCTCCCACCACTCTCTTTTCTCCCTTAAATCATCCTATGCCCTATCTCTCTACTTTTACCTAGCAGTGTCCCTGCATTTCCACATCATGTGACCCCATGTAAAACCACTAGTGCTACTTACCATATATGCCACCCAATTTCCTCTGCCAGATAACTGGCCTGCATTCCAGCTTGCATGCTTTTTCTTATCTCTATAAGTATGTCCTACAGCCATCCTTAAAGAGTATGAGCAGTTGCATTCAGTATAGATACTATTAGGATGTACTACTTCATCACAATGTTGCACCACAGAGCCTGCAGTGTGAAATGAGCCATCCATGTGCTCTCAAGACATTGTTATTTATGTAACATATCTTCCACAGAGATATTCTTAAGTTTTTAATTTTTGTGGAATACCGTATTGTATCCAGTATGGGTATTGAAATATATCTCCAGTGTGTATCCATGTCTGACTCACAACACACACATACAATGTTCTTATTGTCTCAAGTAATACGAACTGAAGTTGATTTTACTTTGGTGTTATAATATTCTTTTGGGTGTATAGTAATTTATACCCCAATATTTGTGTTTTATCAAGTTTCAAGTACCACACAGCTGATATGACAATACCATTCATATTGGGCTCTCTCACCACTCAAAACCAAGAATTTCCAAGATGGTTTTCAGACTGTAAGCATGAGTAACAGCAGACAAATTATCGAGGTGCTCATCTCAGAAGTTGACACCATGGATGTGTAAACAAGGATCCTCTATATACATAGATCTTAAGTAAATGTAAAGCTAAAAAAAGGGTAAACACTTGACTGATCCCTACAAAAGGTGGTCACTTGGAAAGCATGCAGTCTTTCTTCCATATGTTTTTCAGGCATAATGAGCATCAGAATTATTATCTTATCAAAGCTGATCAACAGCCTACACATCCAAGGCCACTTTTGAACTTATTATGCAAGCTTTGTGACACACAGAAAACTGTATTTTACAGCCACAGGTTTTGTAATGACTGTGCAAGGGGGAAAAAAAGGTTTTATAGGTCAATGTGCATCACAAAAGTAATGTGGAAGTTGTACCAATGTAATTCTGTGGGCTTCGGTAGAAAGGAACTGTGTTTCTCTTGTAGGTTCTTGTAAGTTCATTTCATCTTCATCCAAGATGCATATTTAGTTCTAGCTGACTAATGGGGCGTTCCAGAATTTGTAACAGCTCATGTTCATATGGTTAATGGTCCAATATGCAATGTCTCCAGGTGTGAATGGCTGTGAATCCATGTAGTACATCAACAATGACAGCTATCATTTTGGTGGAGTTCCTGGTTTACACAACAAAGCATTTGAATCTATCATGTCAGGAGTGACTGAAATGTTCATGATGGTGGAACTTTCTGAGGAGAGACCTTATCTACCACTTTGCCATGGGGAACAACAACAACAACCTTGAAGCAACAAACTTCATGCTGAAAATTTCAATCTTCGCCAACATTCAGATTGTGCAAATCGGCAACTCTGCTTGTTTTATTTCATGTGAATTAGCCATGTTATGAATAGTACTTGCTTCTCTGCTTACAAGCATTCCACCAGGACAATTCCCATGTCACCATTTTGCTGGGGACCATTGTTGTATTCTTGGCTCAGCAATCTAAGTGATTTTTTTTCAAAGAAAAGTGAATGAGTTGGAGCATTATGCGTCCCTTTTAGGACAATGACAATATGGTGCAGCCAAACCACTCTCTAGTGGCACAGCATTATGGGCTTAGGCTTGGTTTTGCAAGACTACCATATAGCAATTGAGAAAGCTCAATGAAAGCACTCCAGCTTTGAAAAACACATTAAAAAATGACAAAATAAAAGCAAATGATGGCAGTTCAGTAACACATTTGGCACACAAAACAGATACAAACTCAAACAAAAACAAGTTTCAGGTGACACAAATAAGTGTGACGATAATAATTTCGATATAAGCCAAAGCGCAAGATTCAGCATTGACAGGCTTATTTATTTATTACTCCACCAAGGAACATGGCGGAGTTATGTGACAGTCGGCATACCTTTGTTCATCTGTCAGGCTGTCTTTCTGTGCACATCACTCAAAAACAGATTAATGGATTTGAATGAATTTGTCAAGGAAGATCAGAAATGACACAAGGACCAAGTACTATAATTTCCAGACTATTGAGCGCACCTGAATATAAGCAGCACCCACTAAATCTAAAAAGAAAAAAGTTTTGTACATATATAAGCCACACCTGACTATAAGCTGCAGGTGTACACATTGCAACATGAGATATTTACACAGAAAGATTTTATTTAACTTGTAATTAAATGCATACTTTCTTCCCAAACAGTGCCTGCCTCATGGCAGTGAAACACATTGAGTCAGTTCACGCTGCCAACTCCAACGTGCTAAGCTAGCGTGCCTAGCTTAGGGCGCTAGCGCTAAAACTTCCATCCATCCATTCTCTATACACCACATTTTTCTCACTAGGGTTGCGGGGGGTGCTGGAGCCTATCCCAGCTGACTCGGGTGAACACAGGGGACACCCTCGACAGGTGCGCTAAAACTTATCTTTTTTTATTGTATTGTATATCACCCCCTGTCGAATCGCCACCTTATCGCAATGGAGGGGTTTGAGTGTCTCGGTGATCCTGGGAGCTATGTTGTCTGGGGCATAAGCCTCTGATAAGTTCTCCCAAGGCAAACTAGTCCTGAGTGAGAGACCAGACTAAGAGCAATTAAGAAGACCCCAATGAGAACACAAAATGGTGAAGCCGCTACCTCGCCCAGGTTAGGGAGACCGGGGCCTTCCCCTGGAGCCAGGCCTGGTGGGGGAGCTCTTAGAAGAGCGTCTCATGGCTGAGCCTTGGGGTCCCGTGGGGCTCGGTTGGGCACAGCCCGAAGAAGGAACACGGGGCCACCACCTACAGGGCAGGAAGTCGGGGTTGGGTGCTGTGTCCACCGGGCAGTAGGCAGGAGCGGGCATTGAGGCGTTCCTGCCCCCTGGTGGCGTAGACTAGCTCTGGGGACGTGGAGCGTCACCTCACTGGCGGGGAAGGAACCTGAGCTGGTGCGGGAGGTGGAGCGATACTGGCTAGATATAGTTGGACTCACCTCCACGCACAGCAAGGGTTCTGGAACCAGAATCTTGGAGAGGGGTTGGACTCTCTCCTACTCCGGTATTACCCAAAGTGAGATACGCCGGGCGGGTGTGGGGATACTCACAAGGGCCGCTTTGTTGGAGTTCTCCCCGGAGAACGAGAGGGTCGCCTCTCTGCGACTTCGTGTTTCAGAGAGGAAAACTCTGATTGGTGTCTGTGCTTATGCGCCGAACAGCAATTCGAAGTATTCGGGCTTCTTGGAGTCTCTGGGTGGTGTCCTGGAAGAGGTACTGCCCGGGGATTCCATAGTTCTCCTGGGAGACTTCAACGCTCACATGGGCAACGATTGAGAAACCTGGAGGGGGGTGATTGGGAGGAACGGCCTGCCCGATCTGAACCCGAGCGGTGTTTTGTTATTGGACTTCTGTGCTAGTCATAGATTGTCCATAACAAACACCATGTTCGAGCATAAGGTTGCTCATAAGTGCACCTGGTACTGATAATCGACTTTATAGTCTTATTGTCAGACCTGCGGCTGTATGTTTTGGACACTCGGGTGAAGAGAGGTGCAGAGCTGTCAACTGATCACAACCTGGTGATGAGTTGGATCCGATGGCGGGGATGACTGCTGGACAGACCTCGTAAACCCAAAAGTGTAGTGCGGATGAACAGGGAACGTCTGGCGGAGGACCCTGTCCATAGGGTTTTTAACTCCCACCTCCGGAAGAGTTTCTCCTGTATCCTGGGGGAGGTTGGGGACATGGATTCTGAGTGGTCCATGTTCAAAGCCTCCATTGCAGACGCAGCTGCGAGGAACTGTGGTCTGAAAGTCACTGGTGCCTGCCGCGGCGGCAATCCAAAGACCCGCTGGTGGACACCAGTGGTGAGGGAGGACGTCAGGCTGAAAAAGGAGGCTTTTGGAGCCTGGTTGGCTCAGGGGTGTCCCGAAGCAGCTGACAGATACCGGCTGGCCAAAAGGGCGGCAGCTGGGGCAGTTGTGGAAGCTAAAACTCAGGTGTGGGAGGAGTTCATGGAGGCCATGGAGAAGGACTTTCGGTCGGCCTCGGAGAAGTTCTGGCAAACCATTCGATGCCTTAGGAAGGGGAGGCAGGGCTTCACTCAGTCTGTGTACAGTCGGGGTGGAGAACTGTTGACCCGCACTGGGGATATCGTCGAGCGGTGGAAAGAGCACTTCGAGGAACTCCTGAACCTGGTAAACACGTTCTCTATGGAGGAGGCAGAGCCTGAAGACTCGGGGGGATCTTTGTTCATATCTCTGGCAGAGGCCGCCGAGGTAGTTAAGAAGCTCCTCGGTGGCAAGGCCCCACGTGTGACTGAGATTCGCCCTGAGATGCTGAAGGCTCTGGACATTGTTGGACTGTCTTGGTTGACATGTCTATACAATGTCACGTGGGCATCGGGTACAGTACCTGTGGAGTGGCAGACCGGGGTGGTGGTCCCTATTTTCAAAAAGGGGGACCGGAGAGTGTGTGCCAACTACCGCGGTATCACACTTCTCAGCCTCCCCGGCAAAGTTTACTCTAGGGTGCTGGAAGGGAGGCTCCGACCGATAGTCAAACCTCGGATTCAGGAGGAACAATACGGATTCCGTCCCGGTCGTGGAACAGCGGACCAGCTCTTTACCCTTGCAGAGCTGCTGAGGGGGTCATGGGAGTATGACCTGCCAGTCTACATGTGTTTTGTGGATCTGGAGAAGGCCTATGACCGTGTCCCCCGAGGGACTTTGTGGGGGGCACTGCGGGCGTATGGGGTACCGGGCTCGTTGCTACGAGCCATTTGGTCCCTGTACAACCAAAGTGAGAGCTGTGTCATACTCGGCACTAAGTCAGACACGTTTCCGGTGGGTGTTGGACTCCGCCAGGGCTGCCCCTTGTCTCCAATCCTGTTTGTAGTTTTCATGGACGGGATTTCAAGGTGCAGTGGTGGTGGGGAGGGTGTCCGGTTTGGGGGCCTCAGGATCGCATCTCTGCTTTTTGCAGATGATGTAGTTTTGTTGGCGTCCTCAGACCGTGACATCCAGCATGCACTGGAGCGGTTTGCAGCCAAGTGTGAAGCGGCAGGGATGCGGATCAGCACCTCCAAGTCCGAGGCCGTGGTTCTCTGCCAGAAACCAGTGGATTGCTCCCTCCGGGTTGGGGGGGAATTTCTTCCCCAAGCGAAGGAGTTCAAGTATCTCGGGATCTTGTTCACGAGTGATGGAAAAACGGAGCGAGAGATGGACAGGCGGATTGGTGCGGCGTCAGCAGTAATGCGGGCGGTGTACCGAACTGTCGGGGTGAAGAGGGAGCTGAGCCGTAAAGCGAAGCTCTCGATTTACCAGTCCATCTACGTTCCAACCCTCACCTATGGTCATGAGCTTTGGGTAGTGACCGAAAGAACAAGATCGCGGATACAAGCGGCCGAAATGAGCTTCCTCCGTAGGGTGGCTGGAGTTAGCCTTCGAGATAGGCTGAGGAGCTCAGACATCTGGAGGGAGCTCAGAGTAGAGCCGCTGCTCCTTCACATTGAAAGGAGCCAGTTGAGGTGGTTTGGCCATCTGATTCGGATGCCTCCAGGGAGACTTCCTTTGGAGGTTTTCCAAGCACATCCATCTGGGAGGAGACCCCGGGGTAGACCCAGAACTCGCTGGAGGGATTATATATCTCATCTGGCCTGGGAACACCTCGGGATCCCCCCCCAGAAGAGCTAGAAAGCGTTGCTGGGGGGAGGGATGTCTGGAACAACCTGCTTCACCTGCTGCCTCCGCGACCCGGCCCCAAGTAAACAGAAGAAAATGGATGGATGGGTATTGTATATCATCGCGGTGCATTTCGCTCTGCCTCCGTTTCCACACTTGTATCTGCAACACACACACAGCTGCAGCGCTCCTCCTCACATCACACTCACACACACACACACATACTCTCTCTCTCACACAAACACACCGTAACCTGCCTACGTTAAAGAAGAGCAGGCTTGGCCTGCAACAGCTGCATCATACGCATTTCTTCGTGTTTTCCATGATGAGTGTGTGTGCATGAAGTGCAGAAGGATTGATCTGAAAAATGTAGTGTGTGTTTGATTTAATTCGAACAGTGTCAATGGTCCACCGTGACCTGTTTGATAACTGTATTGGTCTGATATGACGAGGCTAAACTTAATGATGGCATGAAGCTCACACGTAAAACTCTATACATTAGCTGCATCTTTGTATAAGCCGCAGGGTCCAAAGCATGAGAAAAAAGTAGTGGCTTATCGTCCGGAAGTTACGATAATTAGATTTTGGCCGTGATGTGGCTTATAGACTGGTTAGAGATAAATATTGTCTATTCAAGATTTCTGTATCACTGCGAGCTAATGGCATGGAATCACTGTAACTATGACTGCAAGTGAAGACCATGTCAGCTGCCTGCTGACGATCACACGATTGCTAGCCTATTCCAAATCAACTGCTGTAGAATTATCAGTACTTATCCATCGGAAATCATACGACTGAGCAGCCTTGGTGGAGTACTGCACTCTTTCAGTGCTTTTCTTGTTTGTTATGCTTTGAAAAGTAGCATCACAAAATACTAATTTAAAGATCTGATTTTGTCTTCTTTAAAGTAAGCTGCTAATGTCAGCATGCCTAGTTAACATGTTGCTTGCAATGTAAACTAAGATTTACATCCAAGCTCAGAGGTTTCCTATTTCAGTTATTATATAGGATTACAGATAGTCTTGATCAGGACTGACACAGCCACTGTGTGGCAATCTTATAGGAAAAGTTTAGTTAATGTAATGTGGACAGAGGAGACAGAAAGAAGGGAGAAACTTAATATGCAACTACAGATACAGATACAATGTTTCAACAGTTTCAACGGACTGAACATTTAGAAACATATAGAAATAGAGGGAAAAAAAGCCAAGCAACGGAGAGAGATATACAAATCCTCACAAGCAGACTAACAGTTAACAACAGAAGATTGAGATGTCATACAAAAAACAAAAATCTGATGGAATAATTGATACAAACACTAACATTGTATAACAAATACTGCGTAATTGGATTTTGTTGCTGCTTTTTTTATGTTGCTTGTCTCAAAAATCTGTCTCAAATCAACTGAAACTATATCCTTATAAGGTACATTCAATTCCGCCTGAAATTTCTACTGAAGATGTACCCAAAGTAAATTGAATGCTGTTCTTGAACTGTTTGGAGTACATTCATGGTTCTGGTCTCATTTGAAAGCTGACAACCTGAATGTTTTCCCAGTGCAGTCAGAATTACTCTTAGTGCTACTGGCACAGAGTATTTTATGTTGGAACACACTGAGTTTGGATGAATTTGTTTTTCGCCTAAATTATTTCCCTAATAAAACACCCGAAGATAAGTGTGGCAGCACTGTGAGAGCTTGAAAACACTATAGGACAACAGCCTGAGCTATTACCTAGTTCAGGTCAAAATTTCATAGCAATACTAGCAATACTACTGCTCCCAGTTTGGGTTCGGGAGGCAGATACCCTCTCTATTTTTAAGACCAGACTTAAAACGTTCCTTTTTGACAAAATCTTATAGTTGGGGCTGACTGGGTGACCCACAGGGGTTCGGCTTGTGTCTTCATTTGCACAGCTGACTCCCTCTTGGACGTCCCTTCGTTCTGCCCCTAGTCATGCTGCTATAGGCCTAGGCTGCTGGGGGACTTCTCTTGACGCACTGAGCCCTTCTCTATCTACCTTTACATTTAATATGTATACCGTTATTGCAGTACATTCCCTCTGTTTCCCCCTGTGCTATTTCTCCGAGTGTCCCTGGTCCCAGAGCTGGATGCTTCAGATCTGCGGTCGATGTTCCACCAACCGGTCTAGTCTCCATCATGTCCACTGTGGGATGCTGCTGCTGACCTTCCTCGAGCCCTCTGCTTCCAACTCCCCTTTTTCCACCAGTCAACTCTGCATCGCCTTCACTATACTTGTTATGCTAACTTACATACTGTTTGAATTTTACTGCTAGCTATATATGGAGTATGTTTTATGTCAGAGCCATACATCATAAGAGTAAACTATGAGTCAGTTTTCATTGTTAGCTTACACTTTGTTTGTGTCACATATCCTGTCATGCATGTATCCAAATGTGTGTTGTGTTTTCCGTGCTTTCCCACCCCTCCCTCTTCTCCCATCCCTCCCCCTTGCCCTCCTCTGTCCCTCTCAACCCGCCCGGCCAGCAGGCAGATGGGTCCCCCCTATATAGAGCCGGGTTCTGCTCAAGGTTTCTTCCCTGTTAAAAGGGTGTTTTCCTTGCCACTGTCACCTTTGGGCTTGCTCTGGGGGTCAGGCATATGGGTTCTGTAAAGCGTCTTGAGACGATTTGACTGTAATTGACGCTATATAAATAAAATTGAATTGAATTGAATTACTACAAGAAATGAGTGTTTCACACGTTTTTGTAGGGCTATGGCCAGGCGTTGTCCATTTTACACACCCTTTTCACATTGGTATATTTTCGTTTTTCAGTCCGTTTGGACATTATTTTCACTCCAAAAACTCAAAAACAACTCAAAAAAACACTCAAAAACAACTACAGTGAGGAGCACTAACACAGACACACAGAGGAGCACAGAGGAGAGAAGCAGAAGTGTGAGACTTCACACCTCTGCTGAAAGCACCTTTGTCCTTTTTATAGCCTTCCATTCAGCAGCTCATTGGCTACAAGACCTGTCAGTCAAAAGTTTCCTCAAACGTGATTTGCTCATGTAGCATGTACACACTTAAAAATATTTATTTTAATATTTTAGAATTTGAAATTTAAAAGTAGGCTAGATCAGAAGATTAGTTTCGGCTCTCGAAGGTGATAGTGCAATAATTAAAACACAGGGAGGCAGAGAATTATGCTTGGTGTTGGTACCATATATTGAAGTGAATTTTAAATATACAAAATAAACAAAAACCCAAATATTTACAATCTGCAGAAAATATGGTATGCATGCATTTAGATGGAATATTTACAAAAAATAATAAACCAAACAAAACAACAACCATTTAACCCACAATGGGGAAACCAGTTTGGGGTCAAATCACACACACAGAGAAGTGTGATAATGCGTAGTTCATTCCGGGCAAGTAATTCAGTTCATTTCGACTGGGCACAATGTAAAGAATCCTTGAGTGCTCAACACAAGAATCTCTTAATGTCCACAAGCCTCGGATGATGCGCACAGGTGTGTGTGAGTAAGCGTGGGGTGGATTAAGGCTGCCACAGCCTCCTACCAGCACCAGCAGAAGGTTTTAGGCTGAGGTTCTGGGCTCCAGGTAACTTAGCTCACCATCTGGTGATCACTTCAAAAGGACGCAAGGAGACCTGGCCTGTATAATATATAAACAGGACCCATGTGTCACAATTTATCATCACTTGCTAGTTTAAAATTAATGGAACATTAGTATTGTCAAGTTACTTCACTATCTTTCCGTGTACACAATATGCAACCATCAATACTCCATCACAACTCATCCGTTTGCAATAACAGAATCACTGAACAGTTTACTAAACAGTTCGATAACAATGCAGAGTACAAATTAAACCAAATGGACTCGTGTTTGCACATTAGTCTACCGGTATTATAACCACACAAACAATGAATGAGAGAGAACTACGTAGTCAAGATTACATTCCGTTTGACATGCTAATGCTAATGCTAACGCTAGTTAGCGCAACCAACAACAATGAACAGACAGACTCACCAACTCCCTTGACGATCCCCACATACCCAGCGATCAACGGTTCCTACTCTCCACAGTGGACGAAGACTAAAAGAATAACCGTTTGATGAGTATTTTTGATAAGTTAGACAAGTTATTTCGATGGAATTTAGACGCTACTGACCTGTGACAGCCATCCAGTGTGCTTCCCAACACGCTACTGCCGGAAACCAACACCGAGTGGCTTATAACAAGCAGCACCGGCTGAGCGAGCGACGTGATTGGTCGGCCACAATAACCCGGAAGCAACCGGTCATATAACTAGGACTACATGTGTATTATATATATATGTATATATGTATATATATATATATATATATATATAAATAATTTTAATATAATAATTAATATAATAATTTTAATAGGATCTTCATATATTTTTAATATATTACTCTTCGCATATTTTAATATAATATTTTAATACAGTCCTATTTCAAACCGGGGTTACACTCAGCCGTTACTAAGGAAATGGGATCGGATCCAAATTTGTCACTGTGGTCAACAGTTTGCTGTTTAGCCCTGAAAGTTACTTGATTGGTTGAAATGAGGTGTCAATCAAAAGGTTAGCGTTTTGAGCAATAGTTCGCTAAAAAAATTTCTACATAAACTTACATGTCACTACCCGATCCGTCCTGGAAACCTGATTTGTACTGCGCATGTGCAGAAAGTATGTCACTTCCGCTACTAGCCATCTTTGCGACAGCTCAGCAATTCTTTGCCTCAGTCCCTAGCGATTTGCGACAGCTTTGACTCTTGTTCGACAGCTTTAGCACCACCAGCGAGTTCACTCTTTTGGAACATTATATATATATATATATATATATATATATATATATAAAAAACGGAAAGTGACATGGATGCTACAGTTTACAAGCAGCTACAAACTTTTGTCCTTAAAGCTCGTGTCCGGAGTTTGAATCGCAGCATCTCCCAAAACACTGTTGGTCCCACCCTCCCTCTGATTTCGCCCCTTTATTTGTGCACGCGCGCAGTACCTGAGAGAAGTGCCCGGAGGGCTGCAGCATCTTGCCTGTTTTGCTGTTTTCCACTCTTCTACATTTAGTACATTTAGTAAATAATAAAGGAATTATGTTAGAATTCTGTATTGAGTCTAACTTGTCCTAATACCAAAATAACATGAATCTGCGAGGACGAACGAGTAAAGTTTCAATATGTGACTACACTCGTGTGTCCCTCTTGATGACGTTGTTTATCAAACTTAGTGCATTTACGCGTGTATATGTGTTACATTGTTTATTTATTTCTATCTAGAGTTCAGAATTGCATGACTCTTCTGACGAAGAGTATGTCCCAGACGCCCCAACATCTTCCTCCAGAGGTCGGGCATCTAAACGAAGCCGTCAGGCGGGCTATGGAGGCCGTGGTCGGGAAGCGACGCGAGCACCCCGAGCCAAAAAACGTCCTGCAGTCTCTTGGCCTGACAAGCCGTGGGATTGGTAACTTTTCTGGAAGTTGCTGAGCCCTGATGCTCTCTCCTCCACAAGCAAAACAAATGTGCGCGCGGTTGCGTAGTGCATAGCTCGCCCACTTCTGCATGGGCTTGCGCGTAACCGTTGATTGACAGCATGACAAAGTGGAAGCTCGAACTTGATTGGTCGGCAGCGACCGGCGCTTTTTGGAATAACATGGGGGTCTATGAGAGGAAGGCGGAGCTATGAATAAATTTTCATATCGCGTCATACTAACATTATATTATTGTATCAAACTAGACTAACACATTTAAGCTTTGTTAAACAATGATACATAAATTGAAAACAAACGGAAACTCCGGACACGAGCTTTAACGGAACTGCGGTCAAGTGAGCCGCCCGCACTCTGGGCGTTGCGCGGCTATTATGCATAATACGATAATGTTATCACAGGTGCTGAGCAGCCAGGCTGAGAGACGTCCCCTGCAAATACATGCTGTTATTCAGATTTTGACTTTCAATATCTCCAAATCCTTAGGCGGTGACAAAGATCTCTCATTGTGGCCTTGTCAGGGGTCATTCCAGCTACCACCATGCACAATATCACCTGATTTTACTGTGGAATAACAGCATGTATTTGCAGCTGACGTCTCTCAGCCTGGCTGCTCAGCGCCTGTGATAACATTACTGTATTACGCAGAATAGCCGTGCAACGCCCAGAGTGCAGGCGGCTCACTTTACCGCAGTTTAACGGAGTGCTTCCTCCAACAGAAGCAGATCACCGTAGAGTGAGGAGGATGGCGCGCAGTTTCACTACTAAAGGTTCCTACTACTAGCTTAACCCTATAATTCTTGAATCATTAAGTAACTAACAGAAAATTGTATTTTTTTCGGGTTAAAGGTTAAAATGCCGTAAAATTAATTGAAATACGAGTAGAGGAAGTGACGTACTTTCCACACATGCGCAGTACAAATCAGGTTTCCGGGACGGATCGGGTAGTGACATTACATAAAGATATGAAGAGAAATGCAGGGAGTATGGAACGTGCAGCGCAATGTGTGCGCGCACGAAGACGAGCTATTTGTGGATTATTTACTGATTTCAAGACATGTTTTGGATCAAATATTTTACCGGCTTGTTTTGTCTGCATGCCCAAGCTTGGATTATGGCCATGTTTTGTGGAATATTTTCATCTGTGACCAGTTATGAGGTGAGTTGTGCTGTTTACGTGATTTTTTGTTTGTTGGACAAATGTGTTTATATTACCCGGTGTGGTAATCACATCTGAAAGTGGTTCATATCGGCGGATTCATGAGAATCTAAGCTTTCCATGGGTGTATAATGTTTCTATCATTGAGTTTGCAGCATCAGTCATTTAGTGAAATACTTTTGCACATCTCAAAATGGCCTGAATACAGGCTGCTGAACCTTAACAGGATAACTTTATCATAGTATAACCCATTCATAAAATTGAGAAATGTGGACTTAGTTTGTTTAAAGTTCACACATACAGATCACCCCAGTTTGCTACTCTTAACACCATATTACCGTTACATTCCCGTTGGTGTCATGCAAGAATGACACATTGCTAATGGTGGTCATTAGCATGAGTCTGCTGAGTAGTTCTTTTGGGGAGTTTTGAAAGGACCTGATTGTAAATTGGTGAAAGATGATGTCACAGACCACCAGAGATGTTCAGAGATGGCTTCTAATGCTAATGACCACCATTAGCACACGAGGGCTCAGTGACATCCGTGCATTTCAATGACCCCCACCGATACTCATAACGACCATCGTTGAGTAGTCAGATGAGTTTTGGTATTGATTGTTGGAATGATAGCCCTGGACACACCTCACAGAGGTTTAAAAGCTGAGGCAACACCAACCACCACCAGAACTGAAGAAGCCTCGTGGATGAGAGGTGAAACGTCTTCAAGGAACTTTCTTAAAGTCCAGTGGATTGATTTAAACTACTTTGGATAACCATGACCTGGATGAATGAGAACCTACACAGACATCTGTTCTCAGTTACATAGCTTTCTGCTTGTGTCGTCAAACCACAGAATGTGTATCCAGTGCTGTGTAAAGTACTTGTCTGATGTCCCCCTTTTTTACATATTTGTCACACTTGAATGTTGCAGATCATCAAACTAATATTTCTATATATTGGATATTTTACAGAGATGATCCACAAAACACAAAATGCAGTTTTTAAATGATGATTTATTAAAAATGTATTGAAAACCTGTATCACCTCTGTGAAAAAATAATTCCCCCTTAAACTTAACTGGTTGGCCCATTGGCAGCAAAACCTGCAGTTTAACGTTTGCAGTATCTTGTGATCTGTCTTTTACATCATCACAGAGAAATTTTGTCTCACTCTGCTTTGCAGAATAGTTTTAATTTGGCCACATTAGATGGGTTTTGATCATGAACTGCCCTTTAAAGGTCTTGCCACAGCATCTCAATTAGATTCAACTCCAGACTTTAACTCATTCACTCCAGAACTGCAAGGAAATCAACATTTAAAAACTGCATTTTGTGTTATCTTGGGTTATCTTTGTCTTACATCAAATTTAGTTCCATAAACTGAAACTCAAGTGTATGACAAATATTCAAAAATAGAAGATATCTGTAGGGGAGCAAATATGTTTTCACACCACTGTAAATATTGCCTGAAACATCTCTAATACAGGAAAACTAGAACTATCTTAGGTTTCTTTTCAGCAATGAAGCGAGACTCATAAGCAGCCTCAGCTCTGTTCAGTTCTTAAATAACTCAGAAACTAGTTTTAAATCCTTCTTCTAACACACAAAGTTTTTAAAGAGCAAGTGTTACCTTATCTTAAAGACCTTGTACTATTTCCCATTAGAGCACTTTACTCTCACAATGCAGACCCCTGGCTCCCAGTTTGGGTTCAGTTTTGGCCAGACACACTGTCCACTTTTAAGATTAGGCTCAAAACTTTCCTTTTGATAAAGCTTGTGGTTAGGGCTGTTTAGTTGACCCTAAACAATCCCTTAGTTATGCTACTATGGGAATATACTGCTGTGGGAGTTTTCATGATGCATCGAGCACCTCTCCTCAAGTCTTCGTTTTTTCTCTCTATAGATGTATATACCACTACTGCATTACATATTGTTCTCTCTGCAGATATTTCTGGCTGTGGGGCTGCAGCTCTCTGATCTGCAGATTCAGGCTTCACCAACTAAAGTGTTTATTGTCTCTTATGATTTCTATCTCCTATCTTGTTTTCTCTTCCTTATAGATAGGAATATGGCCTTAATCCTAAGACTGCTGAAAGTTTCTTCTTGGTAAAAGAGAGTTCATTCTCCTCACTGTTGTCAGGTCTTGACCTTACTATGTGAGATACCGTGCCTTGAGATGGTGTATGCTGTGAATTGGCACCATATACACTACCTTTCAAAAGTTTGGGGTCACCCAGACAATTTCATATTTTCCATAAAAACTCACATTTTTATTCATGTCCTAGCATAATTGCGCAAGGGTTTTGATTTTATCAGTTCAAGACTGGACTACTGCAATGCACTTTATATTGGCATCTCCCAGCCATCTATCAGCTGCCTGCAACTCATGCAAAATGCTACAGCGCATCTTTAAACAAACACCCCCAGACGTGAGCACATCAGTCCAGTCCTTTACGCTCTCCACTGACTTCCAGTCCAGTCGAGAATTCATTTTAAACTTTCATTGTTTGTTTTTAAAGCTATGAATAGTCTTGCTCCACTTTATTTATCTGAACTTTTAACTTTAAAGGACCAAAAAGGAGCTTTGAGGTCATCCAATCAGTGGCTGCTTGAAGTACCAGGTCTAAATGCAAACACTGGGGTGACCAGGCGTACTGTGTAGCTGCACCCAAGCTCCATATTCACATTATTGTGACACTCATCAAATCATTCAGTGACCTCCCGTGTTCTTGGACCTTTACCATTGTCTTGGTGCATTTTACAACCCACCTAGTTGTTGAGAACACGTTGAAGGATGACTCATGTGACCGTATTGGTGGAATCCATGGTTTGCCTTTGATAAAAATATCTGACCCTATTCCCATAGATCTAAAGATGTCATTTTAGTTATTGTGCCTGTTATAATGCCATCCATTTGAGCAGGTTTAGTGACTGTCCTAAGCATAAGCCCACAGAGCCCTTATTCAGAGTCATTTTTATCTTTTCCTCTTGCCATATTGATACAAAATATACGGAGCCCCCTAGGGGACATCCATCTTGTTTGTGATTTATTCCTCCGTGTTCCATTTTCTCTCCTTCGTGTTAGTGTTTTTTCCTCCGCGTTCTATTTTCTCTCCTTCGTGTTTGTGTTTTATTCCTCCGCGTTTATTTTTCAAACACGGACTTCGAGTTTAAAGATGGACTTCGTGTTTAAAGACGTACTTCGTCTTTGGCCGGAGCAGTCTTACTTGGCAGACCGGCTGATCATCACTCTGGATCATTACACGCCAAACGGTAAATAATTATTTTAATGAATACCGCAGTGCTTCGTCTATTGTTCTGAACTCTGCTTATCTCAAGTCACATTAGCCCTTTCTGTATTTATAGCAGTTGGACTGCTTCGGTTTGCACGTTAGCATGAAGCTAAAAGAAGCGCTCGTTTTTGTTCACTGTTTCTACTGACCAAACCGCGACTGTTTCTCTGAATGTAAAAAAAAGCACACCACCCCGCGCGCGGTCCCACTGAACAAAAATGAGTGCTCCTTTTAGCTTCAACCGAAGCAGTCCAACTACTATAAATACAGAAAGGGCTAATGTGACTTGAGATAAGCAGAGTTCAGAACTGCTAACTGGCTAATCGTAAATACTGACGAGTTTCTACCTAATGTTTCTAGGTCAACCATTCTCAGAGGTCTAATGAGACACCTTTAAAAATGTGGGTTGTGGCTAAAGAAAACAGAGAAATTGTTACAGCACATTGTGATTGCATGGCTGGGTAAGTCATAAATGAACATCCCATCAACATGTAAACATTCAAAATTAGGCCACCATTCCCCTTGCTTTAGGTAAACGTTCAGTCGTGAACATGACAAAGTGACAGAACTATCGTGAGTCGTCTGACCTGAAGATCAATAGTTTGTTTCCAGTGAGGTATTAGCTTATAATGACTAGTTTATGTGGTAAACAGTCAGTGTGTGTTATATATCATATCATGGAGAACTGGTGTTTAAGAGAAAGTTCAGAAAGCAGAGAAGCACAGCTTTTGTATGTAAAATTAGGTTCTCCCCATAAATCCCATAAACAAGGCAGCCTGTTAGCTCTTTGTGTTACTTATTTGTATCATTGTACATGTCACGATGAACAAATCTTATCTGTAAATGCATACTAATTCCTTTTCTCTGTCCTTTTTAATAACAGATTGTCAGAATCCTGCTCACATGTTGGGGCAGTTCTGTTTGACATTGAAGCAGGTGTTAAAATTAAAGCGAGTGAATCTTGTACTATGGGAAAGTGCAAGTGGTCAATGCCGTCAAATGTCATAAAGGTAATCAAATGCATATGATGTAGTTTTTTTTTCTCAGTGTGAACTGATTTCAAAGATACATTTAGAGCATTTCTATTCTCCTTGCCTCTCAAACTTTCAGATTCATGCTGCTCCAGTTGTGAAGATAGATTTTTCATCAGCAAAATCAAAAAAACATAAACTAGATGATGCCATTGCAGGGAAGACAGGTGAGCCGAGGTGTAGATTACTGAATGAGCTGGTCAGTATGAAAGATAAGACAGTTAAAGGTAGGAGATAGCTTAGCTAACGTGCTGGATGTGTGAAATGTAATCAGGATACATAATTATAAAAACATTATTGAAGTATGACAACTGCACTTTTAATTGAGTACTCGAGCCTGACAACGCCTGATGACGACAGTGTTTCCAGCTATGCCTGGTCTGAGACTTACAATCAGTTTTTCAAAGAATTATACACAAACTCCCCAAGAAGTGCAGCACTGATGTCCAGGGCCCCATATTACAAAGAATTTGTCCCAAAGTCTGTTTGCAAGCTACCTAAACCACTAACCGTATATAGGACCCCAGAGACACTGCAGCTATGTCCAACAGAGTTGCAGAAAGCATGCATGGATTTCAGACTCAAAGAGCTTACTCAGGCCCAAGTCCAAGCAGTAGAGGAAGAGACCAGAAACCAAAGCTCATCAAAACTCTGGTTCAGCCAAAGAGCAGGAAGAATAACAGCCTCTAAACTGAAGCAAGTTCTACAGACTAGTCTCTCACAACCATCAAAGTCCTTGGTCAAGTCCATATGCTACCCAGAGGCACACAGGTTCTCTACAGCTGCAACAAGGTATTTATTAGGGAAATATGAGGGTTAGGTAAGGACATCCACAACTCGCAGTATGATGCAAATGTTAGGGCTGGCTAGAAGTATGTTCAAACTTTGAGATCAGGAATACGGTGATGTAAACCAGTGCAGTGGAATTAAAAGAAAAACAGTAACTAATTTTGTCTGTTCAATTCTCTCTCTTTCTGTTAGAACTGTTGTGCATTGCAGGTATGGATGCAAATATGAGGCAGCAGCGAGAAAACAATATGAAAGATTGATAAGTGTGGACCATGAGGGTTTCTCCAGTATGGATACTGGACTTAGGCTGAATCCAATGTGGCCATTCATGGGAGCCTCACCAGATGGAGTTGTAACATGTGCATGTCATGGACCTGGGATTTGTGAGATAAAGGTATAGTTTATTTCTTCAGTATGGACATGTACTACACATTTATACACTGGCATATTAGGGCCAGGCAGGAGGAAATAAAATAAATCATGAAAGCTCATTATGAGAAAAAAAAAGATTTTCTTCATGCCTGCACCTAATACACCATTGTACATTTATCATTCATGCTGTGACCACTCAATAACACAGTAAAGCAGTTATATTTGCTTTGAGACTTATGACTAATGGAATTGGGATTTGTGAGAAAAGTGACTTTAATGCTATGCAAAGTTGAAGTTCTCATACATGTTGTAAAAATATAAAACTTAACATTTTTGGTGCTTGTGCATAAGAGAAACTAGCATATCTTGGAACTGGAAATTTGAACAAGGAATGCCATGCAGATGACTGACTTTTTTCTTTTGTGAATTTTTAGTGCCCACACAGCAGACAGGATGAGGCCGATCTACACCTGTGTGCTCGATCTGACGGTTTCTGTCTCATCAAAAATGAGGATGATGTAATTCTGGACAAGAACCATGCATACTACTACCAAGTATAGGCTCAGCTTCACATTGTAGGTGCTGATTATTGTGACTTTGTTGTGTGGAACAAAAATGACATCTTTGTGGAGAGGATTTTGCCTGATGTTGAACTCTGGTACAGCATCATTCCCAAAGTTGAAGAGTTCTTCAGGTACTGTGTCCTTCCTGAAGTGTTGGGACAGCAATTCACAAAGTGAAAAATCAGTTCTTTGTGTGTGTGTGTAAATTTTCCCTATTGTGAGACTTATGAATTTTAAATCTTAAATTTACTACTATATTATTTTTTTTTCAGTCTGGTTACCTCCGCCAGGAGGTTATATAATCATCGGAGTTTGTTTGTCTGTCTGTCTGTTAACAGCATAACTCAAAAAATCATGGACGGATTTTCACCAAATTTTTACAGAATGTAAGGAAGAGCAAAAGTAACAATCGATTAGATTTTGGAGGTGATCTGGATCACCGTCTGGATCACCTCCAAAATCTAATCGATTGTTACTTTTGCTCTTCCGGACATTCTGTAAAAATTTGGTGAAAATCCGTCCATGATTTTTTGAGTTATGCTGTTAACAGACAAACAGACAGACAGACAAACAGATGGCCTGGCGGAGGTCTGCGCTCTCCGAGTGCTTTTCTAGTTCCATTTGCTGTAAGTGTATTTTTTGACTCATCAGACTTGTCAGACTTCCAGAAGATCTATGATCAATAAATTTCTGAGAGATATAAGCTGCACAGTGTTTTTTTGTTTTATTTTATTTTTGTGATAAAGATCCATGCATTGCAATCCTTCCATCATAAAGTATTAAAAGATGTAGTAAAGAAACAATGTTTCGGATGTCTGGTGGGAGAGAATTCCAGAGTTGGGGAGCAGAGCGGCTGAAAGCTCTGCTCCCCATGGTGCTGAGGTGGGCAGAAGGTGCACAGAGGTGAAGGGAGGAGGAGGACCTGAGGGAACGAGACAGAGTGGCAATGTGGAGGAGATCAGACAGATGGAGGGAGGGGGGTGGGGCGAGGTTGTGGATAGCTTTACATGTATACAGAAGAATTTTGAACATGATGCGGAAATGGACCGGGAGCCAGTGAAGCTGCTGGAGGACGGGGGTGATGTGGTGAAAGGAGGGAGTACGGATGATGATACGGGCTGCAGAGTTTTGGACCAGTTGGAGTTTATGGAGGGATTCGTGGGGGACACCAAAGAGGAGGGAATTACAATAATCGTTACGGGAGGTGACGAGACTTTGAACTAGAATTGTCAGGCCAGCAGCAGCTGGGCCTAGTTTAATGGAACTCTGTAGTTGTTTTGTATGTGTTCTTTCTCTCCCTCCTAATTCGGCTTGGCTCGGCAGACAGGAGTGGCAACAGGTGTTCTCGATTCGCAATCATGATCAGTGGGCGTGGGGTGCAGCTGGAGATGTTCAGCAGATCTTCACCACCTCCTTTATAAGCAGACGCTGCTCACTTCTCTGTGCTGGATTGTAGCTAAGTGATAGCCACCACCATTCCTTCTCCGGATCAGCTGCTCCCGTCCCCGTTGCACTACGGATCATTTGTTTTACTCCGTTCGTTGTTGATTGAGGAGGCTCAGCTGAAGCGTTCCAGTACCGGCGTCCTGTCTACACACCGATGATTATCCAGCACCGGCTTCCACACAGACCGCTGGCCGAGTGCAATTCTCCAGCATGCCCTGGAACCCAGTCCGAGCATCCAGATCTTCCTGTTGTTAAGTACTGAGAAATACTGACTGGTTGTTTGATGAAGCTTATTGGAATTTAGAAGAACCGTGTATAAGTAACTAAGGGAAATCGATTGAAGCCTGAGCTAAGCACCTGAGAGAGATGGTCCGAGCATCTAGATTCCCCTGTTGTTTAGTACTGAGAAAGACTGACTGGTTGTTTGATGAAGCTTACTAGTATTTAGAGAACCTGTGTATAAGTAACAAAGGGAAACCGATTGTAGCCTGAGCTAAGCACCTGAGAGAGATGGTTAGGATTGGACATTTCTGTGAATGTTAATTTGTCGCCTTTAATTTGAGAAACGGTACTTGAGGCCAGGCTAGTCTGTGTTCGCTGTTATTCACGCATTGAGAGACTTTTTAGTGAAAAAGTTTTTGCATTGTGTATAGTTCGCCAAGCCACTAGTCGGTGCTACCTTCGTTGTCTTTGTTGACAAATTATTTCCTGTTTCTCACCCCGTTTTGGGACTTGGAGTTTTCATTATAAGAACATTAAAATCCATTCATAAAAAGAACCTGTGTCTGTCGTTTCCTGCACTTGAGGTCCTCCAGTATTCACAACAAGAATGGCCGTAGTATGAGGGGTGAGGGAGGGGCGGAGACGATTAATGTTGCATAAATTGAAATAAGCAGACCGAGTGAGGTTATTAATGTGGGAGTGAAAAGAAAGTGAGCTGTCGAGGATGACACCCAGACTCTTTACCTGAGGGGAGGGGGACACTGTGGAGCTATCAGTGGTGAGGAAGAAACTGTCAGTTTTGGATAGGGTGGATTTAGTACCAACAAGGAGTAGTTCAGTTTTATCACTGTTTAATTTGAGGAAGTTTGCAGTGAGCCAGAATTTGATGTCAGAAAGGCAGTGGGTGAGGGAGGAGGGAGGGAGAGTGGAGTTAGGCTTACTGGAGAGATAGAGCTGGATGTCATCCCCGAAGCAGTGAAAGTGGATACCATATTTATGGAAAATATTACCGAGGGGGAAGAGGTATATGATGAAAACGGAAAAGAGAGTCCTTGTGTTGCCTGCATTTGAGCAGATGAGTCCAGAGTAGTATTGTGATTTAGGTTGAGAGATGGAGTCCTTGTAATGAGATAGCTGAGCAGTATACATGTCTTTGTGGATGGTGAGACCAGATTTCCAGTAAAGTCTTTCAAGCTGTTGATTTTTGGATTTGATGGCACCGAGATCGGGAGTGAACCAGGGAGCAGACCGAGTGAAGTGGACAGAGTGGATTTTGACAGGAGCGAGTGAGTTGAGAATGTTAGTGAGACCGTTATTGTAAAGCTTGACCAGATCGTCAGGGGTGGAGGAAGAGTCTGGTGTCAAGGTGACGATGGAGGAGGAGAGGGAGTCAATGTTAATATCCTTGATGTTGCGGAATGAGACGGAGGGTGACATCAAATGAGAGGAGGAAATGGTCCGTAATCAGGAGTTGTTCAGCAGTACAGTTGGAGGGGGTGAGACTGGAGCAGCAAATTAAGTCCAGGATGTGTCCTTTTATGTGTGTGGGGAAGTCAGAGAACTGCTGAAAGCCGAAATTGCCGAGTGATGAAGAGAAGTCTCTGGTGATGGGGAGAGCAGTATTGTCCAAGTGTATGTTGAAATCTCCCAGCAGAATTACATTTGGGGAGAGAGTAGAAAGGTGGGTGAGATGGTCAGATGCAAACTCCAGCTTGGTAGGTGGCGGTAGTGCACCTAAAGTCTATTAGCTAGCGGTGAAGAAGATGCACAGGACACACCGAGTGATGCCAGCGCGCAAGAAAGTTTGGTGAACAGTGATGGAAAACAAGACGGAATTAAGCTTGTTGAATTGAAAAATTTCTTGTATAAACTTCCTGATGGCAGCTTGGGGAAAAAAGCGTGGTTGTGTGCAAATTGTGTAACACAGAGTTTTCTTATTACCGCAGCACTTCAAGCCGACAGCATCATCTCAATGCAAAACATATTGCTGCAAGCACCAGAGCTAACCTTGGCTACAACAGTCGTAGTACTGGGAAAAGGTTTAGCCAGCCCAAAATAGATTGCTTTTCAAGACATTAAAAGTGCCTGAGTTTACAAAGAGTCTAAAAATGCTGAATGTAATCACTAATAGTACTCTGATTTTGCAGCAATCTCTTAATGCAGTAGACAGTTGAAAAATGCACGGCTAAATGCAAATTAAACATTTTTGTTGTTTTAAGTTCACCAAAATTCAGTTGTCAACCAAAATGGATTTGAATTGAAAACCTTTGTTAATTGTGTCAATTATTGGTGTTTCACAAAAATGCAATTAATCGTGAATAATTATTTACAAAGCCTGTAAATAATTTGATTCTTTTTTAAATCACATCCCACCACTAGTATAGATACTTTATGAAAACCTTCCTGAAACATTCATGCAGAAGCACACGAGTGACAATGATTGTATAAACCATATACAGTGTATTACAATGTTTCATCAAAAGCTGAAATTACGTTTAATGTTAATGTTACTAACCTGCGTTTTTATTATTTTATGTTCTTGTATATAAGCTGCTGAACACTTGAATTTCCCTCGGGATTAATAAAGTATCTATCTATCCATCCATCTATCTATCTATCTAAAGTTGTACATGATGCTAAAACTAAGTTTTTAGAATGGCTGTATATGAACCCACAAAAGTCTAATTAGCAAAGGTTTGGGGAAAAAAAGCACCAGACCTGTTTAATAAAATGCACTTAATAGCACCATGATGGTTCCTCCTTCCTAATCAACCTATGATAGTGTGAGGCAACATACTTTAGTCAGAGTGTAGATGGGTGCTGCAAGCTGAGGACTGGTGACAGCAGTAATCAGTCAACCAGTAGACATGACAGCCTTAATCAAGGCAATGAGCGGGTGGCAAGAGTGCTCACTGTTAGAAAATCAACACCGAGTCCATTTGTGCATCTCAATTGCTGACTGTGATGCATATAAATAACTCACATGGCCCATTACACTCATCACACATCACATGCTGACAGAAATGCACTACGTTAAACGTACTGCACACAAATGCTCTGAGAGCAACTCACTTTGACAACTCTCTAAGTTGTCAGGGTGAATTACCTGCATGTCAAAATGAAACAGACAAATTGTAGGGAGAGCACAGCAAATTGACTCGGTCAAGGCTGCTGATCTATTGTTGCAGTGCAGAGGACACACAGATAAACTCACTCTTCCACACACAAATGTACTCTCCTTCTCGGTCTTGTGCTATATCCAGCTAAATTCAAAACACTATAAACTTAAAAATCAACATTCATTTAATGATAGAAGTGATATGTTTAAGAATAAAACAAATGAATAAATAACTACAGTGCTGGAAAAATGTTTTAATGATTTTTTTGGGTATGTTATTTTTACCTCCACCATTTGAAAAACAAAATTGACATCGATAGCTAATTTAGTTTGGTCACTTTTGCCTTGCAGCTAGAAGATCCCTGGTTGATGTTCTGGCCTTCCATTGTGTCGAGTTCATATGTTCTCCCTGTGTATGCATGGGTTTTCTCTGGGTACTTTGGTGTCCTCCCACAGTCCAAAAACATGCTCAGATTAATTGGTAACTCTAAATTGTCAGTAGGTGTGAATGCAAGTGCAATTGTTTGTCTGTAAATGTAGCCCTGCAATAGACTGGTGACCTGTCCAGGGTATCCCTTGCCTTCATCCGAAGTCAGCTGAGATAGACTCCAACACCCCATGACCCTAATGAGGATTAAGCGGTGTAGATAATGGATGGATGTTTTATGAGTTTCTAATACGAATAGCATATAAAGATGTGCCAGTCCTCCATGAATCACTCATAGCTTTCCTGAAGAGCAGTTTGAAAGTGTGAAGACTCTGACTGTTGCCCTCGTGGCAGTGCCTAACTCCTTCTAACTCAAAGCTAATGTAAAATTGAGCAAAGAGGTAGAGCTGAGATGGACCATGCAAATGTCTCTGGGTCATTGTTCTGTGATGGGACCCATCTGTCACTTTATACCTGGTTAAAAGTTGGACATATTAACCAGGTTGGTCAATAGGAATTGCCTTGCTTTTTCAGTCAGCCTAGAGTGATCATTCGATCAGCGGCAAGTTTTGAAAAAAAAAAAAAAAAAAAAAAACTCTAATCAACCCTTGTCTAGTCAAAAGTCCTCTAATGACTCTCCACTGGTTGACATGGCCCCTGCTCAGGCTTTTAATTTCACAACTTTTTCTACAGCAGAGGTTACTTCAGCTCTAAAAGACACTGATCCTAAAAACCAACCACGAGGACCACATAATTTGGACCCTCTCTTTTTAAATCTGGCATCTGAAATTGTTGCTGTTCCATTGTGTCACATTTTTAATCTTAGTTTGTTGACCAATGTAATTCCAAAAGTCTGGAAATCTGCATTTGTTATCCCCCTCCTGACCAGAGGAGATCCAACATTTTAAATAATTACAGGCCTATTTCTAAACTGTCTGTACTGTAAGGTACTTGAATTCCTTGTTTGTTAACAAGTTAAAGAATACTTGGACACTAATTCTATCCTGTCTCAAAAACATTAATTTTGTCTTCTTGTTAGTACACTAGTTTTGAGTTCTTTTGTTCAGACAAATATAGATTGGATAGCTGTTGATTACCTTGCTTGACAGTTTTCGCGAGCACTCTCGCCTTCCTTAGAAGCGTCTCACTGACAGCCTGTGACGTGTCAGCCGGCAGATTTTTGACAGCCAGCATCTGCGGCACGCCCAGTAGAGCCGCCAGATCCACCGGGCCAACCACGCCCACACCGTAATAGTGGAGAAACTGGAACAGGCACGAGCACGCTTCCGCATTTAATCTCCAATGCAAGGATGAGGATTTATTATCACCAAGCGTCAACATCAAAAACCCGATCCGGACCAAAAACACGGACAAAATAATCATCAGAGCTAAAAAAGATGTACTCAAGAATGCATAAGAATATTTATTGTCTTTTGTTTTTAATTCTTGTGAAGCACTTTGTGTTTTTCTGCATGAAAAGTGCTATACAAATAACTAAAGTTTGAAGTTTGAACAGTAAACAAAATCGACAGACTGAATGAACAAATTAACAAGGGTGCGGATGATCTCATCAAACAAATCTCAACGGATGAAGACACACAGCAAAAAATAAAACAGCACCTAAAACACGGACATGAACAAGAATTTACAATAACTAAAAACCGGTAGAGGAAGAAACTGGAGCAACTAATTCAATGGACAGGAGCAAACTCGCAAACCGGGAAATAAAAGAAAAATTAGTACATAATTCATCACAACGCATTCTCACAGAAACAGAAGAGAAGGTGTTATCCCGGGGCTTAAATTATGCCATCACACCAAAAAACATACCGAATGAGGAGTACATCCTGGCCACAAAAGTGGCATGTCAGATAATCTAGGACCAAGGCAAGAAGGACAAACTGCACAACGTTGTAGCAGGCATTCTTAAGACAGCAAAATTACCACAAAGCAACATCACCAAACAAGAAAAAGCAGGCATAGACTCGCTAAAAAAGGACAAAACAATCACTATTCTACCCGCAGATAAAGGAAGAACAATAGTAGTCATGGAAACTAAAAAATACATCTCACAAATGAAGTCATGTTAGCGGACACAAACACGTTTGAAATATTAAAGGAAAATCCCACGGAGCAAAAGAAGAAAATACTGAAAGACCTGCTAATACCATTACTGGAGACCAAGAAAATAACACAGGAAGCTTACGATCACCTCACACTCACAGCAAACATCACCCCCCGAATATATGGTACGCCAAAAATCCACAAAAAAGACTCCCCTCTACGACCCATAGTTGACAGTATAGGCTCGGTAACATACAATCTATCCAAAGCACGAGATATAATCAAACCCCTGATTGGACTCACAGAACACCACTGTAAAAATTCTAAAGAACTGGCCAAAGAACTCAGCGACTTGACAATAGCAACAGATGAGATCCTCATATCTCATGATGTAAAATGTAAACAGTGCTGCCTTTTGTCTTTTTACAGACTTTTCTAAGGCCTTTGAGACCGTGGACCGAGACATTTTGACTGAGTGTCTTACAGCAGCTGGGTTTTCTGTACATGCAGTAGGATGGTTTGCAAACTATCTTAAAGATAGAACTCAAGCTGTCCAGTTAGAAGGTGTTTCCTCTGAGGTTCAGTTTGTCCACAAGGGGGTATCACAAGGTTCAGTACAAGGCCCTTTGTTATTTACCTTGTATATAAACAATATTGGAGTGAATATCCCAAATGCAGTTTTTCATTATTATGTTGACAACACAGGCATTTGTTACTTTGCACCTACGCCTGCAGAAGTGTTTGCACACCTGCAGAATGCATTTAATAGAGTGCAAGAACACCTCTGCCAACTGCAAGTTGTTCAAAAGTGCTGATAAAACAAAACTTATATTTTTCACTTATTCAAAATCAGCAAGGTCAGTTCAGTCTGTCATTCTTACCAATGGTCATCAAATTGAACTTCTATCTACTATTAAATATCTGGAGTTCTGACCACTTGTCTTTTAAGGCACATATTCACCATACTGCAGAGAAGCTGAGGCTTCTACTTGAATTTTACTTCCGAAATAAGTCTTTCTTTTCTTCTAGGGTGAACTGAAACTGGTGGAGTCAACTTTCCTTCCAATTATTGATTTTTATGATCTGTTATATTGAACAGAACTGATAATATCAAAGCAACAGTTGTAATTTCAGATGGAAAAAACAAAAGTAGCCAGCTAGTCATGTTTAGTCTGCTTTATGTCCTCCTCAGTCTACAAACAACGACTCAGTGTTTCTAAATTTCTATTAGTTAAACTGAATAGGGGTGGGGCTTAGCAAAGGTCAACATGAGCATGTGTCTTGGAATGAGTGCTTTAACCTCTTAAGTCCGGTCGGCCCACGGGTGGGCCGAAGAAATCCCGGTGTTTTTTTCTGAAAATATGGCCAGGGCTTAAGAGGTTAAAATGTACACAGGAAAATGGTATCATTTGTTGCATGATTAATGTGGTGAAATCTCTACTTGGAGATGGTGAGTTTAGTTTCTCAGCCAGATCTGCCTTCACCTTCCAGTGACTCGTGTTTGGAGTGAATGGTCTGAAACGTGATCTGAAATGCTTCCACGTCCTGGATAGTGTGTATCATGGTGCTTTGACATTTATCACAAATTGTGGAGCTTCAACACATCACTGTGTCTTGTATTCTGAAGTAAATTGGCCCTGTTTACATGTCCACAGGCTCAAAGATTGGTATGTCTTGATTTGTAAGGCTGTTCTTGAGATCATCCCATCTTATTTGTCATCTCTTTTAATCAGGAATAATAGGGTCTACATCCTCCGCTTGCAGGACTTTCTGCATTTCATTTCACTTTTCCTAAGGACAGAATGGAACAGATTCTTACTTCTGAAGGATCTTCTGGGGGTAGGAAAGGCAAGCTGTTCCAATGGTTCAGAGGATGGGGCTCATAACATTGTCGGAGTGCAACTGGCAGGCAGTAGGATCTGACCCTGAGTGCAGAGCAGAGCTGGTTCTTATAGTAGTGGTGGTGATGATTGGATGAGGTGCAGGTGTGCCTGCAGCTGCTTTGCATCACACAGATCACCAGCAGCGCAGATGCAGCCAGTGGGGAGACGCACACAAGCAGTGGAGCAGATTGCAGGAAGGAGGAGTGGGGCAGGCAGAGGTTGTGACAAGTTTTTCTTTCAAAGTCTCGACATGATTCGTACTTCACTGTTGAGCCATGGTTTCTGGTTGGGAAGCACTCTAACAGCTTTTGTTCCAGTCACATTCTCAGCCCACAAATTTATATGAAAGAGAACAAGTGATGGTCTGAGAATCCCAGATGTGGAGAGATGGCTTTCTAGGTATCTGGAATGCTGGTGTAGACCTGATATAGTGTTTCTTATAAACTCTGGCCCAGACAGACTGTAAGTTGACACAATTAAAGTTCCCTACTACTAAAACAATATTGTCTGGCTGTGCTGACAGATGTTAATGGAGCACTAACTTAGGCTTATGCCAATACATAAACAGCTGCTATAGAGACTGATGTAAACTTCCTTGGCAAGTAAAAGATCTACACTGCATCACCAGACGCTCTATGTCCAAGGAGCAGTATAGGTCCTTAACCTTAGTGTTGGTGCACCAGCTATGATTTATTTATATAAATGATGCAGGGGCTGCACAGTGGTTTAGTGGTTAGCACTTTCGCCTTGCAGCAAGAAGATCCCCGGTTCAAATCCCGGCCTGGGCCTGGGATCTTTCTGCATGGAGTTTGCATGTTCTGCCTGTGCATGCGTGGGTTTTTCTCCAGGCATTCCAGCTTCCTCCCACAGTCCAAAAATATGCTGAGGTTAATTGGTCACTCTAAATTGCCCGTAGGTGTGAGTGTGATTGTTTGTCTGTATATGTAGCCCTGTTACAGACTGGCGACCTGTCCAGGGTGTCCCCTGCCTTCGCCCGAGTCAGCCGAGATAGGCTCCCGCGACCCTAGTGAGGATAAAGCGGTGTATAGAGAATGGATGGATAGCTGGTGCACCACCAGTCCTCCTCTTCTGCTCCCATCAGAGTGGATGGTCCTACTCGCTTTGTAGATGGTGCAGCCTGTTAGCTTAATAGCAGAGTCCTGGGTGTACAAGTTCAGCCAAATCTCTGTTATTATCATCATGCTGTAATCCAGACAATGCAAAGTTATCTGCAGTTGTAGGGACGAGTGCAGAGGGATAAACTCACACTTTTTGTTGTTCAGAGTACAGTAGTTGTTACTCGCGGCCAAGAGCAGTACAGGTCTGCTGCTGCTGAGCTTATGGGACTCCATGTAAAAACAGTGCAATAAAAACTAAAGAGCTGACAAAACTTAAAGAGCACTGGGCTGCTGTGTGTTAATGCTCCATCATCTTGAATTCAGTTCAATTTGATTCTACATCAAATCGATACACAACGATTTGTACTGTGATTGGCTAGATACCTTAAGCAAGTCTGAAGTTCTGTGAAGCTGATGTTGAATGACAAATTGCAATAACATGAACAGTTTACAGATAGTGTCTGGTATCTTTAATTATTACAGGGAGGAGGCGGAGCCTCAGTGGAGTTATGAGACAATCGATATTGGTCTATCTGTCTGTCTGTCTGTTTGCAACATTACTCAAAAATGGATTAATGGATTTTGATGAAATTTTCAGGGAAGGTAAGAAATGACACAAAGACCAATTGACAAAATTTTGGCAGTGATGCAGTTTATAGTCTAAATTCATCATTTTTTTAAAGATTGCCTCTGTCAGAAATGATACAACTGAGCAGCCTTGGCGGAGTACTGCACTCTCTGAGTCCTTTTCAAGTTAGAACAGTGGCAGTGTTCACTCACTGTTACAGATTGAAGAAGCAACAGAGAGACTTCTTTTGCTTTAATTTATTATGAAGTAAATGATTACATGATACAATGGCTCCAGAGTAATAAAAGTTTCTGTTAAGACTGGGTCCTTGCTTTTACTTTGCAATTCTGTCTGACAGGGGGTAGAAAATCTCCCTAGGAAATGAAGACTCTCTATCTATCTATCTATCTATCTATCTATCTATCTATCTATCTGTCTACTCAATTTGTCTGAAGATGCAATAATTATGAGTTTGTTGTGTAGGGATGACCATTTCTCATTGCACCACAAGGAACCACCACTTTAAAATCCTGGTGCAACAGCCATCACCTAATCTTAAACACCAATAAAACCAAGGAAATTAGATTTGATCCCCAAGGGTTAAGAAACCATGATACTGTCTCTACTGACAACTGTGCAATTATGCTTCTACAAATACTTAGGAATACTGATGAAAAATTAAAATGGTGTGAACATGTGGAGTTTCTTTGTGGCAAGTTGACTAGAATAATTCAATTTCTCAGGAGGTTAAGGTTGTTTGGAGTTGCGAAGGAGGACATTTTTTTATTTATGGGGCGGCATAGCTCAGTGGGTTCGATCCTTGGCCCAGAGAGCTCATGTCGAGGTGTCCCTGAGCAAGGCATTGTACCCCTAATTGCTCTTGATGGGTCGTGGTTAGCGCCTTGCATGGCAGCTTCCACCATCAGTGTGTGAATGTGTGTGTGAATGAGTGAACGTGATGTATCATGTAAAGCGCTTTGGGTATCTTTCAGGTATAGTAAAGCGCTGTATAAATACAGACCATTTACCTGCATTTACCAAGCAGTATTCGAAAGCACTATCAGATACAGCATGGTACCTTGACTGTCCAGTCCAAAAAAAAAAAAAATAGCTGCTTTGGTAAAAACTGCAATGCAATTATAGGACACAAATGACAGCCATAACTTCAATCCATCTACAAGGCAAAAACAATAATACAGGCACACATGATCCTCTGTGACTCAACACACATCCTCCACTCAGAATATGAACTCTTGTCATCAGGAAAATCAGAGCTATCAGATACAAATGAATGGGTTTAAACTCTCATTTGTCCTCTCATCCATAACACTCTTAAATAAACCGCAACAATCAAAGCGTCCCTTGGTTGGAATAGCAAACATCTCATTTTTTTAAGCATTTTGTAACACAGGTGTCAAACACGGCCTGTTGTAGAAGTGTATGCTCTTGCCTCTGTACTGATCTTTGTTACGTTATGTGCTTGGCTCTGGTCATGTGACCATAAAGCCGGTAGTTGCTATGTGCCGGTGGCAGTCAGTCACCTGTGTATGCGGAGGAAGGACTGTTTGTTGCTGCTCGAGGTGGGTGTTTATTCGATTTTGTCCAAAATGCTGCACTAATGACATGCTAAGTTAAATGCCTACTTGCTAACTTTATAGAGCCAACTACCAGTGCCGGACTGTGTCGACAGAGCGTTGTGATTGATAGAAAACCGGAGGCGGTGAGTCTAAACTTAGCATTTAGCATGTAGCGGTCGCCGCTTCAGTGGTTTCCCTCGGGTTGTTTGCAATTATCCAATGACATATTTCTCAAAACCTTTTAAAGCAGATGTTGGTGGACTAACCAGTGATTGAGCACATTTACTGGGCTGATTATTTACTGTAATTTTATGTATTTTGTGGCATTTTTAGCCAAACATTATGTGACTCTATTGGTTAAAGTACGTTCAAAGCTAACAGTACTGCAACCAATGAACCTGCTACCTTTTGTTATTTGAGTGTGGGTTAAATATTACATGTGTTGATGCATATGCACTTTTATTAGGTCATTGATAAACGCACTGACCTTATTAGTAAATGAATTTAATGCTGCTATTGCTAATTTTGCACAACTTTAGCTCTTTAATATAGCACATTATTGCACATATTACTTTTTGATAATTGAATTTGGCATGTCTATTTGGTTCATACATTATTTGTGATGAATTGATTACTTTCTGAATATTTATAGTACAATTAGTGTTTATTTAGAATGAATTTTGATTTGTGTACACATTGATTTACTTAGTTGGTCCTGTTTTGTACAGGCCAGGTTTTTTGTTGATGGCGAGCTAAGGAAAGGCTTCTAGCCCAAGAAAGAATCATCTCAACTCAACTCTACTGGAGATTCCTGCCAGGAACCCCCAACCTGCTCTGTCTGGGCTGGTAGGAGGCTCTCGTAGCCACCCTTTTGCACACTCACGCACTCGCACTTTAGTCTGCGACCCTACCTCATCCACGTATCCCCCTACTCACTCTCACGCTTCCCTCTGGAGACTAAAAATCATTGCGGGTCGTATGAACTGTCACTCCAACTGTGCAAATGAACTGAACTGTGCGAATTAATTAAGAACTTTTCTATTTTTATATATTTACACTGAATGGCCATTCATATTTTCTTTCACTGTCTAATTGTTATTGTTGTTTATTATTTGGTGTCCACTAATTAAAATAATTACAATATATGGTGCTAAAACTAAACATAAATTCACTGTCTGTGCCTCCTCTCTCTCCTAGAGCCGTATCCTAATCTTCTGATATCTAGCCCTTCTATCACTTAATTTAATGATATGCAGCATGTACAGGCTACATAATTAGTGGCGAGCAAGCCAGGAGAGAGAGTTTATTGAATTGTACTTCTTTTTGATTTGGTTGTGGACAAAAATATACAACAATAACAATTAGACAGTGAAAGAAAATATGAATGGCCATTCAGTGTAAATATATAAAAATAGAAAAGTTCTTAATCACCATATGTACAATTCGCAAGTTTCAATATTCCAATACATGAAAGAAAATAATGCGGAATGCACAGTTCATACGCAAGTATTCACTGGTTTAGTTCAAACAGTTCGTAAGGGAAAGGAACCGGAAAGTTCCTTTTGGGTTCCAGAAAGTTCATGTACAAAGGGGATTCAGTTCAATTCGCACAGTTCAGTTCATTTGCACAGTTGGAGTGACAGTTCATACGACCCGCAATGATTTTTAGTCTCCAGAGGGATGTTTTAGAGTGAGTATGGGAATACGTGGATGAGGTAGGGTCGCAGACTAAAGTGCGAGTGCGTGAGTGTGCAAAAGGGTGGCTACGAGAGCCTCCTACCAGCCCAGACAGAGCAGGTTGGGGGTTCCTGGCAGGAATCTCCAGTAGAGTTGAGTTGAGATGATTCTTTCTTGGGCTAGAAGCCTTTCCTTAGCTCGCCATCAACAAAAAAACCTGGCCTGTACAAAACAGGACCAACTAAGTAAATCAATGTGTACACAAATCAAAATTCATTCCAAATAAACACTAATTGTACTATAAATATTCAGAAAGTAATCAATTCATCACAAATGATGTATGAACCAAATAGACATGCCAAATTCAATTATCAAAAAGTAATATGTGCAATAATGTGCTATATTAAAGAGCTAGAGTTGTGCAAAATTAGCAATAGCAGCATTAAATTCATTTACTAATAAGGTCAGTGTGTTTATCAATGACCTAATAAAAGTGCATATGCATCAACACATGTAATATTTAACCCACACTCAAATAACAAAAGGTAGCAGGTTCATTGGTTGCAGTACTGTTAGCTTTGAACGTACTTTAACCAATAGAGTCACATAATGTTTGGCTAAAAATGCCACAAAATACATAAAATTACAGTAAATAATCAGCCCAGTAAATGTGCTCAATCACTGGTTAGTCCACCAACATCTGCTTTAAAAGGTTTTGAGAAATATGTCATTGGATAATTGCAAACAACCCGAGGGAAACCACTGAAGCGGCGACCGCTACATGCTAAATGCTAAGTGCTAAGTTTAGACTCACCGCCTCCGGTTTTCTATCAATCACAACGCTCTGTCAACACAGTCCGGCACTGGTAGTTGGCTCTATAAAGTTAGCAAGTAGGCATTTAACTTAGCATGTCATTAGTGCAGCATTTTGGACAAAATCGAATAAACACCCACCTCGAGCAGCAACAAACAGTCCTTCCTCCGCATACACAGGTGACTGACTGCCACCGGCACATAGCAACTACCGGCTTTATGGTCACATGACCAGAGCCAAGCACATAACGTAACAAAGATCAGTACAGAGGCAAGAGCATACACTTCTACAACAGGCCGTGTTTGACACCTGTGTTACAATTTTCATCTTTTTACCTTTTGTTTTTGGTTTTTATGTTATATTTCATGTAGTATTTTTTCCCCCGTCCTTGTGAACTGATTTTTTATTTTTTATTTTACCTTGTGCCATTCATTTATATGTCATGTGCATGTTCTGTGCAATATGTTTTGAAGCACTTTTTGTTGACTGATGTGTCATGGGTGGTTGTTCAATACCTTTTATGTATTCGTTATGTATGTGCAGCTGCACTTGGCAGATTTTAGCCCAAGACAAATTTCCTTTGGGAGAATAAAGCTCATCTCATCTCATCTCATCTCATACCCATAGAATGAAAAAATGAGATGTATGAGTAATCGAGAGGTATGTGTTTGAGGTAAAACATGAAATTATGTATTACTTTTTTTAGCATGCATCTAAACTTTGTCCATACAGTGCATCTAAATTCAGAAACTTTAGAGAAATAAGTCAAAGTTACAGTACATTATATGCAAAATCTATACCGTCACCATTTTTTTTTCTCCACAAAGTTTCTTTAATCTGTTTCTCTTTTTTGCCCAGTTACAACATATCGTGTCCAAGTAGAAATCCCACAGAACAGTGTTTAAATGAGAGAGAAGAACTTGTCCTTTTGCTCTAGTTCTCCCCTTGTGATGTTTCTTTGTTGGTCCTATCCCTGGAGGGATGGGAGTAATCAAAATTCTCAAACCCACTTTTCAAGTTAAATTGATCAAACTTAATATCAGCTTGTGTAATTTCCACATTGCCTGATCTAACTACCAGCGTAACTGCAGAAAGTGGTGTTTTTAAACCTGCCAGTTTAAATGAATTTTGAATACACAGCATCAGTTAATGTTGCATGTTTATTTCATTTAGTTCATACTTGAGAGCTTTCAGAATCTCATAGTCGAGCTTTTCTGATATTTGTGCTTCATATTTATTATTTACAGTATGCCTAGAAGGAATTATAGTCAACATGCAGCCACTCATTGTTCACAGATTTCAGAATCAATGTCAAATATGGAATTTTATGCATGTATTTTGTTTTCTCTCCCAAACCAAAAATGATACTCTAAACACCTATTGAAGAACAGTTTTGTATATATAAACTTAGTTTTGAGGCTTTGCATTAGAAAGACATGCATTATGTGTGCCAAATGTAGCACTATTATACCTTTGCATGTGTTTTATCTTGAAGAAATGAATCCTGATATTTCCACAGCATGTAATGTGCTGTCCAAAATTTATAGAGTTAATGATTTGGTGTTGCATTTCAAAAACTTTGTCCATCTCTGGACTTTTCTCTTAAAGCAGTTACTCTCAGGTAATTCAGTAAACCTCTCCTCCATGTTGGATGATGAATGTTGCTAAGTTATCCCTGTGCTCTACAGTATAACCAGCCTCCCTGCCTCTCCAGACACTTCTCTATATATGCCGACCCACTGGGCTAATTTAATAAAATCCTTTTCTATGTTACCACGGAGACACACCAGGTAATTACACCCACAGTTTGGCCCATATGTACATGTTATTAGGAGATACAGAATGGATCTGATGCATGTAGAGGGGTTGCTATGGGAGACGGATGGCCACCGCAAAGTGTCTTGTCTCCCGTGGCTGCAGAAATGGAAAGCAAATGAGCGCATTAACAAGGTGTATGCTTACAACACTCTTCACATACACGAGCACATTACTGAAAGGACACTTTGGCTAATTTAGTTAATCGAATAGCCAGATTAATACATGTCGGGACTCCTTTCTGTCTCTGACACCTGTTCAAACACAGCTACTTCATTTCCATTCAGAAGTCAACATGCTCAGTCAATCGTTTGGCCTTTTATGTACAAAATGAATAAATGCAGAAATAGAAAAAGCAATAGAGAATGGGTGGATGAGGAAGAAATCATGCTGCAACCTTTTAAAGCCTTCATTTAAAACCCTGGTGTATTTTTAAGTTGTTTCATTATTAAGACAAGGTGGAGAGTGCAAGAGAGGATATGTGTGTTATTTCATTATTAGTAGGGGAGGCGGGAGTGGAATGAAGAGCAGGAATTGTCCAAAGACTTTTAATTGGATTGCTAAAGCGCTTTCTTAATTGAGTTCTGTATTCTTGCTAATATAAAAGTGTACATCTTTATGCTGTGTTGTGCTAACACACACACAGGCACACATGCACACAGACTCACACCTAAATTGAACCCAGGGGGTCAGGGGTAGCAAGAGAAGATGAGATTTGATGAGTTGAACGCCGGACGCTTCAGCAAAAATTCAATTTAGACGTCCTTAGATTGACTGGTTAATTTCCAACAGCTTACCTATAATAGCTTTCCTTACTGTCGTCTTAATTAAGTTCTCACATTAATGCTTTAGCTGGGGATTGGCACTGTTTAGAACCTGTTAACTCACATTTCCCTTGTGGTCAGAACACACACACACACACACACGATCTGAGGGGAAGTGGAAAAATTAAAAACACAAAATCAACCTCTCTCAGCCAACACACACACACACACACACACACACACACACACACACACACACACACACACACACACACACACACACACACACACACACACAAACAAATTGATAAGGTAAAGGGGCCCTCAGGAGGTGCACCTGAAAACGCAAACAGCCAAACTCATCTAATGTCATCCCTCTGAGATTAAGGCCACACACACATATGTTCTCAAGCTGTGACAAGCAAGGAAACATTGCCACTCACAGAGTTGCAATCATAGACCAAATTTATTCTAAATTGTTTTTCATTTATGTTCCGCCTGTTTTTCCAGAGAGAAAACGCTGACTTCAAGAGTTCATTGGCACTTCTTCTACCTGTAGGCTATACAACGAGCATCTGCCACAGTGTGCTAAAACATGAAATTCAATTCAATCTTGTAACATGGTTGGAGTGATTTCCTCGCTGCACTGCATAGATCCGAGTCAGGAAAGTAAAAAGGAGCGTATCCAGCTGGTTCTGTCAGGTAAAAATATAGTCTGAATGTAAAATAGATTCAATTGAGCTCCAATTGGTTTCAGTGAAGGAGAGTGCAGATTCCATTTGGAAGCTGTTGGAAAGTAGTATTAACTTTGTATTACCACTCTACATTTAAGTGTATGAATTAATCGCTTAGAGGCTCAGGGTGGACGCACCTGTAAACACCAGGCAACCACTTTATTTACAACATTTTAAAGATCCAGTGTGATCTTTCTTCAGGATTCTGTATGCTCACAAGGGCTATAGCTGGCATATGAGCACTATGTGCTATGTTCTTATTCCTACCTACAGTGGGTACGGAAAGTATTCAGACCCATTGAAATTTTCTCTCTCTGTGTCATTGCAGCCATTTGCCAAAATCAAAAAAGTTAATTTTATTTCTCATTAATGTACACTCAGCACCCCATCTTGACAGAAAAAAACAGAAATGTAGAATTTTTAGCAAATTTATTAAAAAAGAAAAACTGAGACAATAAATAGTCACTTCCATCCATTTGTTTCAAGGCTCTATAAAAAAGTCAAATTGTGATTTTATGCAGTGTTGAAAAATTGGACAAAATCTAATCCTACAAAACCATGGCTTCAAAATACCAAGACAGATTAACAAATGGGCAATAAAATTATACACATTTCCAAACTTTACTTTTTTAGATGTAGAGATGAATAGGGAGACAATGACACAATAGCAGCTTGGCAGAAACATTTTCAGGCAGCTGGCCTGTCTCTCTGCTGGAGCTCAAATGTGACAGTTTTTAATTTCTTGGCTATGCTCTTTGCAGGGTGATGAATTTGACTGAAAGTAATGAATGTGTTTCTTGTGCAAGTCTTGTGATGTAAAGTCTCCCCTTTCTACACCACCAGGCTTTGACCACCTCGAGTTTGGCTTTGACTGAGAATGTATAAATTAACGTCTTTTAAAAATTCTCCACTGCAGCTTTATTTAACTTGATGCTCTAGAAATTAAACATCGAAAATAATTTATTCTTCATTGCATTGCACTGTGATGTTCTGTCTAAGTCACACATTTTTTAAGACCAACAGCATATGTTCACCTCTTGTAAGAGTAGCTTAAGAGCAGGCAATTTTTTTTAAAATTTCACTAGCACTTAATATCATTTGTTGTCAGCACAGCATGTCTGAGTATATCTCTTGCAATGATTTCACATCAAAGAAAGCCATAAGACTAGCACTACAACAAAAAGAACACACTTTATCAATATCCATGACCAGCAATTATGTACAAATTTACTGTCGTCACATTAACCGCACAAGGTCAGTGATAAAAGGAAAAGAAAACAATATGAAGGAAAGATATGGTCTCTGCGACACAGAAAATAATTATTTCACAACTTGCAACATAGCTTATGACTGACAAAAAGGAGTCAAAAGGCTAACAGAGATTTTATTCACCAAAACAGTAAAGAGATGTTTGTTTGATTAACATTACATAAACAAGTACAAAAAACATCAAATCAGCACCTTTTTTCTAAAGTGGCCTAAAAAAGCACCATGATGTATTGACATATTGTCAGAGCAAGTTCCAACTTGTTTTGATTTCTTAATGATGCATAGATGCAAAGCATGAAAATTTTCAAAGAAAATCCATCAATCTTTTACTGAAAAAAGTGCTGTATTTCTAAAATGAAAGCCATAAATTGAAGCTGATGTGAAATTGCAGAGCAAAGTGAACAAGAAAGGTGTTTTGTGATTTCGACACTCAAGCTCTGTCTTTTGTGCGCTCTGTGATGTTTTTCAATTGATATTGGTGACAAAATGTGGAAAAGGCCTTCCCTAAATTGCTTCACACAACATTTACTCATTGAAACATGAGGAGGACATGTTCAGATGCCATTAGATTAACAGAAAGGAGTACATGTCTGGAAGGGCCTTTTGCCATTCTCTGTATGTTTCCTGCTTGCCTGTGTTCCTAGCATCATGTCTCCAACAGTCCTAACTTTTTCAGTTTTTGAAACTTTTTGATTGCAGCCTTTTGCCACACATTGTGTTTTCCTTTGTAACTTGGGCTTTGGTTTTGTTGCTCCAGTTTTTTAAGCTTTTGCTGTTCAAAAAACCTTTCTCCTGTGTGTGTGTTTGGTGTGTGAGAGAGAGAATTTGTGTGCACTAACATGATTAGACCGAGAACTGCTCTCTGCTTTGCTCTTCTTATCTCTTGAGTGCCTGATCAATAACTGAACACGGATTAGCTCCAGAGCTGTGGGAGACATTTGCTCTTGCTCATCAATGAACCTGAGTTCGATGAGATAGGGACAAGGATGTGGAATGTGATTTTTTTTTAAAAATCTCCTTGAGAAATGAAAAGTAGATGAAAGAAGAAATCACATCTCTTTGCAGAACGTATAAAATGGAGATCCTAATGTATTAATGCATGAACAAATGTCATTCAATGTCATTTGATCGAAGCTATGTAATATAGAGAGATGTCAAGATAATACATTAGCTTTCAAAAGTTTGAGATCACAATTTCATATCTTCCATGAAAACTCACACTTTTGTTCATGTGCTAACATAACTGCACAAGAGTTTTATGTATATATATATATATATATATATATATATATATATATATATATATATATATATATATATATATATATCAGATTCTTCTTTGTTTCTAAGTCACAAGTGCATTAGTGCCAATGACCATTTTACTCTTTTGTACCAAAGTTCAGATTTCCTCTCCATCAGTTAATGTGTCACTCTGTGGTGCAGAGTTTAGATATCCAGGTGAATTGTTTCAGGAAATCAGTCTAGAGTCAGTGTTCAGCTGTTATAAATAAGGTTGTGTTTTTAATTTCCAGCAGATTGATTCATTTAATGTTATCTTAATTGAAAAAAATGATTTTCTTTAAAAAAGAGAATATTTCTAAGTGACCCCAAATTTTTGAATGGTAGTGTAGCTAAAGGTCAGCTAACCTCAGCTAAAATCATGCAAACATCATTATTTTCAAACATGGATGACTCTCTGATTCAAATAATTGTGTCACCAGTCTAGTTGTGTGAACCATAATGCCAGAATAGCCTTTGTCGCTGTAACTCTGTGTATGTTTAGGAAACAGTGTTGTACAAGGTTATTGTGAAAGGTGAAGCAATGACCCACGAGGTATATGTTCAGGTCATAAAACACTCTTTTTTGCTGCTCACTGGCTTTACATTTTTCTCAAAGGCAGCCTCACAAAATATAATGTTTGTATTTTTTTCTTCATCAGTCATGAGTCCTGAAGTCAGAAACACTTAGACTTACAATTAGACTTAGACAACTTCAAAGTTGTTACAACATGGATATTCAATAAAGGGGTAAACAATATGACAGCACAGAATATTAGGGTATAACGTGAAGTTAAAATATAATATAGGAAACATAATATAGAAAAAATCTACAGAATACACAAGAGTGACAGTATTTTCATTTTATGTTATTTATTTTAAAGACAAACCTTTGCATAAGTCTTGGTCGGTTTGTTGCATTGAACACATATGATAAGACCACATTCAAAAGACAACGTGCATTAGTAAGCAGATGTACATTATAAATAATGGTACACTAATCGTTTTTCATTGTGTGAAATAAGTTTTGTTTTGTTTACTATAATGATATTGAAAATATGCTGAGGTTAATTGATCACTCTAAATTGCCCATAGGTGTGAATGTGAGTGTGCTTGTCTGTCTGTATATGTAGCCCTGTGACAGACTGGCGACCTGTCCAGGGTGTCCCCTGTCTTCGCTCAAGTCAGCTGGGATAGGCTCCAGCACCCCCCGCGACCCTAATGAGGATAAAGCGGTGTATAGAGGATGGATAATGATATTGAAGGTATATTTAATGCATCAGAAAAATACAAATTACATTTCAAAGTCATGATCACATTAGGACCAATGTGATTGTAAAATGTCTAATGCACCTCATTTAAACACAGCTGTTGTCTTAATACCTATCAAAGTCACTGAAATCACTTTCAATCACCCTAAATCACTGTGCCTTGAACTATGTAAATATCATATGTTGATTTTTAATGCATTTAGTATCGCTACAGATTTTAAAATTAGAAGTGTTCTTATTTTATTTTGTAGGATTGTACAGCAAGTTTTTCAGAGTATATGCTACTGCTACTAACCTGCCTGTTTTGTCTTTTTGTTGATTTTGTTGTATGTAAACTGCTGAAAACTTGAATTTATAATTTTATATTTTTTAATTAATAAAGTATCTATCTGTCTATCTGTCTGTCTGTCTGTCTGTCTGTCTGTCTATCTATCTATCTTTTACATAGTAGTTTAACTATTTGCAAAGTGTTTTGGTTTTTAATTTCAACACATTTATAGCTTATTTTTTTGTATATCTGGTCTGAAATCTATGGTTGTTACAAATAAAATACCTGAATATATAGCTTTACTGTGTGGAAGACTTACACTCTCCAAAAATGAGCGTAATCACCATTTTGATAAAGCCTTTAGTTTGTTGCTCTCTACTGTTTATCAAATGTTTTGTTTGTTTTTTTTAATCCACACACCCCTAGTATTGAACAGCAGCAGGATCCATTAGAGGATCAAACTAAAGCGTTGCATGTGGAGCAACATCACCAACTTTGTTGTTTACGTATAATTATCTAATGAATGTGGGTGTCCAGATAGCTCAAGTGGTTGAACAGGGGTTATAGTTCCCGGCACAGTGGCCAGGGTTTGACTCACAGCCCTTTCCTTCTCCCATTCTTTCCCTATTTTCCTGTCTGCCGATTCATTGACATATCAAATAAGGCCAAAAAATGCATCTATGAATGCAATGGCCATTGTCTTTGCTTTACATCATCAGCTGTCACACACAGTCACATTTTATAAGTTACAGTTAAATATTATTACATTGTGGATTTGGATTTATTAGTGTATATAGTATATAAATACAACACGTCGCTTGACGTACTTTCCAGTCTTGCAGAAAAGACATATATAATGCATGTACAGTGTTTCTGTCAATCATGTGCACATAATTTACCTCTATTTTTGCGAGAACAATCAACTGGCAAAAGACATGGATAGACAAGTAAATAAAATAAATAAATGAGGCAGAGGCAGAGGGAAATGTATTATTCAGGAGTGCTCGTGTTAGGACTGGAAGACGGTGAAATGTCGAGCTGTAATTTCATGCTCATCTCGACCTACAGACACCATGACCAGTGGCTGTTAAAGTCAAGAGACCTGTCCAGACACATAATTTGAAACAGTCAGAAAATATCCTGTTAGTGTATGTGTGTATATAACACATCAAATTCGTCATTAAGTATCTGTAACAAAGAGAGGAAAACATTTCACCACTGACTCTACTCTGAGGGTGAGTCCAGAGTATTTTTACTGTTGCTAAACTGACCTTGAGTTTCCTTTGTATGCTAGTAATAGGAAAATGTGTGCGTTTGTGAAGAAGGACAACCTGTTTCTGTTGGTTCATTCATTTGTTGTCCGTATTGACTTGAAAGAGGGGATTTTTCATTTAAAAAAGCTGCCATGTTTTATTGACCTGTAACTCATTCATACAGTTTTGGGGTATTCCCAGACTTTGTCCAAATGTTTAGATCTAGCCCCATTTCTCTGTATTTTGGGAAGAGGGAAAACTTAATATAAGTCATGATTACAAAGGTTTTTTTGGCTTGTGATATTGTGTTTGTTTGTTTTTGTTTGTTTGATTGTTGTTGGTTTTTTTAACCCTCTGTGTCTGGTTCTAGTCATATAAACGAAAGGGCACATGCTGTCACACAAACTCAGAGTGTAACAGTTTAGCCATTGTACTCTATTATGGCTACAACTATTTGCTTGAAAATGTCCTAATACCACATGGAACATATCAAGACACTAGCTTAAGCTTTGTGAGCTTCAATTAAAACAGTTTCAGTAGCAGTCTCAAACCTATTACTGGCCACACTTTACGTGTGTAAATGCCTGTGTATGTCTAAGGAACTGTGCCTTACATATGGTGATTAGCGTCTTTTGTGTGTGTGCCTCCTTGGCCTGGTCTCTGTGTGTTTGTGTACATTGTCAAGCGGAGTTTTACAGGCCAGAGGCTGACAAAAAGCCTTTAGCAGTCTGTCATGGAGCTTTATAAGGTTAAACTGAACAAGGCCTAATCCACACCAAAGAACATGAGGTAAGACTGCAGCACTGTGTGTGAGTGTGTGTTTGAGCTCGAGTGAGAAGGAAGAAAGATTCACAACCAACTAAATCCTGATCATGACTGTGGGTGACTGACATCTTTGTTCATTTGACCTTCTTATAGAGATTTTTTGTGCATTCATTTGTGCGTGTGTCTGTGTCTGTTTATCTGTGTCAGTCATCCACAGGGTGCTGAAGTACAGTTGTTGTGCGTGTACGGATCGAGTTAGTGCTTGTGTGTGTAAAGATATATTGGTTAGTAGAAAAAGACCACTGTATTTTTTGATCTATCATTAAACTCAAACTATCACAATGATTGTACAACATTGAGGGCATTCTTAAATAAAAGAAAAGAAAAATGAATTAAAAATTATCCACATTTTCACTAGATTATTTGTATGTGTAAAAAGTGAAGAGCAGGTGCTGAGTGAATTTCACCTCGAACAACATTCATTCGTTTTGTCTTCTTTTTCCCCCTCAGAACATGTGGAAAAAGAATAGAAAATACTGAACCAATATGAAATATACTGCCAGGAAGCAAACATAGTGTAGCAGGAAAAAAAGTCACAATCTCAAATTTTCTCTGATTGCTCCATTAACTCAGTTAAAGGTGTAATTACCGAAACTCCTAATCTTTAATCATCTTTTAATTACCATATCATGTAGTCATTATAGCAACTCCTGAAGGGAGAAAGTTAAACTTTTAAGGGTAATTATTTGGCCCTGAATACTTGGCTGAGTGCAGATATTTTCCTAGGTGTGATGATATACATCTCATGCACATTCATTTCATTAACCACCTCTTTGATTTTACACTATCAGTATCTGCTGGTAATATTGGGTAAATAATCCCCATCACTGTGTCTTGGTCATTTTTAATATGTACATCAAAAAGCAGATTTGAGTTTTTTCTCGTACCTATTTTTAATATTTTTTTTTCAATTTATTATTTTACAAAAAGTACATTATTATCTGGTTAGAGTTTGGCCCTGGGGTTAGTTTTTGAAGTATTTATTAGCTGCTAAGCCATTATTTAAGCTGTCAACTCTTTAATCTGCTAGTGACTGGACAGCCTTTTTTCTGAGCTTACACTGACATTTTGAGGACAGAGTTGATCATGTAATCTTACTGAGAAAAAAAAGGAAAAAAGTGTTATTACTTTAAATGACATCCGGGGTCTTGGTTCACCCATGCAACATGGATTCTTCGCTATGAGCTGACGTCTGTGAGACAGAAACAGCTGTCAGAGCAATGTGTCTCTTAACCAGGAAACATCTATCCTAAACCATAATTTACATACTAATGAATACTGATGGAGTTCTTTTCACATATCATACAGACTGCTTGGACTTGCTACCTTTGGATGTGCTATTTCCTAAACCAGTTTAACTCAAATGACAAATTGAGTAGTTTTTCAATGCCTTCCAAAATAACCTAATAATCTGAGCATATTAATGTGCCGCACTCTGTTTAAAGAAACATTAACTATTGGTATTCACTGTTAAAAGAAAGTAGAGGAGAAAGGACACTAACAGTCTATCTTCTTTCCTCTACTCTTTCACATCCCAAAATGAAATGCAAGGTGTAATCACTCCTGAAGCGTCTATCAGTTCTAACAACACCTGGGAGCTTGGTTACAATATCAGTGTCTTCAATCAGCAGCACAACCACTGTCTGACGAATATTTCACATTTAGTTTAAAGAGGATTTTTTATGAGCTGCTAAATTAATACAAATATTTATATCATCTCCTCAACACTTTTTGCACTCTTGCAGCCTCATATTATCACACTCTATGTTTCACTGTCGAGACTATGCATTCGCTGTGGTCATCCAGGTTAAATTTACACTATAAATGCCAAATGTACGACCCTCAAACCACTCCCTTGGCCAGAAAGCTTCAAGTCAATAGTCCCTGGCCAACTAAAAAGAGAGTGGCTATTAGAGTGGCCAAGGAACATGGCGGAGTTGTGTGACGATCGGCACTGGTTTGTCTGTTACTCAAAAATGGACTAACGCATATGGAGGAAATTTTCAGGGAAGGTCAGAAATGACACAAGGACCATGTGATTAGATATCAGATAGCTGTACGGTGTCACTGTAACTATGACTATAAGTGAAAACTACATCAGCTGCCTGCTGATGATCACATGACTGTGATCCTACTACAAATCAACCGCTGCGGACTTATCAGGACTTATCCATTGGAAATCATACAAGGAATAATTGATGAAATTATGGTTCTACTACATATATAGGTCACACAATTCGGTATCTGTACATAACATACACATGCATAACACACACCTGTGCTCAGCGCAAGGTCATTTTGTTTGTGGGTATATCTACAGTAAATGGACACATTCTATGTTGCTGTGATTAATTATCATCAATAACTAATGAACAAATGCTGCATTTCTTAAATAAAAATGGTGACAATGCCATATGGGGGAATAAACAGCCTTGGCAGAGTACTGCACTCTCAGTGCTTTTCTTGTTTTATTTCTGTTACACAGGTCGTTTAAAGCTTCTTTAAGAGTTGTATCCACAATTGAGCATACAGGGAAGCTTGTAAAGAAAAAAAAACTGTTGAGTTACTTTTGTCATTATTTCACACCCAAACACAGTTTATTTTACTCATATTAATGTGATTCAATAAACTGATTTTTAAAAAGCCAATGCTTTTTCATAATAGCTAAAAATATTGTGAGACACATTCACATATCATAACCAAAGTGAATTGATCAAATATTTTATGTGCAGTATCATCGTAGAATGACCTGATTTGTATCTCCGAAACTGATGAGACAGTGGCAGTGCAGAAAACTGATTTGCATTTATAGCAACACCCTTACAATTACACTTAATTTGTATTAGGTCATCATAATATTGAAATGCTAACTGAACTTTTAAGAATGATTAGGTCAAACAGATTCAAAGCTGTAGTGCGCAGTATTATAAAATGCTGGCTTTTAAGTGAGATAAATTTTTAACCATTTCTGTAATTTTTGGGCTGAATAAATTTGCTGTTGGCACTGATGATTATTTCTTCCTGTCATAGGCTGTTGGAGCCTCCAACTCCTCCTGAATCCCATCCCCCTCCTGCTCTTCCCACACACCCGCTGCTCAATCTCCACCTGTCTGCTGTTCCCACCGCTGCACAGCCTCCACCCATGTACACGCCCACTGCACCACCTGGCAGCATATAGGATTGTCCACCTGCTCACTCAGTCACACCCTTGGGATTTTCTGCTCATTTACTCTCTGTATAAATAGCAGTGAGCCAGTTTACTGTGTTCTTGATCTGAAAGCTGTTTGTCCTGTCTGCTTTGCATCATGCCATTCTATATGTGTCATATGTCTTGGATTTTGACCTGTGCCTGCTTCTCTGTTTGGGATGTCTGATGATTTTGTACCTCTGCCTGATTGGACTGATTGTTGAAAGTTGACTGTGGAATAAACTGGGTTACACTCTGCCTAAACCTCCAAGTAGAGCTGTTGATTCTGCTTCCTTTCTGATGATTCTGTGTTTGGGATGTACCTGTACTGTGACATCAAGTATATGCCACTTCCTCCTAGTTTCATAGAGGGATAAAAATGGACTTTGGTGTGATTTAAATCAAGCCTAAATCTTCCTAGGATTCCATAATTACCGTGTGTTTATTGGAGCTGAAATATGTATTTAAATTACCCATTTCCCCCCCTTGTGGTACTTGGAAATGGTCAAAAATACGATTGCTTCCTTAATTAAATTACATTTAATCTGTTCTCCTCTACTAAGACCATCTATTTAATCTTGTTTCTGGTGCTGCTTTTCTTAGTGTTCAAGCAGAAGTGCAATGCCCATGCTCTGTATCTGACATGTATGTCTCTGATTTATTTAATTTTTTTCCTAACTTGCGAGTATTTACTGAAAAATAATTATAATGGAATTTTAAAAGTATGTGAATATTTTCTTCAACCACACTACTACATGTTTCAGTCCATCATAGTGATTATTTTCTGTGAAGTTTAATTACGGTCATTTAAAACTAGACTAGTCCAACCCTGCAGTAGTTTTGGCAGACATTTTTAAAATGGCCACCAGGGAGACATTATGCTAATTCCCTGATAGTGCTATTGCTAAAAGCACTTATAATTAGCACATGTGTTTGCCAAATTTCCATCTGTGAATAATTAGCAAATCTGTGTGCCAAATCCCCCTTTGCCATAAAAAAGGGGAAAAAAAGAAGAAAAAAAACATGCAGATGCATTTAATGAGTATTGATGGACCCTAACCACATTCTACTTTTAAGACATGTATTGGCAGAACTGATATATCATGTCAATAAAAAGAATGTCAAGGAAGTTGAAGTAAATATTAAGAAAGATAGAATCATAAAATATGCATTTGCAATTAATTAAAAAATTATTTAAACATTGAAAGTATATTTTCATCTTGACATAAACTGTGAATCGTACAGGATAGGTGATTAGATCTAAATAAATGCAAAGGCACCATCACTCAAACTGGTGGTTCAAATAAATAAATAAATAAATGTATGACAGCATCAAATCTCCTGGATCCCCAGGCTCACTACTGCTGCCATATTAGCATTACATTTGCATTTGGTTAGTGTTGCAAAAAAGTCGACAGCCTTGAATCCACAGCTGTCCTGCCATCATCTAGGACCAATATTGATACAGTAAGATTGCTGCTTAAAAAAAAAAGAAACAAACAAAAAAAACCCTCTTTTGGGGAGGCACTCAAGGGCTGGCACCATGGTATCATGCATGGTTACACATATGTCCCCAGTTTGATGGAACTTCAGGGCTAAATCAGGAGAAAACATCAACTGAAATTGTTCATATATATATATATATATATATATATATATATATATATGCTGACGCTCACATGATTGCGATCCTGCTACAAATTGACAATGATTTATCAGTTGGAAATCACACAAGAAACAAATGATTGAACTGTGGAGGTGTTTTTGAGTCCCATCAATTCCTGCCTACATATTTAGGTCACACAATGAAGCAAACCCCAGCCAGACAATGGTGAAGCTCCTAATGCTTCACAAAGCCTTTATTTCCGTTCAGCCATCAGCCTTACTTTGAACGCAAATTCATCTTTCTGTTCTGAATTAATTTCTTCACCGTAAGAGCTTGTCCACATTGCAGCGAAGTGCTTATAACTTTATACACATCCTTTGCTAAACAGCAACAGCGCAGAACCATTGTCTGTCATCTTTATGTGACTTTTCAGACTTTTCGACACCATCTTCATCATGTCGAGAAACTTCCTGTGCCACTGGAATGGTGACAAAACAATAGCCCGTAACATTAAAATTACACCTTCAAAATAAAAGCATTGAGGGAACGGTTATTTTATCACTAGCAAAACAAAGGCTTGCCAGAAGCGATGAACTGATCAACACACCTTCATAAGAGCAATTTACATGCAATTCGGTATCCAATACATAATATGCACATGCATAATACATGCCTGTGCTCAGCACAAGGTCATTTTTTATTAAAGATTTCATCCGCCAGAAATGATACGTCAACTGAGCAGCCTTGGTAGAGTACTGTGCTCTCCAAGCACTTTTCTAGTTTCATGCTGTGGCTTAATTATTAGTGTCTATAAGCTGTGTATATAGGTCACACAATGAAGCAAAACCAATGAAGCAATACATAGATAGATAGATAGATAGACAGATAGATAGATAGATAGATAGATAGATAGATAGATAGATAGATAGATAGATAGATAGATAGATAGATAGATAGATAGATAGATCTACATATAGATACACTATAGATATATATATAGATATATAGATGGATGGATGATGGATGATAGGTATTATTTATTTCTGCAGGATTTTGCTGAAGTGGTGCCTTGACAATCTTTGTTTAGTGGAGACACAGAGTAGATGCATTCAGTTCATTGAAAGATATATCCCACAGACTTCTTGGAACTGCTTTACACTCTATCATTAATGGTAAGTGGGTAATCATCTGTGAAATTAGTTTTGATTGAGTTTGGTAGCACTCACCTGATGCATCACAGCTATTCAAGTGCTGAACAGAAGTGGAGATGGAGAAGCATTTGAAAGTCACACAATATCCTGCAGCCCACTATTGTGATAAAAATGTGAGTGTTTTGTTTATTTTTACTCTTTTTATTTTCTACTAACTCATTAAATGGATGCATTACTGATTTACATCCTCTTTTGAAAGTCAAGTTTTTTACTTGGTAAACATATCATTGTTTTATACGATTGTGAGTGAGACAAGCCATCAAAGCAGGTTTGACCATTTTAAAATTTCAGATAACCAAGGTTTCATCCTATTCGTATCTGTTTTTTAAAGTCTTTGTGACTTTCACTTTCCTTTTTACCTTACCAGGTGGGATCATTATTATTTTTCAGCATTGGTTTCTGCTTTGAACATATGGCTGACCACTCAGATTATGTACTGCAGAGTAGTTTTATATGTGTTTTATAGTGCCAATTTGTTGGTGAGATTATGTGGTCGAGCTCCAGCAAGCTTCAGAAGATTGGGTGAACATAGAGATGGAGACCTCATAGATCTGTACATTCTAGAGGAAGTGGTGATGTAGAGTTGTGGATCTACATTTAAGGAATGAAATGATGACTGTAATGCAAAAAAAAAATCCTAATTCTATAATTTTGGAAAAACTGAGTTTTTATGGGTGTAATCAACAACTAGAGAGGGAAACTCAGGTGTACCAAAGTACAAAGATAACACACGATGAAATGGATAGTTGAAGGTGGGGACATAGAATGAAAGCAAGTTGGTATGCTGTTGAGCTGATAGAAAATACGTGAAGCTGATATGAGGAGCAACCACCTCTGTCCACTACTGTAATTAGTCATCCAGGACTGACAGACGGGAATCAGCCATTAACTTCAGAAAGGGTATAACAGAGCAGAGTAAAGAAAAAAGTAAAACAAATTTGTCTTATCCTGATAATATACATAACAGGATTGCATGAGGTAGAGTAATGCATTCAGTCAAGGTTGACAATGTTAAGAAAATTTGCTCTGTCCATTCTTTTGGAAAACTGTTTGATGATGTTAATTCCAGTGTCTCATGTAATTCACTGCTTTCTTCTTCTTCTACCAGCTTAAAAGGTTATGATAACAGAGCTACATGCATGTTGTGGAAGACGGGTCTCATGCATAATAATTATTATTTAAACTATTATATTGATTCTAAAAAAAATGTTCCCACAATTACAAGAGACATCAATGAAAAAATGATACCAAAAAAAGGGGATTTTATTTTAATCTTAACAGTTTTATTTGAGATTCAATTTGGTCATAAGTGGGGTGGGACAAGAGAAAAATGACAGTTTAGGAGGTACTATATATTTCTTATTTTTTTAAAAAATATTTCCAAACATTCCTTTCTTCAAGTTTTTTTTTTAAAGATTTGGTCTCAGGACAAGTAAATTTGAACAACAAATGCATTTTTTAGTACTTTGTACATGGATTATTAGAAATTTGATGGGTGGAACGTAAAATGTTCTCCAATTCTGGAATGACGAGGAATATATAGGAGGCTCTACATATTCGGAGATGGAATTCTTGTAGATATATCAAATACTGACTGACAAGATGACTCCCAGTCTGCATAAGATTGACAGAAGAGGAATGTCTAAACATAACAATGATTTAAAGTACACTGCCAAAATCACACAATAATTTTCAAAGGAAAAACAAGTAAAAACTATGGCCTGGTATGTCACCAGACTGGAATCCAATAAAGCACCTACTTAAATACAAAGGTAAAAACCGCACAATCTGTCCCACACTGAAACTATTATTTTCTGAAAAGTAGCAAAACATACCTCCAGTATATAAAATTAAATTTATATTATAATCAAAATTAAGGTGAACATAGGAAGTATTGAAAGTAATCACACACACACACACGTTTGTTTTTCTATACCAGTGGGGACTTACCATTGACTCCCATTCATATCTAACTCCTAACCCTTACCCTAACCCTAACCTTAACCATCACCAAATCAATGCCTAACCCTAAACAAACGTTTTTGCACTTTTACATTTTTTATTAACAACAATATGGCCAAGAAAACGGTGTTGCCACCCGTGGGGACCTCATTTTAGGTCCCCACCGTAAGACAAGTCCCCACCTATATAGCAAATAGTCAGGTAAAAGTCCCCACCGGTATAGCAGAAACAAGTACACACACACACACACACACACACACACACACACACACACACACACACGTCTGTCTTGCTATCATTGTGGGGACTTACCATTGACTCCAATTCATATCTAGCCCCTAACCCTTACCCTAAACCCTAACCTTAACCATCACCAAATCAATGCCTAACCCTAAACAAACGTTTTTGCAGTTTTACATTTTTTATTAACAACAACATGGCCAAGAAAATGCTGTTGCCACCCGTGGGGACATCATTTTAGGTCCCCACCGTAAGACAAGTCCCCACCTATATAGCAAATAGTCAGGATTTCGTCCCCACTGGTATAGATAAACAAGCCTACACACACACACACACACACACACACACACACACACAGACTGGTTTCCATCTGCTATGGGGACAGACTTTGTTATCATCACCTGTGGGGACCACCCTTTCCAAAGGTCCGAGAAGTCTGAAAAAAATCAAGTATTCTAACCAGAGCTTTGTTATCCTATACACAGCTTAAAATATCTGGATTGATGAAGCAATGTTTTCTCCATGTTAAATGGGGATTTTAGAAAATACAGATACACATGGTTGGTAGGGACGTTATTTGAATATTATTTGCATAATTCACATAACTTCTGCTTTGATTAGTTTGGACCTTGCAACCACAATATGTATATTGTTGTATAATGACAAATGACATGCATCTATATCATGCAATTCCTCAGATTACTGTATTTGTTAAAAATGGTTAATCTACAACAAAGCAGAATCAAAGATGTATTATTACATCAGTAACAGTTCAAATTTGTTTTTAAAAGTTTACTGTAGTATTTATTGAAGCCTTTTGACCCCTCAATTTTTCATTTTTAGAGCTATTCCTTCTTTAACTTTCACAGACAAATACAGTTAATATTTTTAAACCAGGCACCTAATATTACCACTAAAATACACCATTTCTAAGTAATGAATCTGAAGACATTAAACCCACATTTTAGGAATGAACTGCAGAGCTGAACTTTGTGTTCAATTTCACAAACTCAAAAAATGAGTCAAATGCACTTGAAAGCAATCAAATTTGCTTTTACTTGAGGTTTACAAAGGAAATCCTCACATAAAGCATAAGTACAACTTCCACAAAAAAAAGTCTGTTCATTTTGGCCATAATTGTCACGTAGGAGAAAGTGCAGTGTACAATGTCCAAGTATGTATGAAAAAGACAAGAAACATGTTCAGCATGTTCAGTAGACTAGTGTATTTTGCTGAGACATGACTGTAAACAAAAACTGTCCAACAGGAAACTCTAATCACTAAATTATGTTGCATTTACTTTTTGTAGGTTGTAATGTGGTTTTTACTATGTTTGTGACTGAATCAGATCAGGATTCATGGCACTGATTACTCCCCACAGCTTCTTAGTCATGTTTGAAGGCACAGGCATTGCGTATGTGCACATGGACTGAACTTGGTTCATTCCTGGTTTAGGGATGACTGATCCAGGTTTAACTTTACAAGTGCTCATATGTCGTCAGAGGACCTTTCGCTTATAAAGTGCTTGACAATATACACAGTGCATGAAGTCATTTCCCTGTGCTTCTTTAGTGGGTCTTTTAAACAGCACCAGTTCTCCCGTTCCTCACTCCATAACAGAAGCATTGTGAGCAAAGTTTCCCTTGTTGCGGATATAATCCAACAGTGCGTGTCTCTTCTTGGAACCCTTTGGGAAACTTAGAGGTGCAGATTTGTCTTCATGTGCATGTTCGAGATGCCTTGCCATTTTAGCATAAGGCTTACAGCAGTACCAGCAATAATGTCTCTTGTCGTACACTCTTTTCCCATCTTTTTTTTTTTACATGCATTAACAACTATGTTGCTATTTAGGCTCTGACTTGAGCAAGGTTCTTCGTATACTTCAGTGAGTTCAGTGAGATGCAACACTATGCCTGTCACTGTCAAAAGTCATTTTATCTGATGTTGTGGAGTCGCAGACAATGGGACTCAAAGAGCCAGAGATATCCAGCAGATGATCAAGAGATTGTTGTTTTTGTCTTGGATTTAGACTAAGGCTGGCATCACTGTCACTTTCAGAGGTCGTATCTGGAATGTATTCCTCTGCATTCCCTGATGAAGAATCACAGAGTTGACCAGGATCTTCAAGATCTGTGTATTTCATCTAAAAAAAAAAACAATATGAAAAGTAATGAGAAATATGTAGAGCTGTTAACTTTTATCAGCATATCAATAAACTGAAAGAGATAAACTGCCACCTATTCTGTTTATCAGTTTATGATTCCAGTTATTGAAGAGTTACAGTTTGCATCAGTTCATTGTCAACATTCTGAGAAATTGATTGCGTTTTTAACAGCTTAAATGAGTAGTGCTCAAAGAAAAAGGGATATACATTTTCTACAGTTCTCCAACATTAATATATACCACATATAAAATGAACTATCTTTTACGGAAATTTGAAAATAATGCAGATGATTCTTGATTGTGACAACAAATACTTGATTACAGGTGTTTTATTGCTGATGGCCACACAACCAGTCACTTTCTATGATACTTTTGGTCCGTCTCAGGCTAGGTGGGAAGATTTGATGTTGGGTTTGAATGTCAGTCACAATCTATAAAAAAAAGAAACACTATGAACACTGTACATTCAATTTTTTTTCAATTGAACAAAAATAGCTCAAGAGAAAAGAAAAAAATGTTCAAAATCATTGTAAAATATTCCCGTTGTTAGTACTCTTTGGTGTACAGCTTTGACTGAAGTTCAAAATAATCTTCCTCCCTCCTCTGAAATGGTTGAGGTAAAAAGAACAACACGCATGAACAAAACATGACAAAGAGAGACTAGAATTAAATCTGAAGTGATGAGCATCAATGTACCTTTTAAAGAGTGCTGCTGGAACCAGGTAGATCATCTTCCTCTACGTCTGATTGTGGAGAGGGATGCGGTTCATCTGCCGATCTGTTGTCGGCTGTACCAGTGGTTGTCTGAAAACACAAGTTTCATGTTGACAATGTTTGAGAACATCAAACTGGAGAAAACAATAGTCAGTTTGATGATAATACTGCAAAACATGCAAACTGTGTGAAAATACAAAATCTGGAAAATTAAGGCATACCAATGTGAACCAGACTGCACAGAAAAACATTCAAAGTCATTTTTAACATGTTTGTTCCACTTCAGCCAAGATCTCTCTGATGTGTGTTTTGGAATATTGTCATTTATCTCACTAATGTAGTGTACTGAGGAGCAGAAGCTTACAGAGCAACACACAGAAAATCTAGAGACCCTTTCCCACAGCTGTAAATTTGGCAAGAAACCCTTTCAGGGCTCAAAGAAACATGCGGCTTAACTTTAAACTTGGGCTTTGTTCTATAATTTACTTGAAGTTTGACTTCTTAAGTTAACTTAAATAATACAACAGTGCTAATATTTTCTGTAGAACTATGAGTTTTGACTGTTAGTGTTTTTACTTTGGTGCACTTATGCAACACAAACCTGCCAAAGTGCCTCTGTCTGTCTGTTCATGTTTGTTTGTTCTTAGCATTAGTTAAAATGTTTGTGTATAGTTTTGGTTGGTTTTATTGTGTATTTCTTTGTTTGGGAAACTGGAGATCAACAAAAGCAGAGTTTACGACTTTTGATCAACACAGTAGATTTGATTAATTAATGATTACTGAACCTGAAATATTCTTGATAAAGGTCTCTTAGGTGGCCTAGATTAAATATCTAAGCAGTGCCCCTTATAAACGAGTGCAGTTTTTAACATATAGTGCAGTTTGTACAATTATGTGGTGCGGCTGCACGAGGCTACAGATTTTTGATACCTAAAATTATATTCCCACGCATGATGCTATTTCCAGTACATCTTTCACTGGTTAATTATAGATTGCAATTCTAACTCATGCTAAAATAGTTCTGACACCATTTCATTGTTAAGTTGTTTTTTTAAAAGCACTTTCATTTTATTTTATTTTAACAACTTGTGAGGAACCCTACTGCAGCCCCTGCCCCCCTTTTTTCCATCCTCCTGCCTCTTCCTACATCCATCTGTCTCTCTCTCCTGTCTGTGTCATAAAAGCCAAACTAAATTTAAAAGGCAATGTAAAGCCTGTTGCTCATTTTAGCAGCTACGCCCCTTCAAGCTGCCCTTCTCACACGCAAAATGTCCGCCTCATGCACCTCCACATTTCTCTAACTAACGGAACTAACGGAACCGCTCCTGACATGGACCACAGCCTTAAGTACACTCCAAGCTTCTTCGCTTTATAAAGATTCTTTCATATAAATTAACCATCACTATGAGAAAATACTTTGCATTGCTGCTAAATTACCGAGCTTACCACCTTATTTTAGCTGATTCGCTACATCATACATTCAGCTACAGCAGATGCACGTCTTATTTAGCGTCTCTTTAAACTTGAACTAACTTTCTTCAAACCAAATAAAAGTCTGTTAGATGTCATTTGATGTACTTAACAGAAAGATGTAACACTTACCAATCACTTTTCAGCAGCTCACTGCCAGTTGTGCTCTTTCCTCGTCATTTCCATTCCCTGTACTCTCACAACGTCTGAGCTCACAAAGCTGGCGGTGGTACGTGACACTTAACTTCCGGTTTACTTTCAAAATAAAATGCTCACAACGGAAGTGACAAACAGAATCATGATCATTTTATATTTTTGTACAAATTCTGACTATCCCTACTCCAGTGCACACGAGGACAAAGTTGTTGGTACCCCTCGGTTAATGAAAGAAAATACCCACAATGGTAACACAAACAATTTGAATCTGACAAAAGTAAAAAATAATTCAAAATTCTATGAAAATTAACTAATGAAAATCAGACATTGCTTTTGGACCGTGGCTTGACAGAATTATTTTTAAAAAATAAATTCATGAAACAGGCCTGGACAAAAAATGATGGTTGCACAACCTTTTGAGGCAATTACTGCAATCAAACGATTTCTGTAAATGTCATTGAGACTTCTTTTTTGGTTCAAAAGCAATGTCTGAGTTTCATTGGTTAATTTTTATAGAATTTGTATTTATTATTACTTTTGTCAGATTCAGATTATTTCTGTGACCATTGTGGGTTTTTCTTTCATTAACCAACAATTTTGTCCACATGTGTATGATAGCTGTCATAACAAAAAGAAAGGTTAATGGTTAAAATTACTCTGGGAAGTACATGTCAAAATCAGTTTTTGTTGGACATATACATATTTAAGTGTAATTCTGATATTATTAGAGACAGATACAAACTACACACTCTAAATGTTAAACTTTAGAAGAATCACTTTTGCCCTGTATATTTCAAGAGCATTCAGTTAGGCTAAAGATTTAGCAGTGTCTTCTTAGTTTGCAATAACACCTTCATACTAAATTGCACAACAGTGTAACTAATGCTAGTTAATTGGAAAGATGTAATTAAACATTACACCCACACTCAGAGGGTAGTTAGCCATACAGATGAGGTAATTAGCAGGATAGCTCACAAAAAGATAACTAACTATTTTGGAACCAAATGGAGCTAATTAACCTAATTGGAGGATAAAAAAGTAGTTATATTGGTTTGTCGTACAAATGTGCTTACCTTTTCTTTCACTCTTGCTCCTCTGTAGAAGTTTGTAGCCCTTTAGCAGCTGCAATTAATATTTTTTTCTTCACATTTGTGTCATTGTCAACATTTAACACTGAAAATCTGTTGTTGTTGAGAAGCCTTCCTCATGAGGACCAGGAAGTGGACAGGATGAAGGCGTGCCCAACCATATTTGGAAGTGTGTGTGCAGAGCAGAGGGTGCAGTACCGCAGTGGGGGCGCTAGTGACCTCACACACACACACACACACACACACATACACACACACACACATTTGCACTGAAAAATCTGTGGTATGGGCCAACTCTAAAAACGTCATAGGCACTATTAGAATAGCTTCTGTAGTCATTTTAAATGGTTTCCCTCATGGGGACCTGATTTTTGGTCTCCACACCGGAACAGGTCCCCATGGCGTGACTGTGTAAACATAATGTTGTCCCCACAATGTGATGATTGCCAGAACACACACACACACACACACACAGACACACACACATGGAATATCAGCATGGCAAATAGCAAACTCCTGAGTAGCATTCAACTTCCACAAGTGACTGACTGTTGTATTCATTATTACCCTTTGACGGGATTAGATTTTGGGCTGCTCAAGAAAGAGATACTTTAAAATGCAGAACTGAAGTATCTCAAAGGACCTGGTTTAACCTTGTGTCTCAATATGCTCTCATCTTTAGTCATAACCTGGTCTTTTTCAAAGCCCAATGTCCTTTTAACATTGCACGTCAAACAGGAAATAACGTTACCTTTCTCCTAGTATTCATTTTCTTTATGAATACTCTGAGGATGGAGAGTTTTAGCTGTTTAGTACTGTAAATCACTGTGTACATGGTGTGAAGTGTTTGCTATGTCCAGATCTGTTCAGACTGACAGGGACATTAGATTAGACACAACAGATGTCAAATGGAACATCAGCCATGGACATGGAGGCATTATCCATTGCATGTAGCACATACCCCATAATAAAGGTATAGACATTCATACTCAATTTTGTCTGGCACACACACACACACACACACACACACACACACACACACACACACACACACACACACACACTTACTAAAAGACGACATCATAAAATGTGTCTTGAATCCGGTCTATTATCTTTGCTTGAGCTTAGGATATTGGAGCTGTGGGAGAATAATGGGCTTTGTTGCTGGCACTGTTCAAAGTCCTCTCCTTGTTGCTTTGTTTGTTTTCATGAATTTTAATCAAAACATCTGTAAACAAAAAGCCCATGGCCTGCATTAGGATGGCCTGATTCCTGCGTTACAGACTGATGCGTCGGCACTTTCCCTCTTTCTCCTATTTAACATGGTTGACCTTGACAAAGTACTTTCCCTTACACAGTACGACTACTGTGTATCACTGTGTTATCTGACTCCTAATAGGGGATCATGGTCATGATGTTGGGACTAAGCATAACAGTGATGACTGCTTAGTCCAAGGAAATAATTTTGTTGCTAATATTGCATTTCTATCTATTGGTTAGAAAGATTTTAAATTTCTTATAAATGCCTTTCATTACCGAATACTGTCTCCTTAAACTCAGCTTCATGTAGTCCTGAATTGTTTTGCAACATACATAGCATGTACAGAATGATGGTTCAGTGGTTAGCACTGTTACCTCACAGCTAGAAGGTTCTGGGTTTGGACCTACTGGTCAACCGGAGCCTTGATGGATTTTCTGATTCACCTTGGCACGGTAATAGATGATACTGAATCGTGTGAGTACGTGTGGTTGTCTGTCTCTTTGTGTAATCCTTGTGAAGGATCTGTGAGCAGTCCAGCGTGTTCCCCACCTCGAGTCCAGTGTCAGCTGGGATAGAATCCAGCCCCTTGTGACCCTCAACAGGATAAAGCTGATATAGCTCAAAGATGAATGAAAAGTACATACAATTCATAGTACTGCTGTGTGGCTTATTGTCTTTGATAATGTTTTCCAATGTGTCATGTTGTACTCGACAAATAAGTTAGTCATGGCAGATTTCCTATAAATTTAGACACAGCTGAAGGAATGACCATGTACACATTGATGCTTTCTGCCTGGTAGGACTAGAACAAAGATGATGCCTTGTTTCTATTGTTATTTGTATGTATATTTGTTAATTTGTTAACAATTATGGCCACTCAAGAAGAAGGCACTCAAACTTTCATTAATTTCTATAATTTCCAAAATAGACCATGTGACTGTTTTGCAATCTGACATCTTTAATAGCAGAACATTGTTGTTTTTTTGTTTTTTTGTTTTTTTGTTTGGGGGGGGGGGGGGGTGTTGTATTTTGTTTCGTTTTGTGGGCTGCACTGTGGCTTGGTGGTTAGCACTTTTGGAGTTTGCATGTGTGGGTTTTCTCAGAGTACTCCCACAGTTCAAAAACATGCTGAGGTAGGCTAATTAATAACTCTAAATTGCCCGTAGTTGTGAATGTGAATGTAGCCCTGTGACAGACTGGGGACCTATCCAGGGTTTCTCCTGACTTCACCCTAAGTCAGCTGGGATAGGCTCCAGCTCCCTCGTGACCCTAATTTATTGATAAAGGATGGATGTTTTTTTTTTTTTTTTATCAGTGCCTTGCAAAATTATGCAGACACCCATTTAAATATACATTTAGGCCACTTGAACAATTTCTATAAAAATAATGTTTCATTGTTAATATTAAATTCAAAGTTTCAGTGATAAAGGAAATAGGAAGTAAAGGCAGGATCATTAATCAATACCAAGTACAGAAAAACCAAAGCAAATAACCTTCAAATTACAGTAGTTAACAGGGACAGCATCAGATACTCAGTCTGAGACACTCAGTTTGATGCTATCTGATGCTAGTGTGTGACTGATTAATATAAGTTGCAAGTTGTACAAATGTATAAACTGCAAACAAAATGGTATGTTTTTGTCCCCTTTGTGAGAGATTTGCTTAAACTGAAGCTGCTTCTGTGGATCAGTTGGGATCTGTCTGCCATTTATTTTAACAAACCTTTCCAAGCTCAGTGAAGACAGGTCAGAATGATTTCCATTCTGTACAATAGGCAGAAACGATACATCCTGCAAAGATGTCAAACTGTAAATGCTGAACCAGCTTCATTGACAACTTTGCTGTGTTGACTTTATCATATTCCAGTGGTGAGAGCTCTGTGATTTCTCTACTTCAACAGTTTGTGCTGTCACTGGGAAACCGCAAAAATCACCAAACTTAGATGTTTCTTTCAACTTGTTAAAACTGCAGGTACCACAGTATTAAAATTCATTTCCAGGAGGTGAAATTTAGTCTTCATCTCATTAGATTTCTCTCAAGGCAGAGCCTCCAGTTTCTCTCTCACCATATCCAACTTAGAAGAACATCATATATCATCACTAGCAATGACATGGCATGCACAAAACAGTGGGCACTATTGATCATGTAGACCTGTCTTTACATGTACTAAAGTTAATGTTAGCTATATGTTTTAGTCTGATTTAACTGATTAGTTCTTAAAAAAACAACAACAATGTTTCCATTTTTTAATAGAGAGAACATTGCTTAAATAAAATGGATTGAAGATACTTGACTTTTTAAAGAATGTTTTAAAGATGTCACAGATTGCCTTTCATCACTGAAATCTGTTCTTCAATGCCACACAAACAGAAGCTGTCTTCCTTGTAACCTTCACAAACAAAAAAAGTAAAGAATACAAGCTTGATGCTTTAAAGCTAAAGATAAACAATGACCAATGAGTCTTTTTGCTGGTTTCTTTTCTCAGTGATTATAAATGTTCATAACTACGATATCCCATAGCAACATACGACTGTCCCCATTTATTTACCTCATTATTCCTAAAGTGAACTACATCTCATTCTACAGAAACATCAGTTTCACCTAACAACATAAGAAGAATATGTCAAATTATTTCACATGGAAATAATTTCTTATTTGATGGAACCAAGAGAATGCTAACAAAGAAAATTATAACTACAGTAAGGGAGAGGGAGATTCTGGCAAAAGCAACTCAGTGGTGACCTTCTTTTGGCTATTTCATACGTTTTTGCTTTCTGGTAAATGAAGCCTACAAAGCCAAGAGAAGGACAAAGATGATGATGACCAGTTGACACATATTATACACTTGAAATACAGCGAGACTTCCTACTGTAAAGTTGCAATAAAATTTAAAACCAAATGACTGCATGTACTGTGAAGGGTAAAATAAGTGCTTTAAAAGCTATGAAAATACTTTTTTTTTGCCATTAAGGATCAAGACAATATGTGATCTAAATGTGGTCATTCATGGTTAAAAAAAAAAAAAATGCAAAAAACAGAATCATCACATGGTGCTTCATTACAGTTTTTTTTCGATTGCTAACACGCATTGGTCCAAACTGAAGTCACATGTTCAAAACTCTTAACACAGTCTGCAAAACAGAAGTCCATGTGGACTGAGCTGTGAATTACTTTCCATTGCTTTCACACAAAATGCATTTAGTGACCACAGTCACCAAAATTCATGAACTCTTTTCTCAGTTTCTCGTTCATCACCTGCAAAACACTAGACCTTTACAGCACATTTTTCAAATGCTAACACACTTTGTTCAAAACAATTAAAAACACAATCAAAACAGAATGATGGGGGAAGCATGAGGAATTTCTGCTGCAGCAACATTGAAATCTATTGAAAATCATTTCAAAATATTGAAAATTAAAATAAATGAAAAGATTAGGTAATTACACACAGCTGAGTGTAGTTGTCAGCTGAAACCCAATTCAGGTGATCTGTGTTTGGCCTCATCAGAAACCATAAAAAAGGAGACACTCAAAAAGGTTCTACCCACAATGCATCAGAGAAGACATCAGATGTGACGTGGATGGAAACATGAATCCAAATGCAGACGACAGGGTGTGAATGTTACAGTATACATGTGTTGTTGGTTTTTGAATTTTATCTCTTGATTTCTATTCTCCCCCCTGAATTCTGAGATTCTGCATTTTGTTTTGTTTACAGTAAAGTTTTTATTTTTGTAAGGTCCTAAAGTACCGATTCACAGGCACAGAGAAAATATGTAAATGTTGGTGAAGTAAACTGCTGCATTCCTGATTCATTCTTGTTGCAATATATCACAATGATTTAGAACATTCAAAGTGCAAAGATCTTATTTTATAATAAAATACTAATTTATCTAAAAAGAAATCATTCAACTTGAAAGATTACAATGTATTTCATGTAATGCTCTCTGTTGTTGGTATTTTGTAATTCAGCATCCTAAGAGTGAGAACATTTGTTTCCAAAGTGAGACTATTTTCTAGTGTTGTGGTTGAATGAGCTTATTGTGAGACATGTATGAAGTGTTTTGTTGGTGAGAAACAGTTTTGGGGATGAGATTAACTGTTTAGCTGAGATGCATGATGGAAATGCAGGTTGTGTTAAAAGTTTTGAACATGTGACTTCAGTTTCGACCAATGCGTGTTAGCAATTGAAAAAAACTGTAACTATTAGCTCTACTGAGGATCTGAGTTTCTTTTATCTGGTTAGAACAGCCTGCACCAAAAGGTGGACCAAAAGAAATTAAGAATGAAAAAAAGCACACTGAGGTCCTTCAGCACAAAAAATGCCAGAAAAGACATTATATATTATTATTATTCACTTTCAGTGACAAACCTCTTTTGATCTACATCAATCCTGGTCATAATTACAACATATTCATTCATTTTCAGGCTTTTAACACTTTCAGTGGAAGTTTAAACTGTTGTTTTCTTGTTTGTTTTTGTGTCTTTGTCTTTGAGAGAGAGACAGGTAGAAGAGTAGGGGGAAGACATGCAGTACATGGCCATAGGTTGGAATCAAAACAAACTGCTGCATCAGCGGCTATAGCCCCTGTTTATGCATCGCCCACTCAGCAAGCTGAGCTATCTAGGTGCTAGTCATTGCTGTTTTTTATGGGGAAACAGTGGAAAGAAATTAATTATTTTCAATAAGAGAAATACAAAATGGAAAAATATTTTTTGATTATTACAGGCTTGTGTCAACAATTTAGACCAACACTGATTCTGATGCATTAGTATTTTTTATGCAGTGTAACATTTTAAAAAAAGTTGCTCTCAGGACCTTAAAGATAACAATGGGGCCATTAAAACCCAATATAGCTAGTTATTTTAATCCCTCTACCATTACATTATGAAATCCTGCATTCTATGTTATTAGGCTTTCATTCTAGAGTTTTGGCTTTAAAATTGTAATTTTTACTGTTTTTCACAAGAAAGAGTCTTTTTTTTTTTTTCATATTTGGCCCATGGATCAAATACAGTCATCTTATAGATGACTGTAAGACAATGACAACAAATCGTTACAACTGAAATGGTTTTGGGATGTTGGTAGGGATGTCAGTTTAGTGTGAATGTGCATATTGAAAACTGTGTGTGTGTGTGTGTGTGTGTGTGTGTGTGTGTGTGTGTGTATTTCTGTATGTGCACATTTGGATAGGTAGGTTTAGCTAATATACAGTTATAATAGGTTTCAATGGTGACATTTTATTAATGTACACATATCATGGGGGTTAAAAAAATTTAAATTCCCCCAAAAGTATACATTTTTACCAAATTTTATGCCAAAACATATACAGTCAAAATTACCAAAAAAAATCAAAAATGAAAAGGACAAAAATGTATAGCTATATAGATAGTCTTCCTAAGGCCCTCTGTGAGTGGACAGGAGGAACTTCTTTAGACTTTTTCAGAGCACATGTTCGATGTGTCTTCCAGTGATCTTGCCCTGTTTCAATGAGAACCTATCTAGATGTAATGTGGATGGAGGCTTTCTCACAATTTCAGAGAGAAGAAGGTCAGAATATCAGTATCTCTCTCATAAGACATTGAACAGTCCCTCCCTACTTTATGTGCTGTTCAACATCCTGTTACAGCTTGAGACATTTTACACATACAGGATGCTATTCTGTCTCTGCCATTTCATCATACTTGCTATTTCCTAAGTCATGCATTTACAAAGACAAGTTGAAGAAAATCTGACACAGTTACATGTTAATGTTAGTTCTAGCAAGACAGTCCCTGATTACCTCATCTGCTAAATATATAGTATGTTGTAGGATAAATACCACTGTTTATAGGTTGATCATAATTAGCTAAATACAGAGAAAGTATTGCTGAAATACTAATTTAAAAAAGTACATCAAAAGTACATCAACTCAACTAACTACAGTTCATAGTTACACCATTTATAAAGGGTTTATTAGGTTTACCTTAGAAGCTTCTTATTTTTTACATGAAAAATAACTGTGGCATTACCCTGTTCTTTTACGTGTGTGTGTGTGTGTGTGTGTGTGTGTGTGTGTGTGTGTGTATATATATATATATATATATCAATAGATAGATAGATAGAATTTCTCATAAATGTATTAATCTTTACCATGCGGTCAACAGAAATGTGAACTTTATATAGAGAGAGATATATACAAGAATGCAAACTCTGGCAGAAAGCTCTTTTAAACCTAAAGGACCAAAAACTTTTGTCAGCTTCAGTTTTGTGGTACCTTGATGCAAATAAACAATCGTTCTTGACAGTGTTTGTACTTAGAGAATTTGTTATGTAAGCTTCATTCTTAAGTTACCATGTTACATTACCAAGTAAATACCTACATATACTCAGTGAAATAAGCAGAGCCTTACAGATTTACTGAAACTTGAAATAATGTTTGTTATGTAGAATAGCATGCTTTAGGTAACAACACATAGAGCTCCACCATTTTATCTGAACAACAAATCAGTTTGAAACAGTCCTTTATTCACACCCTTCAGAACGTGTGTTCTTTTCTACCATCAGAAACAATGAGGACTTTCTTCCCAGTTGTAATGCATGTGTCAGAGTCCTTATCACCAATTGATAAATATGTAATTGTCCTTGCATGTCTGACAGAAAAAAAGACGAAAAAAAAGTGTCAAACAATTTCTCAGAGATCAGTAGGGCTCAGGTAATGTTTCTACAGTAGCACATGACTGCAGTCCAAAGGTTTGATATTGTCGATGAATTACTTCAAATATGTGACAGAAACAAAGTAAAAGCTGTGAAGAGAAACTATAATTGGCTGAATTTCAATTACTTTCACAAATATAATTTGACCTAAAAGAGACTGTCACTGTTTTTATCAAGTGTTACTGGAGAAAGAGCACACTTATGAGACTATTTTCAGTTCTGAATTAAGAGAATTGGGGAAACTGAGTAAAAACAGTGTCTGGTAATGGCAACAAAGGAGCAGAAAACAACAGCAACAGTGTAACTCATCAGTCTACGAGGAGTAAGCTGTGTGAGCCTTTGAGTGGGCATATAATGCATCTTAATAGGAAACATCCACTATTGATTTTGGAGTTTTCATATGAGTAAGGAATATAGAAAAATGTGTCTGTCTTCTTTTTAGTGCTTGATGCGCTTGTACAACAGAAAGCAATCTTTTTAGAATTCTGGAGAGCCTATGAAAACTTTTAAAACCTAAAAAGAAATAAGATGTTGATCTTTGCTAATTTGTGTTTGTTTATTTGTGTAAAACACAAAGAAACAAGGTTTTGTTTCTTTACTTATTTGTGTTTGTATACTTGTGGAACCCCATTCTTCAGAGCAAAGAAATGACTTACCACTTGGATTACCTAACAGAATTTTTTTTTCTTAAAGGGGTTTATGTAACTGAGAAGTGATTTCTGTGCAGATTCAGGGTGAATGTCATCTCAACATGAAGTAAATCAGAGTATCTTTGTTCAGTTATCTCCCTTAATATGAAATAGTGATCACTGCTTAAACTGCTCCTGCCAAAAGTAATTTTTTTTACCTGTGGCTTCACCTGCCTCATCTACAAAGACTGCATGTCCATGTTTGATGATTACTTCATGATGAAAAAGTAATCTTTCAGCAGTGTATATTAAATTCCACCGTGATCAAATAAGACTTTGATTTTTTTAAAAAAGCTTGTGAAATCAACTGAAAGTCAACTGTAAAAACAGTCCACACACACACACACACATGCGAGTGACTCCTACAGTAAGAAAGTGTGTGTGTGTGTGTGTGTGTGTGTGTGTGTGTGTGTGTGTGTGTGTGTGTGTGTGTGTGTGTGTGTGTGTGTGTGTGTGTGCATGTGTGCGTGCGTGCGTGCGTGCGTGCTGTCACACTGAGAGGCAACAGGCAACTATTTCACACTGAGAAGTAAATATTCACTTAGAGATAACATCATAAGCACCTTTCTCTCGTTCTTTTGCCTCTTTCTCCTTCACTCGTCCCTCTCTTTCTTCTCTCTGGGTTAATATATATGTATATATCAATCTCTCTCTCTTGCTCTCTTTCTGGTTGTCGGTATACTTCACTGGCTCCACAACTTAACTGCTTATCTACACAGAGCAGGCTGCGCCATCAGTAGCTGTGTGTGTATGTGTGTGTAAGCAGATAGAGTGGCAGGAGCAGTGGATTTTGGACAGCAGGGTTTGGACAAGACTTTTTTTTCACAAGACGGACTCATCTATACACACACACACACACACACACACACACACACACACACACACACACACACACACACACACACATTAAAGAGTGCCGAGAGTATATATTGTAGCACTCACACTTCACAGAGGGAGACATTTTGGTGGAAGGTGGGGGGTTGGTTAAGATGTGGCACACAGTGGGAGTCGAGTGGCTTGTCTTTAAAAGCACTGGCACTAAACAGATTTTTATCAGGTAGAATTGTCTACAAGGGTGCCACAACTGAAAGGGTTAGTCCAAGAGCTAGTATTCTGGCTGAAGAAACCCCCTAACAGAATCTGTGGAGATGAACAGCCACTTATTGTAATCTTTTCCTTTACAAATGCAGTACAATTAATTTTAAGCAATAATAACTTAACAGTGTGCAAGAATTTCACAATTTTTTGTGCCATTCTGTACTTGCTAATGCTACTAATAAATAAAAAGAAAAACTTTTCCATGTCAGCACATATTTTCTTGCAACTTTGTGAATGTAAGATAAAAAATATATGTTTTTTTTTTTACTGCGAACTTTATTGTTTGAGTTTGTTTCATTTCTTATACTCCTTGAGACTGAGTGGCAGGATTATGTCTAAATTGGTCTGAATGTTTTAGGTTTGGATTGTTGGGCACAATCCAATTCTTCTGGCACAGGGAAAATAAGCCATGACTGACTAAAGCTCACTGAAGACAGTAGACTGTGCAACAGACAGTTCCCCAATCCCATAGTCAACTGAATTTATTTACTTATTTATTTTTAAAGTAGGACCTTTTCAGTCACTGTGGGCAGGATGGATTATCATGAGAGCAGGAAGTATTGTGATGCCCATACGTGTGCAATATCATGGAAAATTAATCACATGATGTGCCTTCATGGACGAGCTTGGTACAAAATATATTAGGCCTGTAACTGTGGCCTGCATTTACATCCCAACTGATAGTAGTTACCAGTGCTAGGGTTTTTTTGTTTTCTTTTAAATGTCATACAACACTCAGCATTTTTGCTATTTTTAACAATTCCCACAAAACAACCAAAAACCAACAATAGATGGTATTAATTCAGGTATTCTGTATGTATTTGACTTGGGCTCCACAATGTCGTGGTGCTTAACACTTTTGCCGTACAGCTAGAAGATTCCCAGTTCACAGTCCGGCCTTCCTGGGATCTTTCTGTGTGGAGTTTGCATGTTCCCACAGTCCAAAAACATGCTCAGGCTAATTGGCAACTCTAAATTGACCGTAGGTTTGAATGTGAGTATGACTGTTCATCTTTATGTGTAGCCCTGTGATAGACTGATGACCTGTCCAGCGTGTCCCCGGCCTTCACTCTAAGTCATCTGGGATAGGCTCCCAGACCTGCCAACCTTGGCGAAATATTTTGAGTACCACTTAATCTCACACACGCACGTGCAAACACGCACACACGCACACACACACACACACACAGCTCGCGCTCATGTCGATAGGAAAAAAACTCTCGGTGCTTATTTCCCCGATATGACATTGTATTTTCAACGTGAAAGTAACGTTATTAACAGTACATATTTGCCAAAAGACACACACGTACACTCACGCGTGCTCACACAAACACACACACACACACAGATACACACACACCATTTTACCATTTTAACCGCCAGCTGCTGCGGGTGGAGGCACGGGGAACGGGGAGAGAGGTGGAGGGAGGCAGAGGACAGGAGAGCGGGCCAACAAGGGTTCGGCAGACTCGTTATTTTCCACTAGTCTATGATGATTGGTTGAAATTGCACCACTACACTGCTGCATCGTGTTGTCAGGCATGAATATTGCACGTCCACATTTCTAACAGCACTCACAGATATCTGCAGCTTTTTGAGTAGTTTAATGAGGCGGAGCGTACCAGCATATTTTGATGTCAAATTGCGTACCTGCTACGCAAAATGCGTACAGGTTGGCAGGTCTGGGCTCCATCCACCCCACGACCTTAATGAGGATTAAGCGGTATGTAGATGATGGATGGATGGATGTGTATCCATAGCCTACTCAGTGCTATACAGCTTCCAATTTTCATATGATCAGTATAAACTCTTTCCCCACATTGGTTAATAAACTGGAAAGACAACAGTTTTGATGCTGATGTAACTGTCACTGATTGTATCCTAATGAACATGGTTCCTGTGTCTGGTAAAAAAAAACTCTGTCAGCTCTGAAACTATGCGCCATGATGGAGTGTGAGCTCTGTGTTTCTCTGTGCAAAGGTATTGCATTATTCATTCTCTGTCCAGCTACATGTTGACAATTGGTAAAAAATGAAAAAAGGTTGATTTAGGATTCATTAAATCTACTTTGTTTCTCAACTTAATTTCTAAATCATCACAGCAGTAGTGTCAACTATTCCTTTACTCTTTCTTTTTTGTTCCAACATGCAACACAAGACAAACCAAAACCTGCAGCTACCTGAACTGCATATTGCTAGTCCTGCTGAGAACTGCAAAAACCATCATTGTACCAAATCTAAATACAGTTATGTCAATTTTTGGTAAATCTTTTTTCCAGGAAAATCCACCTCCCTGCCCACCGCAGAAAACTTTCCAGCCAGCGGAGGGAGCTTGGCAAGTCACTGAGGTTGTGATAAGCTATTTAAAAAGCCATTTATATTTCATTCTAATCAAAGCAAATCCACTCTAATTAAAAAATTTCATTGTAAACTACTCAACCTTTACGGGCGACTTCCCATTCCCAATAATCAGGTGAAGTCATTAATGAGCGACCGCTAGCACTTAATTCCTCTCCCCACTAAGTCCACTCTCTCTTTTGCATTTTTATTTCCTTCAGTAAGAACAGAGCAATAAAACGATAAGAGAAGTTGCCGGGGAGAAAACCTTTAACACTTGGAGTAATTACTTCTCTTTGTGTCTTTCTTTTTAAATTAATTTTAATTACAGGCGTCAGCGTTGCCTGTAAATGTCCACTTTCTGCTAATCTAAAGTAATGTGACTGCTAATGAAGAGGGAATTGAATATGGGGAGCCAAGTGGCCTTTTGGCTTTGAGTCACTCCCCTGCTGGCTCACTTACACAGTGGTCAAGGATACACAGGCAGGTGGACTGGCATGCGCGACACACACACACACACACACACACACACACACACACACACACACACACACACACACACACACACAGCACATGTGAGCTATATTTAAGCACTAGTAGCTTTGCTTGACATAGACAAAGGTTCACACTGTATACAGTTGAACCTTTGGTTACAGTCAGACAGTGAAGGAGTATATACAATTAACATAGTAATACAGTAGTAAATCCTCACATACAAAAGGTCTGGCTTTATTCAACTGAAGCAGCTGTTTCCATTCAAGAGGTGCACATGTACATGCAAAGACAAAAAAAACATCTAAAGATCAAGTATTTTTAGGTATGATTTAATACTTCAACATCCACCTTTCAATCTTACCTCCTCCCGGGTGGCTTTAGGTTAGAAAATTCCCTTAAACTGAAGTGTTTAACAGTGCTTGTGCTAAGTATCTGGTTCTCCCAACTCTTTACTTTTTCAGCTTGACGGTCCGGTAGATGAGTCCGATAAACACAGAGGCTTGGCCGCAAACTTTCTCTATTATTTCGAAAACACTTCAGGCAAAAGTATTTCTAAAGCATTTGAGGCGAGAAATAAACTGTGCAGCAGCTGAACCTGTCCTGGTTTTAGTTCACCGACGTTTAGATGTTGAAGGACAGTACAAGTCGAGTCTACATTATGCAAAAAAGCTGCAGTTAAACACACTGGATCACAGCTGGAAACGCACCAACCGGACCAGCATGTCACATGCGATGTGTCGTATCTCGTGGACACGCACCGTAAGTCACTGCATTATCCTAGTTTGTTCCGTTTTAAAGTGAGGAAACATGATATCAGTCTCTCTGGTAGCTTGTCTGATGCTAGGGTTTGCTTATTAACTGATTAATGACAGAGATGGGGCATGTGTGACTGTGAGAGATGCTTTTTATGTCACTTTCATCAGCTTAAGCAGGGTTTGAATATGCATTACAAATAAACATAACTTGCACACTATAGTGGTAATAATTCGAAGATTAAGCCAGACCTTTTACACCCCATGCAGTTTGGTTTTAGAAGAAATCATTCAACAGAAACAGCTTGTTGTCTTCTTTTAGAAAACATCAAAACCAAACTTGATCATGGAGGGGTTGTAGGTGCAACCTTTCTAGATATGCGAAAGGCCTTTGATACGGTCAGTCACTCTATTCTTCTCTCTAAATTGTCACTATATAAACTGTCCATGGATGTCCTGACATGGCTAGAGTCCTACCTGTCCGATCGCTCTCAGGCTGTTCGAGTTGACAACGCTGCCTCTTCTACTGCAGCCATTAACATCGGCCTGCCGCAGGGGTCCAATATGGGCCCTTTGCTCTTCTCCCTTTATATAAATGACCTGCCGTCTGTGGTGCAGAATGACATTTTCATCCAAATGTACGCAGATGACACAGTCATTTATACGTGGGGGAAGAATGCTGAAGAGGTGGCCTCTAAACTCACTGAGGCCATGGGACAGGTAGCGGTATGGCTGCAACAATGTTGCCTAACATTAAATGTGAATAAAACGGCAACAACGTACTTCTGTAATAATAACAAAAAAGTTAATTATCCAACTATCAGTGTGAACGGAGAACAAATTCAAAATGTAACAGAGTACAAATACTTAGGTGTAATCCTAGACCCAAAGCTTTCATTCAAAAAACATGTTAAACGTGTCAAAATTTAAAATTTAATATTGTTACTTTTAAATGTATTAGGAACTCATTGACCTTGGAGGCAGCAAAAATGTTTTTCAATGCAATGATTATGTCTCGATTTTATTATTGTGTGACATGCTGGTCTCAGGCTGACAAAACTACATTGAAACCTTTAGAGTCCATTCATAAACAGGCTCTAAAAATCTTGGACAGGAAATCAAGGCAGTTCCATCATTGTCAAATTTAAAAAATATATAAATTATTAAATTTTGAAAATATCCAGAAGTTTGCAAGGGTCCGATTGGCTTACAGAATCTTAAATAACACTGCACCTGCTCCTCTGAAGAAATTTATCCAACTGAGATCTCAAGTCACAACTAGAGTTACTCACTCCTCCTCCAGGGGGCCGTGCAATATCCCATATAGAGACACTAAATTTGCTCGAAAAACCTTTTCATACAAGGCTATGGAGAAATGGAATAGTCTCCCCACTGATCTTAAAAATCAATTGAGTTATACTATCTTTACGTTGGAACTAAGAAAGTGGTTATTGGATGGTCAGACTTGTCAGCACTGACTGTAATGCTGTTTTTTCGCATCCAACCTGGACCTGGATCCACCCAAGAACTGAGCTCTTCTCTTGTATTTTTTTTTTAATGAAAATTGTATTAAATTTAAACATGAATAATATGGTGCACTTATTGATGTGATGCAATGTAGTTGTTTTGCTGAGTAGAGCTATGTAAATTATATTGCTAAATGGACTGATGTAAAATGTGACACAGCAAATGGAATTGAACGTGTTAACTGATTGTGAAGGTCTGACAGTAGTGAGAAGTGTGAGTTTTATTTTATTGTTTTTTATTTTTATTGTATTAGCACTGTTATTTATTAATGTTATAGGAACTGCTGATGGAAACTAGCTAATAAGCTATAATCTGGTGCAGCACATCTCTGACTCATGTGAGCTTAATGTTTCTGTACATTGTCCCTTAAATAAAGACTAAACAAAAAAATGTTTTAATTTTCTGACGCCTGAGTGAAGACACTGGTCTGTGTTGGAGTGAGGCAGGATGAATTGCATTGTCAGGCTTTATGATGAGAAAGACATCATGTACACCACAGCAAGCAACTGAGAGCATCCACAACATGAACGTCACTGACGTGAGGCCTCTGTCGATGGTTGAAGACGAAGGCTTCACTATAATGATCTTATTTGTTCTGTCATTTCAAATCTTTTATTTCTGAATAAAGAGGCGGAAATTAAAAATGTTTTTTATCCGATTCATTGAAAAAAATAATCGGCCGATTAATCGATAATTAAAATAATCGTTAATTGCAGCCCTAGTGGAATGGTTCCATGTCTGTTCTCTTCTTGTTCCTCTTGCCTATTAACTATGATACATTCAAAAAGCACAAGTCTACGGATCTGTCAGGAAGGTAGCGTATTTAGAGCACATACAGGACTGACACAACAGGTCAGTTTTTCTTCCTAAGGAATCTTTTTGACATGTTAAACTTAGACAACCAAAGCCCTCAAGTAAAATGTTCATTAATAATGGAGGTTTTGCACAGCTTGCTACACACATCATGGCCATTTCCATGGAGAAAGATTGCAGAGTAAAAGGGACTAACATGAAAGTATAAATTAATGTATTTGCTGAGATATGGAGTTTTCAAACTAAATTAGAAAACTGTGATCTGGGTCAACCTATCTGGGTCCACTCACTGTGCTCCACAGTGATAGATAACCTTACTGACCATACCAAATCAGTGTGTTACGTTTGTTTTCACATTATGATGTCTGAGCAGAGCAATCATTCCAGTGTGAGGAGGGAAGATTTCTATTAATAGCCTGTAAAGCCTACAATGAAACCCTGTGGAGCACTTGTTCCACTGTAATCTACTTCACAAGGAGGGCTTTAGTTTCCCATGACTGGTTAAAAATGGCTTTTACATTTCCACAAGTCGAACATATTGCTAAAGTTCAGAGGATTGTGGTCTAAAACCACCATATTTAAAGGCATGTGAGCATAATTATTTCCATCTACTGGCAAGCAAAGGTTCTAAATTATTCACTAAACACAGATGAAATGTGATTGCATGCTCATGAATAGTACACACACTACTACTATCAATGCAAAATAGTTATGGTAAATGCAGATGGTGAATGTGAGCAAGTTCAAGTCTGAATCCGCCACTGGTTGTGGAAAGTTTCCTACTTCTGGGGGAATCCTTTAATGAGTTCGAACCAAGATTTTTGCTCGCAATTAACCTTTAGACATGAAACAATCAAATTAAAAGGCTGGTTAATTCTGACTGTCCAATAATGGTTTTGTGTTATAGGAAATGGTGTTTGAATCATCCAATCTTTGTTTGGTCCTATTACGTTTGTGACACATAAAGTGATCGGCGACTTTGCAGTTCTGTTTTGGTCAAAGGTAGCCACAGGGCCTAATAGTGACTGAATTTAGGTGCACTTGACATCAGAGGATCACATATGTGCCAGGTATGGCCAGCAGATTAATAGTGGCTAGATTTGAACACGTTTTTTTAAAGGCTGTGAACAGAGGAAAGCCAACATTGTTAGGCTTATTCTTGAACATTCATCAGAAGACCTGTATAAACTCAACAACCGTCAGCAGGAACAATGGAGAAAGTGCTACAGATGGTAGAAGCCAGATTAGTAGCACTTCAATACTCCAAGCAATAGCTGATTATGTGTGCTCATAGCAGCTTGAGAACATTTGCTGCTGAAAAGCTCCGAACATCAACAAACCACGACTCAGCATTCAACCAGCCAATATATGGATCACTATGGACTATGGTGACATCACTACAATGCATCATAGTTAAGGGAAAACTAACATGAGTTTAATAAAAGTACTGGTCCTTCACAGAACACTGCAACATCCCAAATGACTTATATTTATAATAAATGATGAATTTTAACTGCAATTTTTTCATGCACACTTTTACTTCTGGTGGTGTAGCAGTAAATAAACAAATGGGTATGCTAGTGCTCTTATGTCTTAGCAAAAATATTAATACCGTACCTCCAGAGTAGTTTGACCAATACATTGATCTTTGAAGAATAGTGGAAATGAGAGCTCCAGTTATGAAAATCCAATTTATCAATAATCTGTTTGTAGAACTGTAAAAATATAGCTAGAATGACACAATATCAAGTGGGAATAGATTGGTGAGATGAAGACTGAGTAAACAGAGGTCACATAAATGAAGACATGCTTTGAGTATGATTTTTCTGTCATCAGAAGTATTCTAAGATGGATAATAACATCAGTGGCACTTCAGCTGTAAGATGCACACTGAACAAGAAGTGGTTTTAGAGTTTAACTGTTTGGGCTTAGGTAAGTATTATATTTTGCACCCCAGAGCTAGTCAATTAAATCTATTTTTACCAGCTGGAATATTTGTTTGTCTTTAAATTTTGAGATACTTCAATTGTTTTTCATTGATTAGATGAAGAAATATATTGAGTTTCATTTATGCAACCAACACAGTATAGTAAGTAAGATTAAAGTGGCTGGATTTTGAAGAAAGATTTGACTAGGCTTTTTCTGATATCTACCAAAATACAAATTACTGTACGCAATTTAAAAACAAGCAAAATTGCTAAAACATGAAATAGCAGCAATGTTTCAATGCTATCTTCAGTACGATAGCATTGTTTATTGAATAAGAAAAAAATATTCAGCAAACCAAAATAGCTAGAGGAAGTATCACTTGGATGAATCTGACAGGTATCCCATCCATTTCTAATTGAAATGGCTGTTCTTTTACATCCATTTCCACAGAAAGACATGACAACCAGCCGCTGCACACTGTGCCCACAACCGAAAACAGTGCACACACTCTCACTGTAACATGCTCATACCTCCTTGATGCTTCATCTTGTTGCAATTCTCCCATCCGCCATTTTGTGACAGCCTATCTCAGAAGAGAAGCAAAAATATCCTAAAATGTCCACCGCGCAAAATGAACTCCACAAATCTAAACCTGGAAACAAGCCCATGATTAAATGAGTGGGCCAAAAAAAAGTTTAACTCCAGTGCCGAGCTGATGCTTAAGAAAGTTTTCCTTCATATTTTTACAGTTTTAGTTCAATTACTTTCTGTCTTGAGGATTGGAGCAGTGATTTTATCAGTTTTCCTTGGCGACTTGATGAGCTTTGTGAAAACTCATCCCTCGGGTAGAGTGGCTGTGGGACCATAATAATGTCATCTCGCTCTCCCCCTCTTTCTCTTCGTCTTTTCAGAGATTTGTGTGTGATAACGGCCTCAGTGAGAGCCCAAGCGCTAACCTTTACTGCATTGGCTCATACTTAATCCCCTCACCCTGGGGTGACTGGCACGCACACACATACACAGATTCCCCACTCCCAATACAGAGCACACTCTGAATAGACACCCGGTTGGTGCATTTTATTGACTCATTCAACATTAGCGAGCATGTTTTAAATATTTATTTTCCAAATAAAGTACATACCAGATTCTGGTCACTAAACCTCTCCCATGGTTGCATTTTAATTGTATAAATTAGAGCTGTATATATGCATACATTATTAACATGTTCATATGATGTTGCTTATAGGCTGGAAGACGCATCATGAGTTAACCCTTAGATGCATGAGTGATTGGACATTACACTCTTCCACAAGTGGATCACAAATGACCTACATAAGAATCAGTGTGTTTTTGTATCCATTTTTGTCATCTTGGTTAAGAACAATCATTTGCATAGTTATTTCATGTTTGCAGTATGTTTATTTTTCACTTTATAACACATTTTGAACATTTTGATAATAGAAAAATAAGAATATTGCAATGACAGCAATAGACGAGTGTCAACACCATGTTGATATTTTTCCACTCTTTACTTCCAACTGTTGCCTGTCTCCATCCCTCCAGCTTTGTGCGCTGCATCACTTCTTGTATGATATTATCAGTGATATAGAGATGGGGGGTAGTAATACAAATATTTCTTTAAAAGTATAAAAGGTCATTTAAAAGTTTAAATGGAATGATATCAAAACATGTTTTTTGAGGAATAGCTGGAGTATGAAATCACAAAAACTTTTCATTACAAAGATATTGCAAGAAAATGACCTCACCAGGTCATTTTTGACACACTTATGCATCTAAGGGTTAAATAAACAGTCAACACCATGGTTGAGTATTTCCACCTCCAAACTGCAGTCGAGTGATGATAGTCTCAGACACGTTTCATGTAGTCAGGTAACTTAAGATTCGAATTCTATCGATTTGTATTGAGAAGCTTTCTGTATTGTTATTCTTCTTGTAAATCGGTATCTGTTCCAACTATGTATGACTGAATTACTCCAACATTACCGCTTTCCACCCCTTGCAGTTTTACAGTGTTTGAGTCACAGCTTAGTTTGTGAATTCAAGGGTGAAGGGTGGGTGGAAGGAGATGAAGAAAAGTTGTAGAGTTAGGCAATTTTTAAATAGAAAATGATTATACTGATGAAGAAAACTTTAAAATGTGTTACCTTGATATACAAATATGACTTTTAAGTGGCTAAATAACAAACCAAAAAGGGACTTGATACATTGGCAGTGTTTCTAATCCCTCTGTTTCGCCTTCCAAAAGCCTGTGTGTACATACACAATATCAGACACAAGTTTATCTAAATGTAAGCCTATAGCACAGAATCAAGGTTAGTGGATTGGTGCAGGGTCATATTCTGTAGAGTCTATACCCACAGTGTGTCTAAACCAATTCTTAAAAAAGCAATGATCATTTGAACACAAGGAGCAACTGGCAGAAAGTCACTGAGTTACTGAGAAATGTCCTTTTTTGAAAGAAAAGCATCTTTTTTCCAATGAAGACAACATTAAATGAATGATAAATCCAGTCTGGACATTGTTAATGTGGTAAATGACTATTCTAGCTGGAAACAGCTGATGTTTAATGGAATATCTCCATAGGGGTACAGAGGAACATTTCTCGCAACCATCACTCCTGTGTTCTAATGCTACATTGTGTTAGCTAATGGTGGTGAAAGACTGCTTCAAAACCCCTGTGCAATTATGTTAGCACGTGAATGAAAGTATGAGTTTTGATGGAAAACATGAAATTGCATTTTAAACAGTAACATATGCTTGACACATCTCAGATTTGTGCCAGATTTGCATCTCAAAAATAGTTTGACCAAATATGAAATGGCTCCATTTGCTTTTTCACTTAACATATTAAATCACATATCTGACATACGTATCTGATTTTTTTACGGTTCTACCTTCAGTAGCACTGCTGCTAATCACTGCTGTTCCTTTTAAGTTTTAGATGTTGTTTACACTTGAGTATGAGAGGGTTTATTTAGTTATTGTTTTATTTTGTATGCTTCCGTTCTGCAAATACATTAAATTAAGTCAAACTCAAACTTAAGCTTGAAATGCATTGCTTTTACAAGTAAGTGTAACACCACAAAACATAATCTTTTATTTTAATGTTTTGTGTATCTGTTACTGTATGTAATTGTATGTACAATCATTGTGACAGTTTGGGTTTAATCATAGATCAAAAATGCAATGGTCTTCTTCTACTAACCAATATATCTTTACACACACAAACACTAACTCAACTAACTGTACTTCAGTGCACTGTGGATGACTGGCACTCTCTCTCTCTCTCTCTCTCACACACACACACACACTATGTTTTCCTATCCTTGTGGGGATCTACCATTGACTCCCATTCATATCTAACCCCTAACCCCTAACCCGAACCCAGACCAAAACAATGGCTAACCCTAAAGAAATGTTTTTGCACTTTTACTTTTTTCAGTAACAACAACATGGCCAAGAAAACACTGTTTTAACTTGTGGGGACCGAAATGAGGTCCCCACAAATGACATTTCTTTTGGACCTAAGCATTAGGTCCCCACAATAGCCACAACCTGGTCACACACACACAGAGCGAGAGAGAGCGAGAGAGAGAGAGAGCGAGAGAGAGCGAGAGAGAGAGAAAGAGAGAGAGTTGATATCTTCAATAGGAGGGTGGGTACAGCAGGTAGTGTACCGGACTCCTCTGTGAAGCTTTGGATTATGGGATAGTGACATGATGCAATGAGAAAGAACGGTGGTGCAAACATTTTAAGGAAAGAGTAAAAGAAGGAAAGTAGGAAAAAGTAAAATCAAAGAATAAAAAAGTATGGGATAATTCAGGCAGAATTTCAAGAAATGTTAAAAAAAACATGGTATTTTAAAAGTGAAAGAGAAGTGAAGCACTGTTAGAAGAAATTAAGTAGTGAAGGATGGCTAAACACGGAAGAGGAAAGAAGACATTTTTAAAAAATGGCGAAAGTGAAAAATAGAATTAAGTAACACACAAAGTGCAAAAATGCAGTGTAGGGAAAAGTATCAAGTTGAAAATACAAAGAAAAATGAAAGCAGAGAGGAAAGAACATACTGCAAGTATGGAAAGAAAAGAAATGATAAAAAGGAATAAAATGAAACAGACTTACATGTGCTGTTTTCTACTCCATCAGAAATGACTGATTGAAAAATGGAAGCTGGAGGGAAGGAGAGAACGGGAGAGAGAGAGAGAGAGAGTCGGTTAAGGTCACTTGTCTTTTAAGAAAAAACCTGGATCCAAAAAAATATATACATTTTCAAACACACACAAAATAAGCCAACCAAAAAATCTGGATTATTTTCATTTTCCTTTATTTAATTTTGTGGTGCAATTGTACATACATGTGAAATTGTCATAGAAATCCAACTGATGACTTTCTGAGACAACCTGGTTTTTACGTCAGAAAAAGGATGATTAAAGGAATACAATTTTTAAAATATGCTGAAAATGTTTTTTATTATTTATTTATGTATTTATTTTTGGAAAAGTCTAAACAAGCATTATAAAAGAGTCAGAATTCTGTCTGACCATGAGCCATGAGTGACATTACATACACACACACACACACACACACACACACACACACACACACACACACACACACACACACACACACACACACACACACACACACACACACACACACACACACAGAAATAAATGGTGACACTGTTCGTCATCATAATCTCATCCTCTCATAAGCAGTGTAAATGCTTCCAAATGATAAATGATTGTATATAATGACACTGCATGTGGTTACATGTATGTGTGTGGGAACATGGTCTGTCCTGCCAAACAGTAGCTCACTAGCGCCATCTACTGACTCAGATTCAAAGGAAGATGTGATGGGAGACAACCAGAGCAGCACTTCGCCCTCTCAAGAACACCAATTGCGAAGCAAAGGTATGTTAAAAAAAAAAATTGCAAAGCTTGTTTAAAAAATGAAAGTACAGGATAAAAGAAAGGTGGCAGGAGAGTAGATGACAAAGGAAAGAAGACCAGATGTCAGACAAGAACAGAGGAAGGAAGAAGAAAAAGAAGAGGCAAACAAAGAAGAATGTATGTGTATGCAAAGGCAAAAATAACATTGTAAAAGTGTCAAAAATATGCATTATGTGACGGTTCAGTTGCTGAACTTCACTTGTTAAAAGTGTTAAATTTACATTCAAAATAATGTTTTACAAAATATCTAGAAAATAGTTTCAGTGGGACTTTCCACTATTGAATTTCCCTTAAACGCGTGTGACAGCATGGCCATCATGTCCATCACTAAATTTACTTCAAAAACCTTCTGAAAACATATAAATTTATTGCTTTACCCATTCACACATGAATGATTTAAAAAAACGAACAGAGAAACAATACTCCCAAATCAGGCATTTTTTTCAATATCTATTATTTTTCCATGAGATACACAACTGTTCACTGCCATGGAAAAGAGAAATGACAAAAGCCATGTGAATTCTGCATTTAAACTGAGAGCATTTTTGTACCCATACACTTCTTACAGAATAAAATTTAACAGTTGAAAAACATTTCCACTTCTGCTTGTTATTGTTGGAATTATGATCCAATATTTCTGGTTAACAGACATCAATAAAAAGAATGATCATATAGCAATACAGAGAAGATTTGTGAAATTGTGGGACAGCTGGTATGGATGTTGCAAAAAAATGTTATTTTAGTTGAAATTTGAATAGCTGTGCTTTTGTGGATGAAATAACAAAATGCACAAGCAGTGTATTTTGAAGTCGATTTAAAGTTAATTTCCATCTAATTAAATTAATGTCACTTGACTTGCCCTGTTTCATGTAAAATAAATAAATGAAATATCAGGTAATATTGTGGTCTTCTGAACTGAATTGCTCATTTTGTTTTTCGTGAAACTCTTTTTATTTACCAAGAATATATTTCATCAAATGAGACCACAAAGAGTTGATATCTGAGTTTTAAAGAAATGTTTATGTAATTGATTATGTTGCTAATTTGAAGCCTTATAAATAACTGGAAGCAACAATTAAGACATTTTGAAAGTAATTTGATTTATTTAGAAATTAAATTAAATCCAGATGATAATTGAAGCAATCACTAATCGTAGCTCATACTGATAATCAATCGTACCGACTGATTATCAATATGAAATGACCTTTTTTCATCCATGATTTCCCTCTTCTGGGTCATTATACACTGCTTGCAATAGGGCAAAAGGCAGGGAGGGAAAAAAGGAATCTCTTATCGTTTAAGAATACATACACACCCACAGTTCGAGTTTACAGTTTGCCACAAGCTAATTGTGTTTGGTCTGCGGCATGAAACAGAGCAGCTGAACCAGTGCAGACAGCAGCAGGGTGCAACAGGAAGGTCCAGGAATGAAATTTAAACTGAGAACATTGTGAGTATGATATGTTGTTCTTTACACTTTTGCTTGGTGTTTTGTAACAAACTACACTGACAGTCATTAAAAACTTTGAGACCATATTTTTCAACATAATTTTTATTTTGAAGCCCGAAACTGGATTTTCTTCATATTAATCATTTGTTTAGCATATTGGCATACAGAAACAAAAACCTAAAGTTTCAAGAATGATTTCAAAATAAAGAATTTCACAAAAGAAAACGGCACCTGCCAAACACAAAGTCACAACAGTCAATACCGAGTATGGCCTCCATTTGCTTCGATGCAGGCAGCAATCCGTTGGCGCATGCTTTGGACCAGGCTTCTGATTGTGGGTTGGGAACAGCCCATACGCCTGGCTACATCACTGTAGCTCAAACCGGCCTCCACCATACCCAGTGCCCGCAGACGTTCATGTGATAGACGCGGCATGATGCTGTTCACTGGACTAACAATGGTGGCCTTTTTTGGGCCTTTACATAGGCCTTCAAAACCCATTCTCAAATTGTGCAGATACTCACTGAGTATTGCTTGGTGTGTATTTGGTTCACTTTTGCAAAGTGACCAACCCATGTGCAATGAATCATGACAAAATGACAACTCATCATTATCTCAACTACCAGGGCACTAGATCATCAGTAAATCCCCAATGAATAATTACAACCCCCCTACAAGTAGAATTCTGCGTACATTTCTACCTCAAAGTTTCTATTGACTGTCAGTATACATTCTATATTTATCTAATATTGTTATAGACATGATCTAATACAATCTAATCATTTCTTGATTTCAATTTTGCAATTTCTGCCTGCTCTACAATATCTATAGCATTTGGGTGCTGCATACTGAGGCTTCTCTTTTGATTTTTTCTATCATTTAAGTATTTATTTATGTATTGTTCTGATCAGAATCTAAGGGTCTATGCCAGGGGTGTCAAACTCAGTTCCTGGAGGGCCACTATCCTGCATGTTTTAGATGTTTCCCTCTTCCAACACACCTGATTCAAATGATAAGCTTATCATCAAGCTCAGCAGAAGCCTGATAACGAGCCTGATCATTTGAATCAGGTGTGTTGGAAGAGGGAAACATCTAAAACATGCAGGATAGTGGCCCTCCAGGAACGGATCTTGACACCCCTGGTCTATGCAGTGGATGTCATGTGTTCGACAGGCTGCAAAGGCCTCAGGGACCAATTTTATTTCTGGACTGTATAAATACAAACTTATTTGTCTCTCTATCAAAGGAAAAATTAATAGAATATTTGTTCTTAGATGGTCAAGCTGTTGAATTTATTTCAGTTATATTGAACATTTAGCATATTTACTCAGCGTGTTCATAGCTTTCAGTATGACATCCAAAAACTGGAAGGAAAACTTGTTGTTTTATTTTTAGAAATTATTTTACATTGAGTTTATGTACATTTATAGGAAGATACATTTTTGTTTCATTTTTTCTTTTGTTTTCTTTTTCTTGCTGTTTTTCAAAATATCATTAAAATAAAATATATGTACAATATACACTACCGTTATATGTGCTAATATGAAAGCCACGTGTAGAACTTTGGGCAATGCAAACTCATTTGAATTAGTTTCACAGCATTTGTAGAAAACTCTGACTGGCACCAGGTTGCAACATGTGTAATTCACTAGCCTACATTTTGTTGGAATGTACTAAGTCAGGTTTCCTGTGAATTTCTTGCATGCATACATGAGAATCTTCAAGCAGAATCAGTTTACCTGAAAGCTTTCCCCAGACAGGCAGAGTAGCATTATAAATATGATCTTACCCTTAATCACCGAATGATCATCTGTGCTATATCTTATATATATACATGTCTGTCTTTAGTAGTTTTATGGACAGTCATGAAATTTAATTTCAATTAAACTCAAATGTTGCAGAAGTACTGCATATCCAGGAGTAAATAATCAGCAGTTTGTGTGGTAAATCCATAAATCCCATGGTGAGCAGATGGATGTGCGTCCTACCCAGAGAATGAATTACAACAAGTGTACATTTGTGTACTTACTAGGCAATAATAATATAATTACTGCCAGAGGAAAGAAGGATTTCCTCATCAATTATCACCGTCTAGACTGCAGTGGGATACAACAAGCTGGCTGTATGTGTGTGGGAGCTGATCATTTGTTGCCTGTCATTTGTCATCTACATCTCCTGCAGCAGGGTAAGAGGGAATCAAGCCAGCCATCAATCAGCTGTCCGGTTGAAATGACAAGAGGCACTGACAGAGGACAAGACAGTGTAAACATTCACACTGACACTCAGCTGGAGGTTTTGGTTTTAACATTATCAGACAAATCCAGCTGTCTTTTTGTGTTTTGTATTGCTTTTTTGAGATACGTAGCACTGGGCATGGTGGTGCAATAGATGGCAAAGTCGCATCACAGCACGAGCAGTGCAAAGCAGCAAAGCAACAAGCAAAAAGGTTCTATGTATGAACCTGCTGCTGGCTGGTTCCCCTTGTGACCCGCTGCAGGATAAAACAGTACACACAGCAAGATATACAATACTGTAGTTTTCTGGCAATCTTTCTGTTAGGAGCTGAAAAAGTTAACAACTGATTAAATCATTTTCAAGCAATTTTTGTATTTTTTTAAGTGCTTTGAGTCTGGGGACATAGTAAGGTCACAAACAAATGTAAATGTAATAAACAATACTTAAGTATGTTTTCCAACCTGAAAATAATGATGAGGTAACACAAAAAAACTGTTTTGGCCCTGGATAGCATGGACAGATCTTATTTCTGTTCTTGTGCAGAGTCATTATTTACTTAGCTCTGATGGCAGGAAAAGAAGTGTTTGGTTTTTTTTTATCAACTCTTATTATGCTGATCTAGAAGGACCCCTGGAAGACTAGCTGGTGCCACTGGCATCAGCAATGGGGATCCTTTTAAAATAAATAAATAGATAGAAATTTGGATGGTGGACAGAAGGAGATGGAGCTGCTGGGTGGATGAAATAATCTCATGATGCTTCATCGAAATTGTTATTAAAATTCACTATACAATTAAATGAACAAAACAATTGGTTCATAAATACTAATTGTGTAAAGAATGGGCAGTTACACCACTGCTGCTTCCAGTTGTGGCAAAGCAAAAATCAGAGAATACATAGAACTGAGATTTGGCGGCTGACAGTTCCTCCTCCTCCTGTTCTCTTCGCACTAAGAGCCTCGTGTTGGCAGGTGACAGCTCAGTGGATGGGCCCCTTGGCTAGCTATCCAGGAGGGGGGGGCAGTTAAAGTTTTAACAGAGGCAAAGGGCAGAGTCGAGGGAGCTTCCTCGAGTGCCCCTCATCCCAACCCAGGCCTAATGGTGTGGAGCGAGTCCCTTCACTCCTGCTGCTATACAAGCATCACAACTACGGACACGGAGGCAGGAGTAGAGCCCCTGTTCTCAGTTCCACTCTGCTAAACAGGCGCATGCAAAAGAAAGTTTTAGAACACACATGCATGTACACACACGGGATTGCCACCTCTTGTCAAGTACACTGTGGAAGCAACATATGAGTTTCAGTTCCTCTGAGGGAAATACTTTGTATTTGCAGAGGTCTTGCATTTTGTGTGTGTGTGTGTGTGTGTGTGTGTGTGTGTGTGTGTGTGTGTGTGTGTGTGTGTGTGTGTGTGTGTGTGTGTGTGTGTGTGTGTGTGTGTGTGTGTGTGTGTGTGTGTGTGTGAGAGAGAGAGAGAGAGTCCCTCAGAACAGGACAAGGTTACGATGACAGAAGTTTAATCCCTGTGGTTTCCAGGGTTTGAGTTTAAACAAGGAAGCAAGTCGACGTAGCCAGCTCCCTCTTACAAGTTACTACCCAACTGGAACCAGTGTCAATTCAAAATCTCTGTCCAAGCAATACCACAGAGGAAGAATGCCTCTGGCACCAGCTTTTGCTCCCTGCCGAGAAAGTTTCAGAGAGGGAGAGGGCTTAGAGCAGTGTTAGGCTGATGCTTTGGGCTGATATTGGTCTTTGATAACAAAAATCAGTTTGAGTGCAGCTGGTGTGTCTGTCTCTGATATGATGGTGGTTCCTGCCTGACCACAGATTTTCATTTTATTCTTATTATTTTTTATATAAGTTGTCAGAGTAAGAAAAAACCATTCCACTGTTCTGTGAGAGGACTTGACTTCACATTCTTCAGTTAAACCTGTTTTGTTCTGCTGCCACCTCCTCCACTCAGACTCATTTTTTTTCCAACCTGGCATCCTAGGAATTACATCAGTATTGAATAATATGGAAGCACACATCCAATGTTACTGTTCAGTGCCAGTTCCCTATGTAGAATCTTGAGCTTTACTTCAGCAGTTTACCTACCTAAGGAAAAATGGGTCTGGGTTCTTATGGTTTAAGTTATTAAAGTCAGTGTGTATGTGGTCATAGACCCTGTTGTAAAACCCCGGAAGGACACTGTCTGAAATCTAGTGCCAAGATGGTAGAGTGTACTGTGGCTCTACAAGCTACAAAATATGGTAAAAAAACAAAAAAAAACAAACAAACAAAAAAAAACAACAAACATATATATATATATATATATATATATATATATATATATATATATATATATATATATATATATATTCTACATGAGAAATATTACTAAAACTCTTAATCATGCATGGACTTCTAAGTAAATTGTACTGTAAAATATTGATTGTTTATATATTTACTGACAACAAAAACCCTGAATGACAAGCAAATAAAAAAAATAAACATATATATAACTTTTTGCTATATTTCCGCAAAATATAAGGCACAAACGTAATAATTTGACTATCCACAAAATTTACTTTTAGAGGCAACCCCAATAATGAAATAATGAAAAGTGTAGAAATTAAACCTGTAAAGGCATCGCCCAGCAGCTCAGATTCAAAAAAATGTTGATGGCCTTAAAGGGTCTGTATTGGTCAAAAAAATAACTAAATAAAAAAGTTGAAACATGCTGATCTAAAAGAATGTCACATTACATACATTCATGGCTGGATTAACCTGTTAGAAGGTCTCCTGGGGAATAGCAGCTGCAGTGTCCCAGTTAACTCCTGACTCCCTCAGTCTTTGTAAAATTTGTCAAGTTTCTTCTCTTCTAGAGTACCATTGGGTCTAGTATTTGCTGTGTATTTATGTAGGTTAAAAATCAAATCAGGGCACTACTTAAAACTGAACAAGTCAGAATAATAGTCCGAGAGGATGTGGTAAGCTTTCAATTTGTGTCTCTGCTTAATACCTAAATGGAAAAGTACAAATGACCACATCAATAGCTAGTAAAGGAGGAATTCTGGAGCTCTTAATAGCAGAGGTTGACAACATTTGTTCTTGTGGAACATTAGATATACCAGCACATACATTTGGAAGCATTAAGTAAAAATATATACTGTACAATCTATCTAAATCTATCTAACTCATAAACAAAAGCGTGTGTTTGAGAGAGAGAATAGGTAAGACACAAAAGGTAGTGACTTTGAGTTGCCTCTCCATGTGTATGTGATCTGTGTAGGATTATGATGCCAGGTTAGAAAAGCGAATGGCTTGTTGCATGCAAGATCATGAGTTTGTGTATATCCGCACTAAGCATGCCAAGAAGGAAGTCAGAGAGCCAATGGGAAAGCCTAAGGGAGCAAAGAGGGGTAAGAGGTGTAAAGCCAGTGTTATGGTGTCTAGAAGTTCATGAGGATGATGTAAAATCATTGCCCAAATCCATGAGAATTCTCACTGATCCTCTGTGGATGTCTGCAAATGGCTCAAAAATTTGCTTTTGAGCAGCGACTACGGTACAATGGCAACAGTGCAAATGCTCGGCAGGAGTGTGCTTGCATGGAGTATGTAGATGCTGATTTGTTGTACGTAGGTACAATTTTGTAATTTTTTTTAAAGGATGTAATAGCAGCTTACATAATGAGCTGTCGCACCACGTCAGTGAATATCCCTGGATGTGTCAGGCACAGTGACCAGACATAGCAAACGATTCCTGAGGAATTTAGAGCTGCTTGCTGTGTTCAGACATCTGTCTATGGAAAGCAAGTACAAATTAAAGTGCCTCTTACTGTTGCCATCTGAGTGCAGTCTGACAGTGAATAAACTAAGTCTGAGACAGTCAATCTCATCAAAGTTGTGTAGACAAAATATACACAATTACTGAGGCATTCCATTATCTTTAGCCAAGTTACAGTGTGATGTTTTGATATTTGTTGTGTTGTCCATTCATTCTTGCATTATCTACAGTATATTTATTGAAAATTTTGTGTGTGAAACTCGTGAAATAATTAGTGTCATCACTGTGGGGTTTTGACAGATGTTATTTAGTAATAAAGCAGCTGTTTCACATCTCAAGGATAAAAAAAACAGAAGTGGTCAAGTAAATATAAAGGGTGTATCCTGGGAGACTTAAACTCCACTGAAAGTCAGTCTTTTTCAACACACACAAGAATGCAGCCTGAAGGTGGATCTTAGGCCGGCAGTGGTTGTGATAATACTGCCACCTAGAGGCACACACATTAATATTTGAGCGTATGGCATAGGAGGCAGTGTTCCTGGGTAGCACGAGATAAAACTGAATATGAACTCTTTGGGAAATTCAGAACTATGCATGCCAAACTCTAAAAACTGCCGTTTCAGCAACAGAGTGTTTGGTTGCTTACATGCTGACCAGCTAACAATATGTGGTGTTGTCACACTGATTAAGAGCAGTTACATCACAGAATTAGAGGCTGTACTGAAAAAATTCATTCCATTTACCTGTAAATTTTCAAGGCTCGAGGATTTAGATTCAGTGAACAGAAGTGAACCCACATCACAGATGAAGCACTGAACAAACACTTAGGTTCAGTATTATTCATTTTTGTTCAATGCAAAGCACTCTTAATTCACTCCCAGCTCCCCTCTTCTGCTTCTGTCAGCATCAGTGTCTCTGTAGATATCCCATGAGGTCACATGACAGAGACATAATGGAGTCATGGAGTGGAGATGATTTGCTCCTGATAATCAACATGATTCCTCTCTTTCTCCTGCTCTCTGTGCCTGGGCGCTGTGTAATGACTCTGGTTAATTTCTCAGGGGAGAAACAGTAATAAGTGATCATTGACAAAAGGATTTCTATGGAGACATTCACATTATCTCCGCTTGGTCGCCAGGCTCAGCATGTCTGTCTGTCTCTATGCTTGTGTGTCTGTCACTTCTTGATTTAAACTTTCCATGTAATTTACACATGAATACGTGTGTAAAACAAATCTAAGTACGCATCCATGTAGCCCTGGTTATGAGACATGGAAAGAAAAAATAATTATAAGCCAAAAGTATTGACCTTCTACTTATTTATACATGTAATGATCTCTGTAGAGCCAGATCATTATAATAGTAATAATGCATCTGTATTATTACTGTATTATTATGGTACAGCTACCAATAAAAGAAATCACATCATGCATCCTAACAATATACAGATAGAATGGTTTGTGTTTTGTCACACACACACACACACACACACACACACACACACACACACACACACACACACACACACACACACACACACACACCTACCTATCTATATATATATATATACATACATATGTATATATATAAAACACACAATTAACAGAAAGCTTTCCCCACCCTCACACACACACACCTATTCATACACACAAACCAGTGTGTATGAATACAGCCAGCTATCCTCATCTGCCAAACATTAATGAAAAAGGTAAAATGACCATTCAAAGCAGTTTACCATCCTGTCTCCTGCCACAAGTCTGTGTTTCCTCTACCTACTTTAGAGCTCTTTTCTGAATGTTCAGGGCTTAGTTCTAGTTATCAAAATCAAATTAAGCCAAAGAGGTAGCATATCAGAAAACATTTACATGAATCTTTTCTACAATTTACACAATGTTGGTGTCTAAAATTACACCCACAACTGCCCAGCACCATTAGGTTTCAGATGGATTTTGAAATTCAACATTGTATCATTTACTGTCATTAATAGTTATTCTTGTGGCACTTAATATATGAGATTTTTGAGTGTGTGTGTGTGTGTGTGTGTGTGTGTGTGTGTGTGTGTGTGTGTGTGTGTGTGTGTGTGTGTGTGTGTGTAGGAATAAAAAATATGTCAATATATCAGTAGCATTCGCCACAAATTCAGATTTCATCTCATAAGTACCTCGTCAACATTCTTAATAACCAACACAATTGGAGCTGATGTGTCACCACATCACATACTAAGAGAAGCAGCAGTGCAAAAAAACCCAAAAAAACCGTCCAATCACAGGTGAAAATCACAGCTGGGTGCCTGATTGAAATTGGTTATTTGAGAATTCAAGATATATCACACAGAGAAAAAAATGTATTAGTCTTCTTTAAAGATAAAAGGCAATTGAATTTGTTTCATTAAGTGTCATTAATAGTAAAGAAGTGCTCTCTGTTACTTTAGACTGGCCTAGATTGAACACTTTTTTTTATTACTTTTCCTCCTAATAGCTTCTTTCAAAGATTTGTAGGTCTTAATTACAAGTCTCCACAATTTTAATCAGGACCCAGGCTCTATGCAATCTTGCAATACTGTTTTCAGAGTTGGGTCAAAAGGCATGTGGGTTATAAAAATCCTAGACAGTGTATTTAGACAGTTTGTTTATTGAGTTTTTACTGCACCTTGTGAGAGTGGATTTTGATTGACATGAGGCTTGGAAGTGCTTGTAAAACTGAAAAAAAAAAAAAAGTGCTATGTGATGACATATGTTTTGAATAGCACTATATAAATAAAACTGAACTGAAATTGAGTTGAATTGAACATGACGGTAATTAAAGAAATATCTTATATGCTCAACTGTAGCTGTTTTTAATCTAATTTTTGCATCACGGACCATAGGTCAAATCTTATGTACCACACATGTGTTTGATGTCCTAGGTTTGATAGCGCCAGTCTAAGTTCCAATATATTGTGTCTTTGGCTCAAATCATCCATTCATTATTAATCCTAAGAGTCTTGTTACAGGTTCTGTGGCTCTAAAAATGCTTGTGTAAATATGTACTTAACTATCTGTGGGCCATCTTATATGTTATAAATATGCAAAAATCACAAGTTGCAAATGTTGTAAATGACACCATAGGAAGAATTTGTGTAAGAAATCCTTCAGCATGGAAAAACAACTCAATGTGCAGTGAAATGTCACTAGAAATCATCATTCATGTTAAAAAGCTAAAACTGAAGAATATGTGGACATGTGTACATATAGTCAGGGCCGAAGTGCCCCACAAGAAACCTGAGGGAAAACCTCAGGGGATAAACGGCAGCACATAAATTTCCTTCAAAAAAGGAGAAAAATGCTGGTTGCTGTGGCATGTTTAATATGACTAATGGAGATTAGTTCAGTTTTTCAGGAGGACTTTTAAGGGGATCTGTCACAGATATGAATGACTAAGCCCTAAAACCCCCGGATTCCCCTGGGCACCTGACCACACCAGCACATTTGGAAATCTATCCATGTGTCTGGTTTGTACTTAAATGTCAGTCTCAATCTCATGAACATGCAATTTGCAATATTAACCTGTTTCACGGGTAAAAGGAATTTTTTGGATGGCTGACTTACGAGTAAACACTTAAAATGAAAAAGAAAATTATCTTCTACTTGTCTGACAATTAACACTCTTTTGACTACCCTTCTGTCTCACACTCATGCATACATGCACTCTCACTGAGGTGTGATAATCAAAATGAGTGTTGAAGTAATGGAGTGTGATGTGTACTAATTTTAAGCTGCCTTACATATCTGACAAAGGCCTTTTAATAAAGGGGGAATTAGTGTCAGAACCTGTTTTACTCCCTTGTGGAAATAACAAAACACAAACAAATATAATTCTATCCATGTTAGGACATAAACTGCATAGGTAAAGTCAGGCATTTTTAATTAAGACATATCCAGGTTGTATGCATTTCATTCTGTGTGTAAATTCTTATATCCATGATTTAATACAATAAGTCTTTTCATTAAATCTGTAGTTGTTGGTTCTGACGTAAATGATATTGAAGCATTAAGGTCAACCTCTAGATAAACCTCATACATTAAGATTAAGGAATCTCTAACTATAAACAGACACCATGTTCAAAAGAATTACATTTTTCTCTATTAGTAAACTGCATTTTTGAATATGTTATGTGTTTCTATGTAAATTAAATTGTGAATACAATTTAATTGTACAGGGACATCCAGTAATTTGAGTAAAAGTCGGTACAAAGTGTTTTTCAGAAGTCTACACATCCAAATGTATTAGCATATAAAAAATACTTTTTTAAATGTGTTGACTTTGGTGTCCTTCCAATTTTATGGCCTTCGCCTCTGGAACGACCTACCAAAGGACCTCAGGGCCGCAGAGAACGTTCATGTTTTTAAGAGCAAGACCCACCTTTTTAGTTTAGCTTTTAGCTGATATCTATTTTTAGCCTAGTTTTAAATTTATTTATTTACTTATTTTGTTTATTAGTTTTACAAAGTTATATTACTTTATTATGACTATTATTACTATTCCTGTGTTTTGCCTTACATTTTACCCTGATTTTAACTTGTTTTACTTAGCTCAAGTCTTTTCCCTTGTCCCAGTGTTCCCTCAGAGGGAGCCCTCTGTATCAAGAGCTGTGTTCAGCTGTGGCTGCCTGGGTGCCTTGAGTGCACGAGTGGAGTCTGGGCGTCTCTCCCACGCCTCCACTGGGTGTCGTGTCATGCCCTGGATGCCGTGGCTGACCTGCCGCTCTCGGTGCAGATGGCTCCTCAGGTGGTGTTTACTCCTCTGATTCATCTGTATCCAGCCCTATGTCAACTATTTTAATGTCTGTTGATCCACTGCATGTTTGCGGGGTGGGTTGGGGGCGGGCGTGGGCGGTGAGGAGGTATGAGTGTTCATGTGTGGCATCGGCAGGAGGGGGTTCAATGGTCGGATGGTGAGGCATTGTTTTTAATCTGTAAAGCACTTTGTGTTGCAATTTTCTTGCATGAAAAGTGCTATATAAATAAAGTTTGATTTGATTTGACTGCTTTTTTTTTACTGTAACACAAGCAGGTTTCAAATCTCTATTGTTTTGCATAGTGCAATTAAACTAACAAAACCAGTGGCAAAGGAAAGCACCAAGAAAGAACCCAGAAAATACACACTGGACACAATGAACATGTGCCTTGTAGGTATAAAACGTGCAACAATCATCCAGTTATCTTTTATGAATCCATTTCCTCAGTTGTAGAATTAAACAACATCTACATTAAGCCGTCTGAATTTCTAAACAAATTCTTTGTAAAAGCTTTCATTTCAAGATGGTTTATGCTGACAGCTCTGCCCATTGTGAACCACCCAGAGACATGAAAATGATAAAATCTCTCCTTCTTCATCCCCTTTTCCATCAGCAATAATCAGAACATCTGGTGAAGAGAGAGAATAACAACAAGGCTGACCAAACAAGTATGTCATTACCGGGATGCTGTGTGATAAAATCACCATAAATACAGGTTAATGACAGCAGCTGTGCTGTATTATCTAAATTGGCAATTAAAAAGGATGATTCGATGACAACAGATCAACGCATAATCCAATATGACTTGTTTCAAGCTTCAAAGCTGTACCATTTCTAAATAGTTTATTTTTAAATTCAAAGTAGTATTTCTTCTTATGAACAATCCAAACAAATTCTGTGGAAAATCTATATTGAAAATACAGGCCACAAAGCAGAAACCCAAAGTAACAAAAGTATATAAACTGGTGATCGCTAACACACAAGTTAGAAAATCAGTAATCATTGACAATTCAGTACACCAGTAATTTCCAATTAGTGTAAATGCATGAACACCACAAGCACATTTTGAACATCAGAACTTTATAGGCTGTGTCTGTCTAAATGTTTGCATCATGGCGAGGCATAAGAAGGAGTTGACAGACAACTTAAATTTTTAGATTTCACAAAACAATACTGGAAGTATTCAACTAAAAAATGGTGGAAACACAGTTGAAGCGGTAATGAGGAGGTATAGAACAACTCATAGTACCACGAGCTAGACTCGCAGTGGCATTTTTATAAAGCTACACCATGGACAGTGTGGTACTTGTACAGTTTATCTTTGAAAAATTGATGTATAAATGCTTCAGACTTGGCATAGAGGTTATTGATGTAAATCTGAGTTACAGTGTTAGCTGAGACAGTCTAAGGACATTAGATAATATTAATCTCAATGTTTGGCATCCAAGAAAAAAAAGAGACCCTTTCATGTGTTTTCACATGAGAGGCCACCTGAAATCTCCACAAAACTACATTTCTATACAGTTAAACTGTATTCTCAGTTACATTTTGAATGAAGCATATTTTCTGGTGTTTTTTTGTCACATAAGTTTTAAGTTTCTAGTCTAATCAATACACATTTACTATTGATTTAACAGCTTTACTGTCGCTACTGTCAGTATGTCTATTTCATAGCAAAACAATGTTCCCTTCAAAAGTTCTGACTGTGAAGCATGTAGGTGATGATATGAAGCTGCATAAGCGCAAAAGGTGCTGGGGAGAGGACATTTATAGATGGCAGCATGAATGCCTGCACACAGAGAAAAACGCTGGCTGACAACATGACTCCCAGTCTGTGGAGGCTGTGGGAATATTACAGCATCGTAACTATCAACAACGCACTGCCAAAGTTACTCAAGACTTTTTGAAGGAAAATGACCTTGCCAAATGTATTCCTCACTTGAATCTGATAGAATAACTTTGGGGTATTTTAAAAAGAGAGGCAGGAGGAGCACAAGTCATGCAGCAAAGGGCAACTAAAAAAAAAAAAGACAATGCAGAAAGTTGGTTTCTTTCATAATGAGGAGGACTGAATCTGTCATCAAGTAAAGGGTGAAATATTGAAAATATTATCAGTTTGAATCTCAGTGGTTAAAGGTGTACTTAAAATAATGTCTATCTTGACAAGTTGTTCTGATCATAAAGTAAAATACTGTATTGTTCAGTCTCAGTGCCTTTGTAGATACTCTGTGAACTCTAAGTTGTAATACAGAAAAGCTCAACTGAGGTACAATGTTGTTGAAATTGACCTTTTTTAAAACAAAACATATTTCAGTTTGTTCATAATGTTTTGCTAAAAGAGAGTTCATTAAATGTGAATATTTCCAGAATGTACTTTTTTGCAATAAAACAAAGAGTCAAATTTGGAGTTGTGGTGATTTATAGGTTATTATATTGTGATTTTTACTGGTCCGGTCCACTGAAAATCAAAGGAAACGAAAATGAGTTAAACATCCCTGACTGAAAGCATTTGTTGAATAATGCCTACAGAATAGTGGAATAGAATTACATTCCAGCTCCAACAAATGAGATCAGCTGACCAAAACACACTTTAACTTCACAAAAAGTGAATAAACTAACTGAAAAAGAAACAGAAAGACTGTTCTCCACTGCTAACATAATTTCAGTGGTCTTGACTTGTCAACACTTCAACTTGAGAGAGTGCATGGAAACAGATTAAACGCAAGCAAATTAGGAAAACATGACAACAAAGGTCCAGCATTAAAATAACTGCTTTGCATTTTGGTTGTTCTCCCTACCTCAAGCCTTGTTTTAAAACATATGTGTCATTCCTTTTAAAGGCACACGTCGGGTCCAGGCTAGTGTGATATGATGAATCAATAAATTAAATACTTATTAAAGATTTGAATGTTTTAAGAAGGATCAGAAATCTTGCACATTAATTTTTAACTGCCAGTTGTCAACACATTTTTAAAAGCTGTAATTTACACCAGCAAACAACAAACTAGACACAGCTTTTTGTAAGTAAATTAACCTTTAAACATGTAAATCTGTGGTAAGAATCTAAAGTGACTACCGCTCTGCTGTTCACAAACCCCCTGTAAAGAAGTGTAATAATGGTCTCTGCACTGTTTGTTTCTAATGATGCCCAGGAAAAAAAAAAACAACTGTCATTTAACCCTGACAGCTCTCATCATTAGAGTTCTGTTCTTATACCTTTAATGCTGACTGAAAAGCGAAAAACAAAGTTCTCATTTCCTCTGTCTTGCTATAGTTCATTGTCACTGACCGTGATTAATCTGGAGAAAAAACTGCAGCTCTCTCACTCACTCGCACACAACTCACTCTGTGCGACCCAATGTGGGCTGACCCTGACATTTTCCTCTCCTCTAATGCGCTTTAAATGGGCTACAGGACAACATGAGTCATGTATGGCTCCACAGGCAGCAATTACGAAGCAAAGAGCAAACCACAGGGCAGGGCAAGACATTACCTCTGCAAGTTTGTCCACAGATCGGTTTTTATATATATCCCACTCCCAGGCTCTTTCACTCTCTCTCACATACGCACTCATACACAGCATTACACATTGTAATTTATGTCATTATAGTGGAAAATTAGAGAGACACGTAGAGGAGGAGAGATGTTTTGTACTTATCATTATAGGTCCAGGCACAACAGGTGCTGGATGCCCATTATTGTCCTAAAACAGCCCATTAGCCGTGTTAGTTTCAGTCATCAGTGGCAATTTCCTTACTTGTTCTGTTGGACTTGTTTGTTTGAACTGATTGCTTTCTCATTGCTGACTACAAGCCTGCTTAATCCTCAATATGAACACTTTATCTCTGCTCTTGCCTCGAAAAGCGCCTTCAGAGTGTTCATGCTTGTGACGAATTTGGCGATTGCCTGTATTTGAAATGTTGGTGTTCACGAACCGAGTTCAGAATCTCAAATAGCCCAACAGGTTTTGAAACTCACTCTCTATGGGCAGAGACCCTCATACAGGTTTTGCTTCAGACAGGAACAAAACATTGTTGTGGTTTGGCCACCAATACATCCCTCTTGAACTTATGTTTTGCTTTTTGTTTTTTTCCCAGACAACATAGGAATCTTTGTTTATTTTTAGTGCTCCTGAATTGTGTTCCATTGTACTATCTTTTGCTCACTGCTGATAAATCCAAATACATAGACATACTTACTTACATATGATTTCCATTAAATTTGCCTAACAGGTACAAAAATAATTTTAAAAAAAACACCCGAGTTTGCAAGTGATTTCCTTAAATATTATCTGTTAGATACCATCCTAAACAGGTGGTGAACAGCAGATGGATATATCAGTAGTTTGAAATTCATGCTGAAAGCACAGATCAACTATGACTAAATTGAGACCCCAAATGAACCACTGAGTCTGAGATAACAGAGGCCAGGGTTCAGTTGTTAGCATCATCACTAGAACTAGAACAAAAGACAAAAAGCAGTTTTACATCAACCACAGAATGGTACCTGACTCATTCCTGGGAATGTTATCACTAATGCATATGCTTAAACAAGAAAACAAAAGAAAACATTTGTTCCACTGAGCTTCCTCATTCTTCTGCAATTTCAGTTAAGCAGGATGAGAGCATGTGTTTGTGTGGTTTTCATGGGGCTTGTGGGGCTCAGGAAAAAGACTTTCTGCAAGACCAGTGTGCATCATGTGTTGGACAGTCACAATGCAAAAATGGCTGTGCAGCTCACCGTCTTCTCCTACAGTGGTCAGGTTGTATTTCTGTCAAGGTGCAAGTGATATCTGGGTTTCGATGACACTCCACTGTTGAAATTGGACACTGTGTTGGCTCAGTTTTGATTGTGGGCTAAAGAATAGTTTAACAATATCATATACTAACAGTATCTTTATAGTGCTGTGGACTTTGTAGGCTGTTGTACAATTTTCTCACTCCCTGTCATACATTCATAAGTTAGCGTTATTACCATGATTGCTATCATTACTCTTAAACTTTTAATAATGCCAGGGCATCAATGACAACTTTTCACATCAGAGTCATTAATCCCATCCCAACTCATCTCAACTCATATTATGTTCTCTCTTTTTTTGCCCAAATCCCTTTACATCCATCTATCAACCATCCATCCATCTATCCCCCCCTTTCCACCTTCCATCAACACTGTGCCAGGGGTCATGCTAATAAAACGTAGTACTCATGGTGTAATTATTATTACATACATTCCCATTTAAATGCTAATGTGGTTGGTAATTATTAGCTACATTAGACAATACGCACACATGCATGTGCACGCATACATGAGTATAAAAGCCAGCACATCTACAGTATATACCTATGTATAGAAGGATGTTCTCTCTCTCTCTCTCTCTCTCTCTGCCACACACACACACACACACACACACACACACACACACACACACACACACACACACACACACACACACACACCTATTAATAATAAGATGAAATTCCCCAATTATAATTAAGTCAGTGATAGCTGGATAGCCCTCCCAGTCATTAGCAGGACTACATTTCCCTTAGGTAATTATGAACATATTTCAACCCCGTGATTAAAAGATGATTCTTTTCTTGCTTTTTTCTTTCTTCTTCTAAAACATATAGGGCTAAATAACATGGTCTCAGAGTTTTATTTCCCACAGTCACTGTAACAACTTTATCTGAGTGATACTGCATCAGAAGTATTTCTGTATTCATTGACCCTGTGGTCTAAGTGTATCTTTGTACAATATAAGAGCTCCAGTGGTTGTGAAGTCCATTGGTAGTACCAGTCAGATAGATCCTCCAGGGCCTCAAGAAGCCCATCACCACTGCCCAGATGTGCTTGAGGCTGCTGATATCCAAGGCACAGACACTGAAGGGGAGAGTAGAGAGGGGATGGCAATTTTGGTTTTGTCCTAGGAGGCACTGCACTTCTATCTATCAAGCAAAGAAACCTGTCAGAAGTCTTGATAAGACTGCAGATTTCACCTTGAAGGACATGACACATCTTTGAAGAAAGTAGAGATAAACCAGTAGTATCTGCAGTACTTTTGGCGTAGTGCTCACCTTTTCCCTCTGAGGGCTAAAAGTGCTAAAATATGAATGTTTGGAGAGGAGAATTTGATTCTTTGACACATGAATTGTCATGTATCATGTGGCCTACTAACCCCAGAAGTCACCTCTGTAGAGGAGGCCTTTGAACTAAGGGAGGCATGAGGTTGTTGTTGAGAAACATGTGTACATAGGTCTTTATATACACTGAGTTCACTGAAATCTTCAGCTATTTCTAATCATCTTAAAAATTGCAATGATCTATTCAAACCATTTGACGTCAATATAACAAGCAATCTTCATACACAAAATACAACAGTAACACTGATTATGGCGTTAACATTAAAAATAATAATGGTCATACTTTTAAAATAATGCCAGTACAATTCTGAATGTGCAACTGTAATATTCTAAAGTGAGTAAATGAAAGTAAAGCAAAATACATATGAACATGGAATAAATTTAAACACACACACACACACACACACACACACACACACACACACACACACACACACACACACACACACACACACACACACACACACACACACACACACACACACGCAGTGACTCCTTTCAGGGTACATACAACTTGTGTAGTGGTAATTTTAGTAATCACCAGATCAGTTTTAGCACAGTTTGCAGAGCTATTGGCCTATTTTATGTCCAGGTAAAATTCTTTATGGTCATACCTGTCAGACTATCCTTGATGCTGTTTCCCCCTGCAGAACCCAAAAAAACTGATAAATTACCACAACCCTGGATTAATGAAATCAATTTAGAGTCAAAGAGAGATAGTAGAGGAAAGCAAAGCAGTTTTAAAAGGTGCTGTATAAATCAAGTTCTTATTACTGTTATTGGTTGTCTGGCTAACTGCCATCTTCTTTACCGGAAAGAAATGTACCAAACTCATTGTATTTGGTAGAGATATGCCTAAAACCTACACTTACAATTGTTATTTAAACTGTTCATAAAATTATTTTAAAGGCTTGCCATAGAGCCACGACAGATTGATAAAACATCATCAGCATAGCACTGAAGGACTGGAGCGTATGGATGAAAAAAAGCTTACTGTGTCCCTTTATGTAAATTACTGAAGAATTTCACAGTCTTGCAGGTCTTTGAGCTTCTGTACAATTTCCACAATCTCTGAAAAAAGTAGCAGGAATTCGGAATATTCTGAAATTCACCACTACCTCTTTTGTTTTGCTGATGTGGAGCTGCATATACCTTAGTCCCCACAAGTTCAGAAAACTGTCAGCTACTCTGTAATACTGTGGTACATCCTACAATCTGCCTTCAGCAGCTGCAGAGTTATTGGTGTCAGTACCATACTTGAAGAGTGAAATACTGTATATAGAGTAAAGGGAAAAGGGGAATACCCAATCCCATGTGGTGTTCCAGTACTGCTCACTACTGTGTCTGACACTCAGTTATGAAGGCATGAATACTAAGGAGGACTGGTTTTGTCCATGATTGAGAACACCAGCGGAGCATCAAGCTGCATGGCAGCTATCACACAACAAGATCATTTGTTAAATCAGTTCTGTGATACGTCAACCGTCTACCAGCTTTTTTCCCCGTCACACACTAATGAGTAATTCTTCACTTTTTTCCAGAAACCCAGACTGCCCACAAAAGAGTTTCACTTTTGGATATGATGTGGTTTGTTTGATTTTACTGTCCCACTGACCATGACCACCTCTGGTGCTATGGAAATGAAAACTATATCAAACTGCAGAAAATGAAAACTCATTCCTCTGAAAAAAAGAATGCAGTGGAACTGATGTTCTTTCAATTTTCCTTTGATGATGACAGCACAAACACACACACACAGACACAGAGAGCTGACAGAATCAGTAATCAACTTTGGTATGCCCAGGATGAATGGTTGTCCAGGGAGCAGGTAGAAATAAAGAAGCAGGCAGGGTAAAAGAAGTGACAGAGTGACCACATGTTTCTATGGGAAGGATGGACACGTGTGTGTGTGTGTGTGTGTGTGTGTGTGTGTGTGTGTGTGTGTGTGTGTGTGTGTGTGTGTGTGTGTGTGTGTGTGTGTGTGTGTGTGTGTGTGTGTGTGTATAGCGTCAGAATCGATTCAAAACAATCAAAGCAACTCGCAGCAACGTGTGTGTTCATGCATGATTATTATGTTACGTGTGCGCGCGTGCGTTGTAACGTGCAGATTGTATTTCACGCGTAACAAGAAGCTGCGTGCATATGAAGCAGCGCGTACACACCTGTCTGTCACTGTTTGACAAATACTGTTACGCGTTCACACACGCGTGCGGTCGCAATTTCTGATTGTACACAATAGAAAGTACGGCACGGTGCAGATCAACGTTCTATTGTGTACAATCAGAAATTGTGACCGCACGCGTGTGTGAACACGTAACAGTATTTGTCAAACAGTGACAGACAGGTGTGTACGCGCTGCTTCATATGCACGCAGCTTCTTGTTACGCGTGAAATACAATCTGCACGTTACAACGCACGCGCGCACACGTAACATAATAATCATGCATGAACACACACGTTGCTGCGAGTTGCTTTGACAAATACGGTGCTCCCAAGTGCTCCCAATAACCACCAGCTTCAAACTGTGGCCAAATATTCCCAAGTGCAATTCAGGGCACCGTTAAAGTCTGCATTTGCATTTCAATTTTAGTTATTGTTGCTCATTCTACTCAATAAGTGCATCAGTTGAATAAGCCACTTGCGACTTCAGCATTTGTGATACAATTCAATTCAATTCAACCGAACAGTTTAATTCAGTTCAATTCAATTTTATTTATATAGCGTCAATTACAGGTCAAATTGTCTCAAGATGTTTTACAGAACCCATATGCCTGACCCCGGCTCTTTATGTGGGGGGACCCATCTGCCTACTGGCCGGGGGGTTGAGAGGGACAGAAGAGGTACAGAGGTAGAGGTAGAGGGGTAGAGAGGTAGAGGGTTAAAGAGGTAGAGAGGTAGAGGGGCAGAGGGGTAGCGAGGTAGAAGAGAGGAAGAAGGGATAAGGTCCCGAACTTTAACTTTCTAGAGAGGTAGAGGAGTAGAGGGGTGGAGAGGGCGAGGGATGGGAGAAGAGGGTCTCTCTGTTTATATAGGTTTTCGCTGTGTGTGCTTTATTGTGTATTTTTACAAACCCATCACTGCAACGAAAAAACGCTCTGAGACCTGGTAAATGTGTGAAATGATAGTCTGACTCCCCAGATTTTATATGCAAAAAGAATTATTGATCTATCAGAATCAGAATCACTTTATTCATCCCCAAAGGGAAATTCAGTTGTCAGGGTTCTTATCTGTTTAATTTTGAATTGAATAGCCTGACTGCTGATGGCAAGAAAGATTTCCTAAATCTTTCGGTCTTGCAGCGCAGGGATAGGAGCCGTCCACTGATGTTTCGTTGTTCATTGAGACAGATGTGAAGTGGATGATCCAGGTTTGTCAGAATGGCCTCCATCTTGCTCAGTGCCCGTCTCTCCACCTCATCCTCCAATGTGTTCAATCTGATTCTAACCACAGAGCCAGCTTTTTTAATCAGTTTGTTCAGACGCCTTGCATCCTTCTGTTTTATGCTGCCTCCCCAGCAGACTGCAGCATAAAACAGGACACTTGCTACCACAGACTGATAAAACAACTGCAGCATCTTACTGCAGATGTCTAGTCATCGAAGTCTTCTGAGGCAATAAAGTCGGCTCTGGCCCTTTTTGTAGATGAAGTCTATGTTTGTAGACCAGTCCAACTTATTATCAAGGTGGACACCTAAATATTTATATGATGTCACCATCTCGATGTCCACGCCACACGTTCACTGGCTGAAGAGGGGGTTTCGATCTGCGGAAATCTATGATCATTTTCTTTGTCTTTGAGGCGTTGAGTAGCAGGCAGTTTTTTTGACTCCAGTCACTGAAGGCACTTATCAGATCTCTGTATTCAGCTTCATGTCCATTTCTTATACATGCCACGATAGCAGTGTCATCAGAGTATTTCTGAATGTGGCAGGACTCAGTGCTGTATTTGAAGTCAGATGTATACAGAGTGAACAGGAATGGAGCCAGGACTGTTCCTTGTGGAGCCGCAATACTACTCAATTTCGCAGAAACACAGTTCCCCAGCCTGACAAACTGCGGCCTTCCTGTCAGGTAATCTGTAATCCATGAAACACAGGAAGGATCCACTCCCATCTCGATGAGCTTGTCTTTGAGGATGGTAGGTTGGATGGAGTTGAATGCATTTGAAAAATCAAAGAACATGATTCTCACATAAACTCCAGGTTCCTCCAGATGAGACAGGGCACGGTGAAGCATGAAGAGGATGGCATCATCCACTCCAATGTGTTCTTTGTATGCAAACTGCAAGGAATCGAGTTTGTCTTTGACCTCAAGCCTCAGTAGACGTAAAACCAGCATCAAACCCATCCTTGCTAACAGGACAGAATTGAAGGTGAATGAATACAACACAGCAACATTTGTAACTGAGAACTAAAAAATGTAAGATGTGGAATTCATGAAAGGTATCAAGGCTACTGACATCCACATACATAGGTACATCACCACATTCCACAGCCTATTGTGATGAGGACATTCCATTCTATTCATTCACTGTCTAACTCTAAGCTTAACTCTCATCACAAAGACTCCCTGCTTCTCAAAGCAGACAGAAAAAAAAGGACTGTCAAACAAGTACAAAATGTTGTCCCTGGCTGTCTGCTCAGTTTCCATGGCATATACAACTGTGGCCAAGCAATTGTGTTGGTTTCCTCCTACAACTCCTTTCTTTTCTGTGCCTTACAAGGAAAATGACCACGCTTCCCTGCGACTGAGTTTTTTTCAAAAGGCCCAACACAGAAAAGATTTTTCCCTTTTCGCACACCATGTATGTTGGAAAGCTGTATTGATTTTTTCTATGAAGCTTTTAACTGTGCAAATATAAAATTTCTTAATAATTTCAGCAAAAAAAATTTCCTCTTTAAAGTTCGACAGAAGAATTGTTAAATGGTTGGGGTTTGTTTGGAAGCAAGGTCGATACAGGTCATACAGGTCAGAATTAACATTCTGAAGCAAATTCAATTTTCTGTTCACAGTGCCTTTCTTAAAAAAACAGAATGAATTCTATGGATTTTGGGATGTATTTAATCAGACTCTCATTGATATGCACCATTTTCCTCAATTAATCTTTAGGTATACATTGAAGTTACCAGACAATTCCTGAGTGAATCTTTACAAAAGAAAATAAGGTTTGAGTTTTAGGATTGAGAAGATTTACAAGACTCACAACTTCAATGCATAAATATAAAACAAATCACTATTCAATTTAGCTCTTTGTTTTTTGAGAGTTTGCACACAAACATTTCAACAAATCTCAATTGTGTTGAAATGTGACAAACTACAAACTGACAAACTACCATAGCAAGGCTATAAAGAAACAGCTGAGTAAATAAAACAATAGTACAGATTTGTACACTGAGGAAAGAAGAATACACCGAAAGAGAAATTGCAAAACATGAAATGGTGTCCAACAAAGGAGTTCACTACACCCTGAAGAGACTAGAAGAAACTGGAATTTATGATGATAGAAAAAGGCCTGGAAGAAAGAGGGTTACAAAAAAAGCAGAAGATAAACATATCATTGTCTCCAGTAAGAGAGATCAGCAGAAAACAGCACCAAAAATAAGACAGGAACTCAACATGACAAGGTCAAAACCCATATCTCTGACAACTGTGAGAAGATGTTTGAGAAAGGTTGGTCTGAAGGGTTGTTGATCGGGGGGAAAAAAAGTACTTTATCAAAAGAAAAAGAGATATTCGTGGGCAAAAACACACAAAATTTGGACCTGTGAAACAAGTTCTCTGGACTGATGAAAGCAAGTTTGAACTATATGGTTCAAATGGCAGAATCTATATCTGCAGACGAACTAGTGAATGTCTTACAGTTTTTCTCTCGCATTGGTACATTTCTCGAATCATCCTCGACATTTGCAAAACAGTAAGTGCATTTCCCAAAACAATTTGTACTAAAAGCAAAACACCATGATTACCTGCAAAAGCCAGTCTCTTGCTCAAAACCTTTAGTTCATCTCTCAAAAGTAAATATCTGTGTCCATGAATATGTCAGTGCCATCAGAATGACAAGTCCTTGTGTCATTGTGTATGGATAAGACAGTCAAATTGCTTGGTCATGTTGTCATTGTAAAAGTGTACTCTGGAGGGATGTTCTGATGGCTAACGTTTTGATGACAATCATTGTAAATTGTAAGTTGCACCTTAGTGTATGTGGGAGATTGACTGCAAAAGACTGGACAAGATTCACATTTACTCTTTTACTGTTGTAATTTGCTGACAGACAACGTGATTGTGATACAGAAAGGGAAACTGCTGCATAGCACAAAGAAAAAGACAAAAAAATGAGACTATTCAACAGAGACCCATTATAATACATTTTTGGCCAACATGACATAAGCAATTGATAATGTAGGAAACAGCAGAGAATTGTACAAAATCATTTGCATGGATGTACCAAAGCATTTGTAACTTGTTCAAAGAAATGAGAAACTGTTTTTCTGATGTCCACAAGTGGCACAATAATGTAAAGTTCTGATCATCAGAATCATTCATGACGGATTATGAAATATGTCTTCATGTCTTTGAAATATACACAAAAGAAGCTGTGAATATAAAGTGGTAACAATTGACTAGGTCCTCACTGTAAATTAAACAAACCTTACAGGTTTTATTGCATTGATTTTTCATGGTTTTGTTTTTGTTGCATTTTGTTATGCACAGGTTTCTAAGATTACCACTGGGATCTAGACATTTTTGGGTGGCCAAGATGGGATTGAGAATTACTTTACCATGACCCTCCAGATAATACTTGGAATTCATTAGAGACTGGTTTATATTTGACTTTCAGTCACTGAAACAGTTTGGTCACAGTGTAATCACTGTGAAGCTGTGTACATATTCTATCAGAAGTCTAAAGGTATGTCTGACACAACAAGTATTAGAGGCAACATGTTTTCCTATAAACAGCACCATTGTGTGGAGTCTCGCACTGTCACCTCACAGCAAGAAGGTTCTGTGTTTGAACCTGCTGGTGAGCTGGGCCTTGGTGTGGAGTTTACATCTCCCGCTGTACAAGCATGAGTTCCTCCAGGTGCTCCTGCTTCCTCTCAAAGTTAAAAGACAAGAATGGGTGGTTAATTTGGATGTAACTGTAAATTGGCTGTAGGTGTAGTGGTCTGCATTTCAGTCTTAGCCCTGCAATGGACTAGTGGCCAAAACAATATATATTTTATGTGTAGAATGTGCACCCTGTTGGTTCATGTGTGGCTGCATAAAGTTACCTTTAGCAACTCATTTTCAAGCAGATGTTGGCCAATTTTTCACCAGATTCACCAGATCTCATTGAGAAGATGCTGAAAGTGTGCTGAATGCATCTGTACTGGGGTGTTCTCTTAGCTGAGTGTGTCTGAAACACTAACAAAGAGATATCCTGCAAAGATGTCAGAAGAATCTCTGTTTAATTTTTTTCCCCAGGTCATTTAAACACAAATCAACCGGCCAACACAAAGCTTTACCATTATGCTAACCTCCTTTTCACCTCAGCAGTCTGGTAAAATGGTGCACCTAGAGATTCTGTACATCAGGATGACAAACAATTTTTTGATAAAGTCTCACATCCAATAGGAATGTGCTCGACAGATAGAATTGGGCAGCAGTGCTGCACTTTTTTTCCTGGCTTGACTGGCAAAGTTGCATCTTTATGCCATATCCCATTAAATTCAATGCCTTCTTTATATTGCACATCTGTAAAACAACTCAGTGTGCCAAAATGAAAAAAGACAAAATGCAAGGGAGGTACAGAGAAATGGACAGGCAGATGTGACACATGCAAAACATGTTCGCTGCAGGATCTTCTTTAGCAGGCATGGTGATGATAATGGTGGGCAGGAGAGATGAGGACAAAGGAGGAGGATATGTAGAACTTGCAGTAAGCAGAAAAAAATCAGATAAAATAAAATAAAAATCTGGTCACAGCATTTCTATAGCTTTTTCAGTTTACACAATGCTGCTTTTTCTGGTAGATCCTGATCATTTGATGAATAATTTGCCATAACTGCTCTCACTCCCTCACATACACACGTGGACAAAATTGTTGGTACCCCTCAGTTAAAGAAGGAAAAACCCACAATTCTCACTGAAATCACTTGAAACTCACAAAAGTAACAATAAATAAAAATTTATTGAAAATTAAATAATCAAAATCCGCCATCACTTTTGAATTGTTGATTAACATAATTATTTAAAAAAACAAACTAATGAAATAGGGCTGGACAAAAATGATGGTACCCATAACTTAATATTTTGTTGCACAACCTTTTGAGGCAATCACTGCAATTAAACGATTTCTGTATTTGTCAATGAGCGTTCTGCAGCTGTCAACAGGTATTTTGGCCCACTCCTCATGAGCAAACAGCTCCAGTTGTCTCAGGTTTGATGGGTGTCTTCTCCAAATGGCATGTTTCAGCTCCTTCCACATATGTTCAATGGGATTCAGATCTGGGCTCATAGAAGGCCACTTTAGAATAGTCCAACGCTTTTCTCTCAGCTATTTTTGGGTGTTTTTGGCTGTGTGTTTTGGATCGTTGTCCTGTTGGAAGACCCATGACCTGCGACTGAGACCAAGCTTTCTGACACTAGGCAGCACATTTCTCTCCAGAATGCCTTGATAGTCTTCAGATTTCATCGTACCTTGCACACTTTCAAGACACCCTGTGCCAGATGCAGCAAAGCAGCCCCAAAACATTACTGAGCCTCCTCCATGTTTCACCGTAAGGACAGTGTTCTTTTCTTCGTATGCTTGCTTTTTGAGTCTATGAACATAGAGTTGATGTGCCTTACCAAAAAGCTCCAGTTTGGTCTCATCTGTCCAAAGGACATTCTCCCAGAAGCTTTGTGGCTTGTCAACATGCATTTTTGCAAATTCCAGTCTGGCTTTTTTATGAGTTTTTTTCAGCAGTGGTGTCCTCCTTGGTCGTCTCCCATGAAGTCCACTTTGGCTCAAACAACGACGAATGGTGCGATCTGACACTGATGTACCTTGGCCTTGGAGTTCACCTTTAATTTCTTTGGAGGTTGCTCTGGGCTCTTTGGATACAATTCGAACGATCCGTCTCTTCAATTTGTCATCAATTTTCCTCTTGCGGCCACGTCCAGGGAGGTTGGCTACTGTCCCGTGGGTCTTGAACTTCTGAATAATATGAGCCACTGTTGTCACAGGAACTTCAAGCTGTTTAGAGATGGTCTTATAGCCTTTACCTTTAAGATGTTTGTCTATAATTTTTTTTCGGATGTCCTGGGACAATTCTCTCCTTCGCTTTCTGTTGTCCATGTTCAGTGTGGTACACACCTTTTCACCAAACAGCAGGGTGACTACTTGTCTCCCTTTAAATAGGCAGACTGACTGATTATGAGTTTGGAAACACCTGTGATGTCAATTAAATGACACACCTGAGTTAATCATGTCACTCTGGTCAAATAGTTTTCAATCTTTTATAGAGGTACCATCATTTTTGTCCAGGCCTGTTTCATTAGTTTGTTTTTTTAAATAATTATGTTAATCAACAATTCAAAAGTGATGGCTGATTTTGATTATTTAATTTTCAATAAATTTTTATTTATTGTTACTTTTGTGAGTTTCAAGTGATTTCAGTGAGAATTGTGGGTTTTTCCTTCTTTAACTGAGGGGTACCAACAATTTTGTCCACGTGTGTACATACAGGATGTGCTTCTTCAACTCATCACACCAGATTATGCAATTTTGCAATATTGCTCTTTGAAGGTAGCCTTTATCATGTTCACTCTCTTTTTATCTTCTTCGATTCCCCCTTACTCATGTTATGGCTCTAGTATTTTAAAGAGTGGCACAGTTAGTATAAATATTCAGGGAAGCGGCGCATACGTGTGCAGCTCACAGCTCTCCAGTTTGGTGTTTTCTTTTTTTTGCTCTTTGTTTGTTAATGTTAAAACTTTGTGCAGCAAATCACTTTTGTATTTATTGTGTTTCGATCATATTTTATTCTATTTTTATTTATTTCTTTATTGTAATGTATATATTTTTCTAAGCACCAAATGAAGCGACACTCCCAATTTCGTTGTATACCCGTTATACAATGACAATAAAGGCTTTCTATTTCTATTTCTATATAGGTAGTCCAGTATAGGATTGACTGCGATTAGACTGGTTTGGGTTTGAATTTTGTTTTTGTGTTTTATTTTTCTGGGTCCAGCCATGAGAATAATTGTAGCTTCTTACTGAGTGAAACAATAAAACACAAAACACATTTGGATCTTTTCATTTATAGATCATTTGCAGAAGTCAATGAAAAATAGTGTTTTTTGGCTTTTTTCCCCTCCTAAATTTAAGTAGTTTTATTTTTCTAGTTGAATAGTCATTCTGATCTTGTTATTGATGGTATTGTAGCAGCTGTGGGGCCACTGGGGTCGCTGCAGCGAGTGACTGTGTTCCGGGTGGGGGGGGCTGCTAGGCATCATGGGAAGTTATGTGTTCTTTGGGATTGTTTTATGGTGTTATTTGTGTGTTCGAGACGTTCTTTTATTACTGGTTGCTTTTAGTTGTTCCAATTCTACGTTCTGAGTTCATTTTGTGTGTTCATTGTTTTCACGTTGTACCGTGACTCAGGGGGGTTGTTGGAGGAGTGAACTCGGCCTGCGAGCCGGTACAGTGTGTGTGAGTTCCTGAGTGCTTATTGTGGTGGTGACAATAAAGCCAGGCGTATTAACTGCAAGATCTCTCGTCATTCCGGCCTTAAGTCACTGCTCAGTGCTACAGTATTTTACATAGTTTTCAGGAAAAGCTTAACAGGGCATGATGTCTGCAGCTGAAAGAAACAAACAGTACTGTTTTGGCATAAGTCATTACTGACTTCTAAGATACCTTCCAGTGCTGCACAAACAATACCCCTAAAGAGTCTTATTTATTTGTATTCCTATACATGATAAAGTGTAATTTGGTGTATGTATGGTCCGTGCACGAAGTATAATTTGTTGTTGTTGCTCACACTGTACAAAGAAAACACTCGTTTTCGGGGGTATTTCTTATTTCACTGACGTATGGAGTGAAAAGCAATTCTGCACAACACAGCGGCACCAAGCGACAGCTTTCCCCTTATCCAAGTTGCACAATGAAAACTGAAAAAAGGAAGTCCAGAGCCTTCAAAGTAAAAGCATGGCATTTCGAATAATGCGTATGAGACGGCATAGTATAACCCTTTAAGTTTAACCCCAGCATAGCGCCGTTTTGCATATTGATTTTTGATTGGCTGTAGATTTAAAACCAGATAAGATAGATCAATAATTCTTTTGCATATAAAATCTGGGGAGTTAGACGATCATTTCACACATTTACCAGGTCTCAGAGCGTTTTTTCGTTGCAGTGATGGGTTTGTAAAAATACACAATAAAGAGCACACGGCGAAAACCTATGTAAACAGAGACAGCAGGTTTTTGCAGGGCTTCCCAGCTGAAATAAACGTGATCACGGTGTGGCCACCATAACCTGTCACATGATTCTTATGTGTCCATACCCGATGAAGGCGCCTCGTGATTGGCTGGTAATCCGAGTGATGAACGCACTTCGTGATTGGCTGGTAATCCGAGTGATTCGAGGTGAATCTGCGTGCGGAGCCTGTCGTGTCAGTCATCTGCTGTTCTCTTTTCTCGTATGCATAATGTCATATACTTAAAATCATAAGAAAGAGCACACTGAGGAAAGTTATTATTTTAGTCTTTTAAACGAGAGAGGTCATATGATAGGGGAGAAAAGCGGATAAAAGGGTTAAAAAAAGTGCACCAGGATTCAACTAAACAGGCATGTGTATTGCAAAGTCAGTAGGCCTGTCTTGTCCTTCTTGTGCCCTCCTCTTAGCTCTGACCCGCGGCACAAACAGCAAACAAAACAAATGGCGGAACTAACAGCCAGCAAACTACAAGTATTTTTTTACCTTCAAAAGTAGCGACAGACTATTACATATTAACAACTTAAACAAAACCCTGACGTATTTTCTGCGTCTGTCAACACAGACACTTCACGTCACAGTCACTTTAATGTTAGCGGACTCTGTTGAATGGCTAATTTAAATAACCACAAACAAATCTCACAATATCACAGTAAATCGGTTTGTGTTTTTTTTTTAATTCATGCCGAATTAAAGAGCAGCTCCTCACCATTCATGAGTGTTTGTTTCATATTCGACATCCTTAACTTTATCTTGTAAATTAGCGTCCGAAATTAATTAAATGGGAACATTTGCAATGGAGTTCGTCAATCAGCTGCTTCCACCACTGAACGCGGTAAACTAATGAATAGGAACTGGACTTCAAACAATTTAGACACGGCGTCTAAAAGCGTAAAAACTACAATATCTAAAGTGTGAGAGGAGATGGTGTATTTTTGGTTAAATTATATAATGTTTACTGCCAAAGTCATTCATATAAACTGCCTGTAATGTGCAGCAAATAGTAGTTAACCGGCGCCAGCTCTTCAGTGACCTTAACAGTCACTTTAAGATATCACTTCACCCACATCTCCTCTATCTGAAAGCTGTCCATGTGCTGTTTGTCTGTCTGTAGTATAAATAATGACGTTAGTTTATTTCCCGGTAGTCTTTACTCACCTTCCGGATCTACCGTCACGAAAACGGACCAATAAGATGACAGGAGACTATGAATATTTATGAGATTCCCGGATCTATCCTACGAAAAAAAATATTGCATACCCGAGAGCTCCTGTCCCTAACAACAGGAAGTGACGTGTTTGCCGGGAATTGTAGTTTTTCCGCCAAACTCGAAAAACAGCCTGCACAGAGGCGCACTCTCTCCCTCGGTTTCACCCCTGCTTTATTTTACAAAAACACTCAGACACACAGCCCACGCACACCAGACATCCATCAAACACACCTTTGACCCATTGACCCACTATCACACAGTTATGGAGCCACAAAAACTCGGTCGCGCCAAATTATTTTACATCTGCCGCGAAGTTCTCCAGCGTCGGATGAAGCGTCCAGTCAGTCGTCTGGCCTCGATTCTGTCACCAGGCCTGTCTGACTTATTTGCTGAATCAAGAGGTCATAAATATGGAGGATCAGACCATCAAATTCTGTGTGTCAGCTTTCGCGTGCCAGGTTGCTAGTGTTGGCCTGAACCGTTTTGTTGAGTCATGGAATGCCCACAGGGTGCCAGGTGCTCATATTCTCACACTGTCACTGTCAATCTTCCTCTCTGTATCTTTCTTTTTCTAATTTTGTATGCTGCATGTAGTTTTGGTATTGGAAATAATTAACTTGTAATTTGATATATACAGTATGATTAATACTTTGCAGTTGCTTAATTGTTGTTATTCTCAGGAGTCTGGTCTATAACTTAGTCGGAGGAAGGCTATCCCATTTTGAAATTTACCTGTTTCCTATTTTTTTTTTTAAGCTTTGGATCTTCAGTTTTTGCCTTGTGCCAGTAATGTTGTTATATGTTCAAATTTCTATTATATTGTAGGCAGAGGGATTCCTAATGCTTTAGCATCAGGTGGCTGTCCAGTCAGGATAGCTGGGGATGTCCTACCCTGTGCTTTAGATGCAGCTGATCTTTATGATGCGGAGACAGGCTCCTCATTGACCAGACAGTCCTCATTCGGCAGAGATCCTTTTGCATCTGAGGAAGAGAGAGATCATGCACAGGGACGTTTCTCAGAAACTTTTGGAGATCTCTCAGCATTGTTTGACCACACAGTCAACAATAATCCTGGGCCATTAGAGGATGCTTTACATCATCTTATCCGTGTTTCAACATAAAGTAAGTAGGATACAGGACATAGCAATACAAATGTTTTACTGGAAGCATTGGGGATATTTTAATAATTTCTGCAAAGACAGCTGAACCTCAACATTTCTTCAAGGTTGCATTTTTTTAATGTAATGTAGGAGCACCAAATCATAGTATATGATGTCTTTATTAATTTTAACTACATTGGCCTTCTTTGTTGTATTAAAGCTGCTGTCCGGAGTTTCCGTTTGTTTTCAATTTATGTATCATTTTTTAACAAAGCTTAAATGTGTTAGTCTAGTTCGATACTATAATATAAAGTTAGTATAACGCGATATGAAAATTTATTCCTGAGCTCCGCCTTCCTCTCATAGACCCCCATGTTATTCCAAAAAGCGCCGGTTGCTGCCGACCAATCAAGTTCGAGCTTCAGCTTTGTCATGCTGTCAATCAACGGTTATGCGCACAGCAAGCAAGCCCATGCAGAGGTGGGCGAGCTACGCACTACGCAACCGCGCGCACATTTGTTTTGCTTGTGGAGGAGAGAGCATCAGGATTCAGCAACTTCCAGAAAAGTTACCAATCCCATGGCTTGTCAGGCCAAGAGACTGCAGGACGTTTTTTGGCTCGGGGTGCTCGCGTCGCTCCCCGACCACGGCCTCCATAGCCCGGCTGACGGCTTCGTTTAGATGCCGTGGTCGGGGTGCTCGCGTCGCTCCCCGACCACGGCCTCCATATCCATAGCCCGCCTGACGGCTTTGTTTAGATGCCCGACCTCTGGAGGAAGATGTTGGGGCGTCTGGGATATACTCTTTGTCAGAGGAGTCATGCAATTCTGAACTCTAGATAGAAATAAATAAACAATGTAACACATATACACGCGTAAATGCACTAAGTTTGATAAACAACGTCATCGAGAGGGATACACGAGTGTAATCACATATTGAAACTTTACTAGTTCGTCCTAGCAGATTCATGTTATTTTGGTATTAGGACAAGTTAGACTCAATACAGCATTCTAACTTAATTCCTTTATTATTTACTAAATGTACTAAATGTAGAAGAGGGGAAAACAGCAAAACAGGCGAGATGCTGCAGCACTCCGGGCACTTCTCTCATGTACTGCGCGCGTGCACAAATAAAGGGGCGAAATCAGAGGTAGGGAGGGTGGGACCACCAGTGTTTTGGGAGACGCTGCGATTCAAACTCCGGACAGCAGCTTTAATGTTGTTTCAGCGGAGATAGAGGGCCCTACTCTCTCCCTTTGCTGCCGTAGCCTGATAGGTTATCAGAACTGTATTGCAGTCCTCCTAGAAAGGGGTGATGGTTGCCCAAAGTGCAGGTCCCCTCTCAGCCAAGGCCAGACGGTCACTGTGGCTGGTCTGTCAGAGGTCTTGGCCATTGTGCGAGGCCTCGGCCACTAAGTGTCCGAGTGATGAAGTCAAGTGTTGTTTCCCGTTTGTTCCTGTCACATATTTTGTTTGGGTTTCTTATGCGCAGGAAGAAGAATTTCTAAAACAATAAACAATTTAAAAAAAACTGACTGGAAAGGTCTCCGTTTACTTGAATCTGTTTGAGTTTATGAACATGTTTAATGTGAGCACTGTGTAAAGATGAACCATCCCTCATAATAATTCCGTAAATTCAAAAACTGCTTATACACAGAACAGGTCAATGAAACTCTAGCACACACATCAAGGCAAACTGATGTGCATTGCGTTTCCAAATTCCAAGTTTTTTTATGCAGCCCAAGCAGGTTAATTTTGCATCACAGTTTTGTCTCGTCCATCAGTAGGTGAATGTGAGTGGATGTGGTCATGTACTAGGTGAGTCTTTTGAGTGTCTGTTAAAAACAGAAAACACATAAATACAGCTACAGTAAATGCAAATTACTTGTATTTGTAAGCCAAAGCACGCCAAATAGGGACCAGACAAAAAGGGAAAACAAGCAGAGAGGCCGTCCCTCAAGACTGTGGCACAGATTCATGGTGAGTGTCCAGCCCAACCAAATAGGACAGTTTCAAGCCTGGGCTTAGCGGTAGAGAGAGAGTATGCCATACTGACCTATGTGAATGGTGTATGTCCCAGTCTGGAGAGACTGGGAACCACCAGCATTCTGGGATCAGACCTAGTGTACTATGAGATACTGCAGCATTCTGGGCTGGTCAAAACATATTGTCAGTAATCCAGTAGAGGTAGTATGTGAATGGACTTTTTGAGGGTTAAAAAAAACGCTCCTGTGCTGCTACAATGACACTTTGACATGACCAGCATACTATTTGCTTCCCCAGCTAAATATCTGCTGCTGATCACCTGCCCTCTTATTGGGTATTAATGATGATGCCCCACCTTGTGGTTAAGCATAAAAATACCACGCTGGCCCCACATTTCACATTAGCAGCAAAAAAATATTTAGCGCTATGGCTTTTAATTAACCACCACAGCTAGCTAGTTTTATTGAGCCTGTTGGGTGTCTTCTGATGTCAATAGCGTGGGACACTGCTGGCATATTAGTTACGACTTATGTTAATTATATAGGATATTGCTGTGCTTTTTCATTTCTTCTCCTTAAACTACGCCGTCTCGTACGCATAATTCAAAACGCCATGCTTTTACTTTTCATTGTGCAACTTGGATAAGGGGAAAGCGGTCGCTTGGCGCCGCTGTGTTGTGCAGAATTGCTTTTCACTCCATAAGTCAGTGAAATAGGAAATACTAGTGTTTTCTTTGTACAGTGTGAGCAACAACAACGAATTATACTTCGTGCACAGACCATGTATTATGCATCGTGTTATGAATTCATTTTGCCCATCTGTTTGTCTGACTCCAGTTTTCCTTTGGGCTGTTTGATGTTGTATTGGACTGCTCCTGAAGTTGCGCGTTAGGAGAATGAGCAATTACGTCTTGTACTTTTGAGTTCACTGTTCTAAACATAAAAACACCCAAACATGCACACAGATGTTCTTGAACAGGTTGAAAGCATACTTAGGAGCACAGTCAGGACAGCAATTACACTTTCCATGATGACTATGTTTTTCTAGTGTTTCCATACAAGGATGTGAATATTAAAATTATATGATTTCCAACTGAAATGACATTTTGTTCTCTACAATGTTTTCTGAATCTTAAAAATGAAGATACAAACAAAAAAATGAAAGAAAATGGAACTGAGTCACAAGCAGCCCTCAGTGGCATTCAAACCAAAGGTCTGATGATCTGAAAACATCAATACAAGCTCAATTAAAATGAGAGTGCATGTGATATTAGTGAACCTGGTGGAGGTAAATGACTAACAGAGACATAAACTAGTATATCTTAATAGTCATTGTACAGAAAATGGTCTATTTGATTTGTTGTAAAGGTAAAATGTTGTTGTTGAATATTTTAAAATAGACAGACATTTCATCTTACTCAGTTGTACGTATTGGAATATATCTATTGCTTGCAATTGCAGTGTAATCTTCAGTAGATGCTAATAAATACCATGCAGACATTTGAGGCCCCCAGAGGATGAGGATTTTGACATTTTTTTTGTTCAGCACCAACAGCAGGTGAAAGTTTTTTTAATTATCTGTTAAAATATGTTCACCTGGCAGATAGACCGGCAACTAATTCTGTACACATATTAATGAATAATGGATTAATAAAATTTGTTCTCTACCAGCTCCCACCAGTTTGAGAAGGAGGTTGACAATTTAAGCTTTGAGTAAGTGTCTCACCAGCTTTTGGACTGATAAAGTTTAGTACAGATATACTAAGATATAAAAAATCCTAAATATCTTATCATCATATATCTTTTTACCATTATGTCATTGTAAGCATGTTAGCATGACAATTTTAGCATTCAACTCAAAGCATCACTGTTAACAGTCATGATAACATAACTTGTCATCATTTCGAAACATTGTAATAACAAAGGACAGATATTTCACATTGACATTGCTGCTTCAGTAGTCTGCTAAAGTGACGACATTCTATCATTCACATATGGGTCACTTCTAAGTACTCATGACAGTGATAAGAGAAAGCCATGATACACTATATGTATCATGCACAGGAAATGGGCTCACATTAGATGAGTTAAAATGCATTATAATGCACAAATAAACAAAAGACTCAGTTTAAACTAGTAGCAGCTTATCAAACTGTCCAAATAACTAACAGCTTAGTTTCTGATTTCTGAAACACTGAGAATTATTTTGGTGTGTGATAATAATCTAACTACTTGTAAAGCATAAAATAAAATAAGATAAGCTGCGATGGAGCTCAGAACTCAACCTTGCCATGCAACAAATTATTTCATTGCTACTTAAAAACTGTGACACCTCACCTATCTAAATCAAAGGAAAGGAGTCAGTGTGACTTATCATTAAATCCTGATCAACCCTGTATATATGTCGCATATTTGTAGCATGAAGAAAAGAGCTGTCCATTTCTATCAAGTCACTGTTCTAGTCACTGCTCTGTGGCCCTGAACAAATAACTTTCATTTAACACCAAGAATGCGAATACACTCCACCCTCTGTGCATAAACAAATATACATTCTAATATATCCCTTAAGTCCAGACCAGGCCTTTTAAAGATAAAGATGGTAGAAAAGATAGAACCTTGTGTCCTAGGTTATTACAGGTTATAAATCCCAACCACTCGCCAAATAAAGCTAAGTTTAGCTATGGCCATCAAGGAGAGAAGTCACAAACCAAAATCCAGTTTTGCAGCTCAAATGGAATTTGGAATCTAAGGAATTGGACCACTTTGCATTCCATACACTATATCAACAAGATGGCAGTAGTATTCATGGAATAGTTTTAGACTTCACTGTTAATAAAAATCAGTCACTGTGTTCTTTCAGGTACATTAAATCAAGTCCTGCTTTCAATCTGACCATTCACTGGTGCTTGTTTTGACCACACTCATGTCTTTGGACTGAGGGAGGAAGTCGGAGGTGAGAACCCAGTACAGTCACAGGGAGAACACGCAGAAACACAGAAAGACCCCAGGGTAAGATTTAAACCCAAAACCTTCTAGCTGTGAGATGACAGTAGTGTCTTCTCTCAGGTCCTGTGTCCAAATTGTCAAAGAGACTGAGCTGTAGAGTGTCAGTTAACAGGTGCGAAAGTTAAAAAAAAAAAAAAAAAAGCATTACTACCCTTGTGTATTTTGTCTCAGCTGGCCTGTCTAATTTCAAATCTTGTCATTTTCCAGAATGACCTCCACACTTGTCCACTGACAAGATACCTAAACTTGTTGCATCAACTGTTGACTACAAGTGTCATCAGACCAGAGAGAGTAATTACAATAGTGAGCCTTCCTTGTTGGAGTTGCACTGCTTTATTCAAGCTGCTCCTGGAGGATAAACTGATGTGTTCTGCTCTTTTTTCCACATAGCTGTTAAAATGCGATGTACAATGCAGTGTCATTTTGGATGGTTGCTGCCAGCAGCTAATTACATCCATGAACAATAGTCACATAACAGCCTGATACACACACACACACACACACACACACACACACACACACACACACACACACACACACACACACACACACACACACACACAGTTTTCTCTTGTATCACAGATGCCTGCAGTCATTCTGAGTGTGATATTCTGGACACAAGGTATCGCCTACAGCTCTCTCTGGGTGTATGGCAGTAACAAGCAGCTGAGTGCAGTTGGCCAGCTCTGTGTGTGTGCGTGTGTCTGTGTATGTGTGTGTAAGAGAAAGAGAGAGAGAGAGAGAGAGAGAGAGAGAGGGAGAGGGAGAGAGAGAGAGAGAGAGAGAGAGAAGACAGTTTCATCCAGAAGAAATTGCCAATGTTTTTCTGTCTGGTGCTTGTGTTCGCATTCATTACCTGTTTTGATAGAACAGCTGGATGCATACTCACACCACACAAAAGAAAGTGGGCAAAGACATAATATGTTCAGGGGCCAAAGCTACATTAACACATGAAAATCATACACAAAGATATACACAAAAATGAGACAATGTCTACATATATAGAAATGAGTGACCTACACACACACACACACACACACACACACACACACACACACACACACACACACACACACACACACACACACACACACACACACACAAAATGACCTACAGCAAGAGTGCATTTTTGTTTTTTTTCTGCATGTCAAATCAATCTGCTTTCCTCTTACACTTAACAGTGACTGCCTGCCTCTCCTTCGCTCTCTCTCTCTCTAGTCACTGTAGTGTGAAATGAGGAAACATGACAGCTGAGTCCAGCAAGGCCACTGTCTCCTCACTACAACACACAACACAGTACACTGTGTAAACAGTGAACAGCTCAGTAACTTCAGCATGATGCAAAAGAGTTATATAACGATCATTAAATGTGAAGACAATATATTTATTTTTTTACTCTGTAACTGATTTTGAAATTCTTTTGCAAGGTAATTATATTTGTACTTTAAACTCTTTAATACGTGGATTTCAGCATGAACGAGCTGCAGGGAAATCCGCACGAGAGACCGTGTGTGACTTTGTACTCCATGAAGCATCTGCTCCCAAACTGCAGCGGCAGCATATCACAAACACATGTCTACCTAGTCTGCTCGTGTACTAAACTAAAGTAGAAGAAGTTTGCCTTTATATACACCACTTACAATATGGCATTTTACCCAATAGTTGCATTTCAGCAGTTTTTAATTTCACCCCATGAACAGTTCAAAACTCGGTTGTCACGGTGATCTCTGTGTGACGAATCGTATAAGTGACAGTATTTCAGGACTTCAGCTACTAGTAGGTACTGGTCCTCCACCATGTTTTTCCGTGCATCTCCGTCCACGTAGTTAGAAAAATGTAGAAGTGCACATCGTGGAAATTTTCAGCGTGAGAAGGACTGCTCAAGTGGGCGTAGCTGCTATAATGACATAATTTGTCTGCATGGACTTCTTGGACACAGCAAGTATAAAACAAACTTTAGGGCTGGGTTCCAATTTTCTTTTTGAGACAAAACTGTTAAACTTCCATTTGTGTTTGATTTTTAACCCTAGTCACCCCTGATTGCAAAGAACCTGCATAGCTTTTTCCTAGGCTCTAACCTAGGGGGCATTGTCGACTTTTATATTTTTTAAAATCAAATTCTAATTGTTCCAATTGTTCAACCTTGACACATCCACAAATACATAAAAACAAATTATCTTATTGTTTATACAAACTGTGCTATTATTTAAAACTGTAAAATTTCACCTTAATAAATAACTAGAAAAACCCCTCAGAGAGTATTCTGCCAAGAATATTCATTCCCTCATATGGCATTGTCAGAAATGCAGCATTTTTTGTTTTTAGAAACGCAGCATTTTTTATTACTTGCTGATGATCAAAAATCACAGCAACATAGAATGCGGCCATTTAATATAGATGTACCCACAAGCAAAATGACTTTGCGCTGAGCACAGTTGTGTGTTACGCATGTATGTGTTATATATGGATACTGAATCGCATAACCTAAATATGTAGCGGGTGGCAGGCATTGATGGGACTTGGAAACACACCCACAATTTAATCAATTGTTCCTTGTATCAATTCCGATGGATAAGTCCCGTTAAGTCAGCAGCGGTTGATTTGTAGTGGGATCGCAATCGTGATCATCAGCAGGCAGCTGACGTAGTGTTCACTTGTAGTCATAGTGACCGCTATTTCGCAATGATTCACAAATCTTTAACAAATCTGTGGATCCAGACTATAAGCCACATCCCTGCAAAAATCTGATCATTTTGTCCTTGTGTAATTTCTGACCTTTGTTGAAACTTTCATCGAAATGTGTTCGTCCGTGTTTGAGCAGTGTTGCAGACAGACAAACCAGTGGCGACCGCACAGAACTCTGCTGCGCTCCTTGGCAGAATAATAATAATTGATCTAATTACTGATGATTTGCGCAAAATTTAGACTCACAAAGCAAACAAGGAAACTCAAAGACTAGCTAGAGAATACTGTGGAGCACTAAACGGCGAGAAACACAGATATTTGTCAGAATTTATCAGGATAACCATAGACTGCATCATAAAGATGGATCTAGCTACCATGTGTAACATGTACACATGGCAAGAATATTTATTTTAATATTTTAGGATTTAGAATTTAGAGGTAGGCTTGTTCAAAAGATCTAGTTCAGCTCTCGGAGGTGGTAATGCAGTAATAAAACAGAAGTTTGGTGTTGGTACCATATATTGAAGTGAATTTGACATACAAACATGAACAGAAAACCCAAATCCCAAATATTTACAGTCTGCAGAAATATTGTATAAGTGCACTTGTGTTGAATATTTACAAAATGATAATCAAAAGAAAATGAAAGTCACTGAAAGTCAAGAAAATATTTTTTTTACTCGAGTAATTTTTTGGATGACTATTTTATACTTCTACTTGAGTGATATTATTTTGAAGTACCGTTACTCTTACTTGAGTGCAATTTTTGGCTACTCTACCCACCTTTGGTTGTGCTCTTCTCTACATCTGGACAATATCATATATAGAGCAGTGACCTGGGGGGTGGCATGGCTTAGTGGGTAGAGTGGCCGTCCTGTAACTGGAAGCCTGACCAGTCCAGTCAGCTCAAACCAACTACTGCTCCTTCACTCTGCTCTTTTGCTCCTCTGAGCGAGGATGAGGTCTCCAGGCTTCTTCTGAGCTCAAAACCTACAACTTGTCCTCTCGATCCAATACCCACTAGCATCCTGCAGACCATCTTGCCCACAATCAAACCTGCAGTCACGCACATTGTCAACTCCTCCCTGGAAACTGGCATTTTTCCTGCTACTTTTAAACAAGCCCGCGTCACCCCACTGCTCAAAAAGCCTCATCTCAACCCAGCCCAGGTTGAAAACTACAGACCAGTCTCACTTCTACCATTCCTGTCAAAAATACTGGAGCGCTCAGTATTTAACCAAGTCTCTGAACATCTGCGGAACAACAACCAACTTGACCCTTTTCAGTCAGGCTTCAGGTGCAACCACTCCACTGAGACTGCACTCCTATCAGTCACAGAATCTCTGCAGCTGGCGAGAGCTGCTGGTCAGTCCTCTGTCCTACTGCTGCTGGACTTGTCTGCTGCCTTTGACACCGTGAACCATCAAATCCTCCTCTCCACACTCTCTGAGCTCAGCATCTCAGGTTCTGTCCTGTTGTGGTTCAAGTCCTACCTCACAGGCAGATCCTTCAGAGTATCATGGCGAGGGGAGGTGTCAAGGTCATATGACCTATCAACTGGGGTTCCCCAGGGGTCAGTGCTTGGTCCCTTACTCTTCTCTCTGTACACCACCTCACTTGGTGCAGTGATCCGCTCCCATGGCTTTTCCCACCACTGTTATGCTGACGACACTCAGCTTTTCCTCTCTTTTCCACCTGACGACACAATAGTTTCAGCTCGGATATCAGCATGTCTGGCTGATATCTCCACATGGATGAAGGAACGGCACCTTCAGCTGAATCTGTCTAAGACTGAACTCATGGTCTTTCCAGCTTGTCCATCTGTTCAGCCTCAGATCAGTGTCCAACTTCACTCGAGCCTACTTGTGCCCACAAACTCAGCCAGAAACCTGGGTGTCATGATTGATGACCAGCTGACCTTTAAGGTTCACATGGCCTCAGTTTCTCGATCTTGTCGTTATGCCCTTTACAACATCAGGAAGATCAGACCCTTCCTGACCCAACAGGCCACGCAACTTCTGGTTCGGGCTCTTGTGATGTCACGCATTGACTACTGCAACTCTCTTCTGGCAGGTCTCCCTGCATGTACAGTCAAACCTCTACAGATGATCCAGAATGCAGCAGCACGTCTGGTCTTCAACCAGCCCAAAAGAGCTCATGTCACTCTCCTGTTCATCTCCCTTCACTGGCTTCCAGTTGCAGCCTGAATCAAATTCAAAACTCTCCTCCTGGCTTACAAAACATTTACAAGAACAGCCCCAGCCTACCTGGATTCCCTGATCCAGGTCTACTCCCCTCCACGCCCACTTCGCTCTGCATGTGAGAGACGCCTGGTCCTTCCAGCCCAGCACAGCTCGATATCTCTAGCCAGACTCTTTTCCTCTGTTGTCCCCAAATGGTGGAACAATCTACCAAACTCTGTGCGTTCTGCTGAGTCCCTTTCTACTTTTAAGAGACAATTGAGGACTCAATTGTTCAGAGAACACCTAGGCACCTAATCTGACTCCACCTTAGGGGTAGAATAAGTCAGGTGGTCCAAAACCCAGCACTTATTTAGTGCTGACAAAGTATAAAAAAAAAGAAAGGGCGGGGGGGGTTGGCAATTTCTTCTGCAACTTGATGGCAACACCTTTGACCAATCGCACTTGAAGCACTTTTTGCACTTGCTACAGGTTCTTCCTTATGTCTGAATTCTTGCTTGTGTTGTACGTCGCTTTGGACAAAAGTGTCTGCTAAATGAAATTGTAGAATTGTAGAATTGTAGGTTGCCGGTTCGATCCTCGGCCCGTTGAGCTCATGTCGAGGTGTCCCTGAGCGAGACACCCTAATTACTCCTGATGGGTCGTGGTTAGCGCCTTGCATGGCAGCTTCCGCCATCAGTGTGTGAATGGGTGAATGTCACGTATCATGTAAAGCGCTTCGGATAAAAGCACTATATAAATACAACCATTTACCATTTACCTACGTTACTGTAGCTGAAGTTACTGTAAGTTAACATCAGACTGTAACCTCTGATGGTAAACATGTTCTAACATCACGTCTGATCAGATAACTCTGTGGAGCTCATGTAATTGGAGTGCTAATGATACATTAGAATAAAAAAGAATAAACTTTATTGTTCATCTGAGGCAGTAAAATGTTCTTTGTCCTCTACCAGGAAAACAAATATTTCCAAAAGATAAAATCGGACAAAAAAACACAACATTCTGTTGTGTTCCATTCATATCCTGATATGTTCACTCTCGCATTTAATGTTCCAGCAGTTGGAATGCAAGAACCTTGCAGATCTTTTCCTCACTACTAGTGTATTTTCATTCCTGCCTTGATCTGGATCATTGGAAACATCTGGTCTGATTGTGGACTGAGAGCTCCAGAGAACATGAACATTCAGCCATGGCTGTCTGAGGTGAAAAGTTTTCTCTCCTTCATCACTGTGAGGAAGAGCAGCACTAATGCCCTCCTCATCATTCCAGTAATACCAATAATGCTGCAGATTCGGCTCTTCTTCATAATATGATTTGTCTTGTGACTGTTCAGTATTGACACTTGTGTTTACATAGCTTTACAGTTCAGAATTGTTAAATAATGTAGTTTACAAATGTGCATTAAAGGTAATAACGAAGCTCTTGGCCTGAATGTGTTGTTTTAACGCTGCATATCTGCTATAAATAATGGCAACATGTAGTTTTTATGTAGTATTTACGCTACAACAGCACAGATGAAGTTAAAGGTGATAAATGGAACCTGTGAATACTAAGAACAGTGAATAATAAACAGCTGAAAAAGTTGGTCTGTCCTTCTGTAAGTGAAAGCTAAACTGGAAATGTTTAACTGAGGATGTTGTCCATTCAGTCTCCTTGTTCACATCCAGATGAGGTTCTCTTGGCTTCTGAGTGAAGCCAACAGAAGGATCAGTGAACATGAGACACCTGAAATGACAACCCGGTCTCACGGGGATTCGTGAAACTGTCACGTAAGTTTTAGTTTCGGTTTCGTGCGCACCAACACGATTTCGTCATGTTTTTCGTGCCACTCACCACAAAATGTTTTTCGCTGTGGTAATCACATCTGAAAGTGGTTTATACAGGCGGATTCATGACGATCTAAGCTGTCCATCGGCGTATACTGCTTGTGTGATCGCGTTTGCGGCCGCCGGCCGCCGGACATTCTTGAAATTCCTATGCAAATTGGTAAGTGTACCACCGGCTTATGGTTAGGTTATGGTTAGGTTATGGTTAGGATTATGGTTAGGGTTATGTTTAGGGACGATGTCACGCAAAATATAGCGTTGGATTCGCCGCGGTTTTACAATACAAATATAATATACACATTCTTTTGAAATACGTTCTGAGTGGCACGAAAAGTCCACCGTTTAAAATACATTGGTGTGCATTTCGTGGTGAGCGGCACGAAAAACATGACGAAATCGTGTTGGTGCGCACGAAGCCGAAACAAAAATTTACGTGACAGTTTCACGAATCCTCGTGAGATCGGGCTGGAAATGAAGACAGACATCACAGTATCAGTATCAACAGCACAGGTTAATTTTCAAGTGACCCTGGAAAGATTTCCTATTTCATATATCGTTTTCTAAGCACTGAAAGACAGGAAGGCCTGAAGTCACTTTCTTTTTATTGAAGAGAATTTTATTCTTCTGCTTTGCTGCACTTTAAATGTAATAACTGTAGTGTTAATAATTACTTTGGTCATATTTTGGGAGTTTATTTTTCCAATTGTAAACAAAGTTAACTATTGGAGAGGGGATTTACTTTTTTCTCCTGTTTAATTTCAGAGACTCAGCAGATATTCAGGATTGATTTCTGCTTGATTTAATACTATCTTCTTTGAAAAATAAATCTTGCTTTTCTTAAAAAAATAAGGACATTTCTAAGTCACTTTCCATTCGGAGCCGGACCGTGACAGTATCTGGAGTCAGTACTGCATTTTGTTTAGTTTTGGCTTTTGGTTTTTGTTGCATTTTGTAATATTGTTTTTGTTCCGTTCTAGACCAAATCCTGCCTGCTGATATTCTCCTGGATTTGTGGTTCATGCTCCCTGATAACTCTGGCAATTCATCGTGTGGTATCCATTCCTTGGATTCTGGTGGTTCCGTTCTTCAGTGTTGGTTCCTCCATTCCTACACTTTCGTCGCCTGTCACCTGTTCACCGCCTCTGTTGCCCTGTCACAAATTCTGGTTGCAAAGCCACCCTTGATGCCAAGGAGCTGTTGGTCCCCAGCTGTTGGAAACCAGCCACACCACTGCTGGCCAGCCACCCGCAGCCGCCCCACCATTGCTGGCTCTCTTCAACCACCTACCTGTGCTCCGACCTCCTTTGCTTACATCCATGCCAGCTAAGTCTTTCTTCCTGAGCAGTTTCAGACTTAGTTTAATTTACAGCTCATGTACTTACCTTAGTCCATTTAATCCATAGCAGTTGTTTTACAGTAGTTAATGTTAGTTTATTCAGTTAGAATATTCCTACTGTTTGTAGGCCTGCTAATTGTTTAGGATTCTCTTATTAATCTGTATTTCTTGATATACCTAGTCTAGTTGTTTATTCGTAGGTCTACCTCTTGGTTGAATTATTTTGTCGTGCGTACCCTTACATTAGCTGGAGGAAAATAAAGACGGAAACTGGACTCATCTGACCACAGAATCTCCTTCCAGTTCCCGACTGTCCAGTTCTTGTGTGCTTGGTGCCAACAACGCTGAGGAAACCTCTGCCTCTCATTGATCAGGGGCTTCTTGACAGCCTTGTAGGACCTTAAGCCATGATCTAAATGTCAACCACATACAGAGCGGGTTGGACGGTGGACACCAGTTTGGTTTGACCACTGCTGCTGACGTTCCTATGATGTAATTTGGTGGCTTTCCCTGCACATGCAGATCAGGATGTGGTGATATCTTGCCGAAGAACCCCTTAAATACCCAGATCTTGGTTTGTCTTCCAAGCTGTTGGTTTGTCTATATTTCTGCAGAGTGCAGACTGGTGAAGGACTGCATCTGCACTTCCTGACTATCTGGTGACAGCTGTACCCTTCCTGGCTAAGAATCTGTATCTTCAGGCGTGTTTCCTAAGTTAGGTTCCTTGTTTTATCCATTTTTGTCTCTGAAGAACTTTCAAATGTGTTGGCTTTATATAGACACCAAGCACAGCAACAAAACTTGTGTCTTTGAATTAAAGGTAAGGCCATCATTATGTGACCCAATAGTCAAAATTTATTATGTATTTTTATGGAACCAATCAGTTTTTAATGGCTTTTTTCTGATGTGTTTAGTATTTTGAGTGTGATTGCACCAACAAAAATTAATAATTGCACTTAAAGACCTACGAGGGATTCTTAATGCAATATTTGACAAATGCATGGGGTGTCCGTAAACTTTTTTTTCCACCACTGTAGTTGCCCCATGTACTCTGTTGAGCAAATTAGTTCATTGTGCTGCAGTGAGGCAGAAGTAATTGGAAGCAGTAGATAAATGTCAAATGTAAAAATAAATCATGTTTTCCTTAATGCTGATTAGATGAAGATTTAACTGAATAACATAAGATCAGCTGACCACAAAACAGTTGTCACCAGAGGGATTGCAGGAATCAAAATGCCACAGAAAGAAGTCACATTTTAGAAGACCATTTCTTTTGTTTCATCATCAGAAACCCTGACATTCTTGCTCAGCATCAGCACTGGACTATTTGCTGTTATTTTAAAACTACATGACACAACAGCACTTTGTTAATGGTTAATTCAAACAAGACTAATTGGAGCTGAGATGAACACGGAGTTCCACTATAATTGTTAAATTCATCTGTTACCGTTGTTGTTGTTGTTTTCTGATTGACGCATCTCACAGACAAGCAGCTGACATCATGTTTTGGGTTTGATAGATAAATGCCAACTTCCTGATACCACTACTTCCAAATAATACAATGAAAACATTCAACCTCTAAATAGCTAAAAGCCATTTGTAGAAAGACAGTGCTGCACTCAGTGTTGTTGTTTGCCTAAATTACATGTCTTACAAATCCCATTGCTATTTGTTCTACAATTATGCCAGAATTATTATGTTAAAAACTTACAGTATTGATGAAGTTAATAAAGAAAACTTGCAACTGTGGAGAGAGAGAGAGCCAGTGGTTAGGGCATGATGGGAGAAAAACAATGTCGAAAGAAACTGTGTTCAGATTTGTGGGTTATACATAATGCATCAAGCGTCTGTTTCATTGAGCATCAGTATGTGTTTCTTTATGGGTTTTAATATGTTATCAGCTATTCAAGGGTTCTCTGTGCAATTGATTAGTGGCAGCATCATGCTTACAATGTCACTACTTTACATCCTGCTGCATGAGAACACACACAAACACACACCCACACAAACAAGATGTGCATGACTATGCTGTGAATAATGACACACACATACAGAGTGACATATTCATATGAGGGCTCACACACCTTTACATGGACTTCATACTTGCATGTACATCCAGAAATATGTGCACAAACAAGCGAATCAATCCAAAATGTAGCTCTATAGCCACACACACACATCAGTATGAAAGTATACATACGTGGGTATTATACACAAAGGGACTGACATTTATGCACATTAAGTTAAACACATGCATACAGAATTGTAGGAAACCTAATGATATAGAGAAGTATTTCTAGGCCATGCAATATGCATGACTGGAGAGCAGTATCACTGAAATAAACTGCCTAACAACAGGCAGGAGGAACTGTCTCATTGTGTTTTGCAGTTTCCCTGGGGACTGCAATGTTTGGAGTGCAGCCTTTATTGTTGCTGGCTGTGAATATGTATGTTCTTATTTTCTCAATCCTCTGTGCTATAAAAGAAGAAATTTGAGTATTTTTTGTTCCTTTCCTCCCATTTTATGTGTTTGAAGGTCAGCAAATTTGTAGTTTTGATGAGAGGTGATAAAACACCAAAAAGTCCAACTGACCAACTGAATACATGTTACAGAGATAATGTCTGTCTGTGTCTGTTTATTCCATATTAAGAGTTGATCACACACTTGAGGATATTCGAAGAGAACTTATGACCCTTTTATGTCAAAAAACTCATATTAGCTGCTAAATGTGAGGTCGGAGGAAATCTGTAAGGACAATCAAATAAACAGATACCAAATAATGGAAATAATTTGAAGAAAGCTGAATGTCGTCCAACAGTGCACATTTTAGAACACATTTAGTCACCTTTGTAAATATTTTGTAGACAGGAAAATTTATTCAGCGTGTTTGTTTGACTTCAAGGATACCTATAATTCATTTGTTGAGTAGCACAGAATATTAACATGACTTCACTTTTTAAAATTTACCATGAGAAGCAAAGCTAAAATAAAACAATACAATCCTGTATCAAAACTTCAGTTTATTTTTTTAAATTTTGTTTTCGTTGTTTTTCATCTCCAGATGTTGTAAATCATTTAATTTGAAATGCTGATAAAATGGAATTATATTATAAAAGACTATCTGCCATTAAATATTATTGTCATACTAGATGTTTCCCTACTTAGCAATGCTAATCCTTAGAGTAATTAAAGCTAATTAAATAACCTGCATGTCATCTTCCCTCTATTCTCCCACACACTTCTGTTTCATTTCTTCTCCCCTCTGCAATCTATAGTGTACTGTATCACCCAGAGTATTATTAAAACGTTTAAACAGCAGTCTATGCTACTAATAAAAAAATGGAGGTTAATTTGCCAAAGTTGTGTGGGAGGAGAAATGGAATCTGTTACAGCAGAAAATACACCTGCACTGAACTGAAACCACACCACCTCCATCATTCTGGACCAAATATGTTGTTGTTTTGTCTTTGTTGTTGAAAGATCATTGCTGTGATATGCACACTTGTGTTATTCATGTTTTTGTTAAAGACTAAATAAAATCACATCCCAAGCAAGAATTACACAAACAAAATGGCAGTTTTGCCCTTATTCCAAAATAGTAAATAGTAAATTCAGGCTGTGCTGCAGAATCAGGGTACAAAAGTGTCAGCTCGGACCATACGTCATCATCTGAATGAGAAGAAGCGGTATGGCAGGAAACCAAGGAGAACCCCACTGCTGACAAAGAGACATAATAATGCCAGATTGGAGTTTGCAAAAATGTACCTCTGTAAGCCTCAATCCTTCCGAGAGAACATTTTGTGGACAGATAAGCCTAAGGTAGAGCTTTTTGGAAAAGCACATCATTCTACTGTTTACAGAAAATGGAACAAGGCCTACAAAGAAAAAAACACAGTATCTACAGTCAAACATGGTTCAAGGATGTTTTGGGGGCTTTTTGCTGCCTCTGGCACTGGGTACCTTGATGGCGTGCGAGGAATCATAAAATCTGGAGACAATCAAAATATTTTGGGCCACAATGTAGAAAGCTGGGTCTACGTCAGAGGTCATGGATGTTCCAGCAGGACAATGACCTGAATCATACCTCAAATAGCACCAAGAAATGGTTGGAGACAAAGCGCTGGAGAGTTCTGAAGTGGCCAGCAAGGAGTCTTTATCTAAATCCTATTGAACACCTATAGAGAGATCTCAGAATTGCTGTTGCGAGAATGTACCCTTTAAATATGAGAGACTTGGAGCAGTTTGCAAAAGAAGAGTTGTTCAAAATTCCATTTGTAAGGTGTAAGAAGCTTGTTGATGGTTATAGGAAGCAATTGGCTTCAGTTATTTCTTCCAAAGGGTGTGCAACCAAATATTGAGTTGAGAGTGCCAACAATTTTGTCTGGCCCATTTTTTGAGTTTTGTGTAAAATTATGTCAATTTTGTCTTTTTTCTTATGCTTTTTTGTATTTTTGTAATGCACATCAAGGAAATAAACACATTTATACCAAAAACATTTGTAATTGCAACAATTTCTGACAGAAATGTGTATTTTCTGGAAAAATTAAAGGAATGCCAATACTTCCATCCATGACTGTATAAATCAAATCTCAGAGTTGTTTGTTGGGCTCTATTCTAGCTGTGTTCTCAAAAAAATGTTAACTTTCAAAATTCAAACTCAACTCAACTCAACTTCATTTATGAAGCACTCTAAAACAGCAGCCGCTGAAAAAAGTGCTGTACAATAAACAATGAATTAAAACTTTAAAACAATAAATAAAACATTCACATATTAAGACAGCAGCACAATAAAACAGAAGCAGAGTCTCATCCTGTGTTAAAAGCCAGTGAATAAAAATAGGATTTAAGTTTCGTTTTAAAAACCGACAGCGAGGGAGCCTCTCTGATGTGCATAGGGAGATTATTCCACAATCTGGCAGCAGCAACAGAGAAGGCTCTATCCCTTCTGAGCCCGCCTAGACCTTGGAACCTCCAGAAGCAGCTGAACAGCTGATCTGAAGGTTTGTGAGGGGGCATGAGAGTGGAGCAGCTCAGAGAGGTAGGGAGGGGCCAGACCATTTAAGGCTTTAAAAACAAATAAGAGAACCTTAAAATCAACCCTAAAGCGCAGAGGGAGCCAGTGGAGGGAGGCTAAAACAGGCGTGATGTGCTCATATTTCTAGTGCTGGTTAAAAGATGGTCAGCAGCATTTTGAGCCAACTGGAGACGTGCTAGGGCAGACTGGCTAGCACTAAGGTATAGTGAATTACAATAATCCAATCTGGTTGTAATAAAAGCATGGATCACCATTTTGAAGCTCTGTGGTGTTAGAAAGGGCTTTACCTTGGCTAACTGTCGCAGGTGAAAGAAGCTAGCCTTCACCACGGCACTGATTTGATGGTCAAGTTTAAAATCAGAGTCCATTTTAAAACCCAGGTTGGAAACCACTGGCTTAACATAGTGAGCCAGGGGGCCCAGGTCAACGGGGGAGACTCACAAGGGCCACTGGGACCGAACACCAGTACCTCAGTTTTCTTTTCGTTAAAATGTAAAAGATTTTAAGTCATCCAGGCTTTAATGTCATCAAGACAGGACAGAAGCGGTGTGACCGATTGACAGCCTTTCTTTTTCAAAGACATAAATTTGTGTGTCATCCGCATAAAAATGGAAGGTGATGCCATGCTTCCTGAGGATGGATCCCATAGGAAGTAGCTATAGGAGAAAACGAGAGGCCCTAAAGTTGAACCCTGCAGGATCCCAAAAGTCAATGGAGCATGGGGGGATTCAAAGATATCGAGGCTCACACTCATAGTTCTGCCAGACAAATAGGACCTAAACCACTGCAGTGCACTGCCACTAATGCCCATCGAGTGCTGCAAACGAGATATTAAAATGTTGTGGTCCATTGTGTCAAATGCAGCAGTTAAATCCAGAAGAACAAGAACCACATAATCCCCAGAGTTGTTTTCCAGGAGAACATCATTAAACTGTACCAAAATGGACAATTTGTTTTACATATGATGGTCTTATGAGCAGGACACCTACAGCTTAACCCAGGTCCACAATGTTTAGTTCTGTGCACAAAATTTCCACAACAATACTTATTGATTGCGTGTCAGTTCTACCAGAAGAACTTTTTGGTTAGCTAGGCAGACAGCTGTGTCTGCAGCTGAGCTTACAAGTCATCATTAAGATGTCTAGGATACATACTAGTGTGATGGGTGACAGGCTGTCACTGATCAGCCTCAACATCAACAAACAGGAATTAGTTGGTAAGTTGTCTATGTCTGGTGGTCATGCGGTCCCAGTGTTTTTTGCACTTAACTTTAGTCTGCAGGCGACCTGACAGATCACCCTTAGGATGACTCGGTCTGCCTCACTCAGCACCGTATTACAGTGCAGGGGATGGCTGGACTTCGACTGCCAACCATGCTGCCATTAAGAGCTTGGAGTACAGGTGAAGGATTCCAAGGCAGTCACCTGTAACACAGAGCCTCCACAACCATAAGAACAGCCAAGCACATCCACAGACTAAACAAAGTCAGAACCTTTTTGTTTTCAAAATGTTAACCATCCCAAAGCACTAAAGATTGTGATGTAGCTTTAGAAGGCTACACTCTGTTTAGAGTGGACCGAGCTGGGAGAGGAGGTGGAGTAGCAGTCTATGCAAAATCTGGGTTGTCAGTGTCTGTTTTAGATGCAGTCACCAAGGCTAAATGTTTTGAATTTATTGCCCTGCAAATCCAGCTGGGGCCATCTCCTCTGGTGGTAATATATATTTATAGACCCCCATCTGCTGATTCAGAGTCAATAGATTCACTAGCAAAGTTAATTGCAATGTATGAGGATTCTGAAATGCTTGTTAAGGGTGATTTTAATTTGAACTGGTTAAACAACACATCAGATACAGTGGGTACGGAAAGTATTCAGACCCCTTGAAATTTTTCACTCTGTGTCATTGCAGCAATTTGCCAAAATCAATAAAGTTAATTTTATTTCTTAGTAATGTACACTCAGCACCCCATCTTGACAGAAAAAACAGAAATGTAGAAATTTTTACAAATGTATTTAAAAAAAAAGAAAAACAAAAGAAAAGACCCTTTGCAGCGACATTCATATTTAACTCACATGCTGTCCATTTCTTCTGATCCTCCTCGAGATGGTTCTGCTTCTTTATTGGAGTCCAGCTGTGTTTAATTAAACTGATTGGACTTGATTAGGGAAGGCACACACCTGTCTATGTAAGACCTTACAGCTCACAGTGCATGTCAGAGCAAACGAGAATCATGAGGTCGAAGGAACTGCCCAAGGAGCTCAGAGACAGAATTGTGGCAAGACAAAGATCTGGCCAAGGTTCCAAAAGAATTTCTGCAGCACTCAAGGTTCCTAAGAGCACAGTGGCCCCCACAATCCTCAAATGGAAGAAGTTTGGGACGACCACAACTCTTCCTAGACCCGGCCGTCCAGCCAAACTGAGCAATCGTGGGAGAAGAGCCTTGGTGAGAGAGGTAAAGAAGAACCCAAAGATCACTGTGGCTGAGCTCCAGAGATGCAATTGGGAGATAGGAGAAAGTTGCACAAAGTCAACTATCACTGCAGTCCTCCACCAGTAGGGGCTTTATGGCAGGGTGGCCCGACGGAAGCCTCTCCTCAGTGCAAGACACATGAAAAGCCCGCATAGAGTTTGCCAAAAAACACATGAAAGACTCCCAGACTATGAGAAATAAGATTCTCTGGTCTGATGAGGCCAAGATTAACTTTTTAGTGTTAATTCTAAGCGGTATGTGTGGAGAAAACCAGTCACTGCTCATCACCTGCCCAATACAGTGAAACATGGTGGTGGGAGCATCATGTTGTGAGGGTGTTTTTCAGCTGCAGGGACTGGACGACTGGTTGCATTTGAAGGAAGGATGAATGCGGCCAAGTACAGAGATATCCTGGAGGAAAACCTCTTCCAGAGTTCTCAGGACCTCAGACTGGGCCGAAGGTTCACCTTTCAACAGGACAATGACCCTAAGCACACAGCTAAAATAACAAAGGACTGACTTCAGAACAACTCTGTGACCATTCTTGACTGGCCCAGCCAGAGCCCTGACCTGAACCCAATTGAGCATCTCTGGAGAGACCTCAAAATGGCTGTCCACCAACGTTCACCATCCAACCTGACAGAACTGGAGAGGATCTGCAAGGAAGAATGGCAGAGGATCCCCAAATCCAGGTGTGAAAAACTTGTTGCGTCATTTCCAAGAAGACTCATGGCTATACTAGCTGAAAAGGGTGCTTCTACTCAATACTGAGCACAGGGTCTGAATACTTATGACCATGTGATATTTCAGTTTTTCTTTTTAATAAATTTGCAAAATTTCTTTTTTTTTTTGTCCTGACCAGCAACAGAGCAGGCAGAATGGGGAGCTGGCTGCTGCATTGTGCCACACAAGTTTGCTTTTCCAAGGGGAGTTTATAAGTATAAGACTCCCCTTGATAATGTTCAGTAATTTATTTAGTTTGAATACTTGTTGATTAGTTAAATATACATAAATTTGCCGGACCTGACAGGGAAACAAAGAGGCAGGAAGAGAGAAACAAGAAAAGAAAAGAAAAAAAAAACAACAAGAAAAACAAAGGGGGATAGAGAAGAGAAAAGGAAGAGTGCAAGAATACAATAATCTTTCAATTGAAACCAACACAACAGACAGCAAGCTAGTACACCTTAACAAAGACACAGCGGAAAGCATCCTACGGGTTTTGTTGGGAAACACAGCTAGTAAATATTCAGAACATCTATGTGAAACGAACAAACTGAGGAAACATGTCTTTTGATATTTTGGCACCAGGATAAACTTAACACCCCACAAGACAACATGGTTGCCATGTCCACATGCAGAGTTCAGTGCAATTGTGACTGTGATCATGCAACTATGACCTCTGACCTCCGTGAAGGCCAGAAGCGGGCCCGAGAGCCCACAAGACCCAGGCGAGCTGGCAGCAATCCCAGAGCAGAGACCCGAGCCACCAAACCACGAGGACGACCACGGATCGGCCCGGAAGGGGGCAGAGGGAGAACCCGGCCAGGACCCCCAGCGTCCAGCGGAGCCGGGCCCCAGGCGACCAAGACCGGCGGCTGCTGACCCCGCCAGGGGCTGGAGGCCCAGGGCGGACACAGCCCAGGACCCTGGGCCCCAGGCATCCAAGAGGCAACCCCCCCCACCCCCCCAGGCAGAGGGCCAACATCACCAGGGGAACCGGCCACCCCGGCGCCTCCGCCGCAGCCCAAGATCCAGGGCACCCCCCCACCACTGCCCCCTCTCCCCCACCACCACCCACCAGTGCCCCCCCCCCCCCAACCCCCCCATAACATCCATAATCATTTACTCACTCACCCACCCATACTGCCCCATGAGGGCACCCCTGGAAGGCCGATTTGCAAAAATTTCTACATTTCTTTTTTTCTGTCAAGATGGGGTGCTGAGTGTACATTAATGAGAAATAAAATGATTTGTTTTTAATACAGAGAGTGAAAAATTTCAAGGGGTCTGAATACTTTCCGTACCCACTGTAAATTAAAGGAATACTTCTTTAATCTGAACTTAACTCAAATCATAACTGAGCAGTGGAGTTTTTGAGCTGGGAGTAAGTGATCACTGCCTTACAGCTTGTGTAAGAAGTGCCAGGCTGGAGAAAACAAAGTCACAAACAGTTTTAAAGAGAAATTTTAGGCTCTTTAATGAACAACACTTTTAGGCAATGTAGCAAATAATTTTATGAATTTTATTAATTTCACAGCAGAGATCTCTGATGTTCAGGTGGCCCTGCAGCTTTTTACAGATATTTTTATCTCATACGTTGATAAACATGCCCCTTTTAAAAGGTTCCGAAATAAGGACAGAACCATCCCCTGGTTCTCAAATGAGCTGTCAACTTTGTTCAATGACAGAAACAAAGCCTGGAGTCGTGCTAGACATTCAGGAGACCCTCAACACTGGCTCTCTTTCAGGCAACTAAGGAATAGATGCACCTCGGCTGTAAGAAGAGCCAAATCTGAATATTTCTTATCTTTAATCACCAGCTCTTATTCAAACCCAGCTATGTTCTGGAAAGCAGTGAACCTAGAAAAAAAGGAAGATCTCGAATACACTGCCCACTAATATAAGAACTGATGACTATGTCATTTCTAACCGGTCAGACATTTTACATGCCTTTAATAAGCACTTTGCAGAAGTTGCATATCTGTTTGAAAGAGAAAATCCTGACCTCCCATCAGTTGATGTTGGTTGTCTAAATACAGGGGACCACACTTCTTCTTTTTCCTTCCGCCCTTTCCATTATGCTAAGGTCCTGAAGGCACTGCAAGTCTTAGACCCCAGGAGTTCCACTGGAGAAGACAAACTGGACTCCTTCCTTCTAAAATTGGCTGCTCCAATTATTGCAGAGCCATTAAGGCATACATATATTTAATTTGTCTATGAAAACAGGAAACTTTCCTACTTTATGGAAATCTGCACATGTAATCGCCCTGCATAAAGGAGGCTCAAGAGATGACATGAATAATTATCGCCCGATCTCCAAACTGCCCTGTTTAGCAAAGGTGATGGAATCCCTGGTAAACAATCAACTAAAATCATTCCTCTCAACACACTCAGTACTTAGCTCACACCAGTCTGGCTTCAGAACAAATCACAGTACAATCTCAGCCATCACATTAGTCACAAATCACATCATATCAGCCCTGGACAAGAAGCAACACTGTGCAGCAGTTTTTGTAGATCTGTCCAAGGCCTTCAATACAGTTGATCACCACATACTGTTAAGTAAGTTATTCAACGTAGGACTGAGCGATAGTGCATGTGCCTGGTTTCATGACTATTTACTCTCCAGTAACAAGCCCTGATATAGGTCTTCACATGTATGCTGATGTCACACAAGTTGTGATGCTCTTCCATTATTTGATATGATAATACTTGCACTTTTTAAAGTTATTTTTGGGGCTTTTTATCCATTATTAGAGTTGAAAGGAGAGAGAGAGTGAGAGAGAGAGAACGAGAGATAGAGAGGGAGAAAGAGAGAGAGAGGAAACATGGGGAGAAGAGTGGAGGAAGGACATGCAGCAAACTGCCATGGGTCCAACCCATGGCCACACAGTTCCCACTGTGTCAGGTACTACAGCCCCTGTCTTTGGGTCATCCACTCAACCAGTAAAGCTGCCAGGATGCTCCATACTTGTACACTTTTCTCATCTTCTCTGCACTGCCAGAAATGGGTTTTATCTTTCAATCTATGTTTCACTTACAATTGACAGATATTTTGAGGTATGACTGCCGCTGCTAACTGCTGTTGTGGTTTGCATAAACTGTGTTTCGGCAGCAAAGATGATCTAGAGATTATTATATTGGCTATTAACACTGTAGTTAGGAAAACGTGGACAATCCATTATGCTATGAACATTTTGATAGTTGGATGAGGTAGATGTTAGATACACTTATGTTAGATACATTATGTTAGACACATTAGATACATTTACTATCAAATAAACAGTAAATGTACAATGACAGCAGCAGTAGTAGACCTGTCCTGCATATGATCCCTAAAGGATCACTAAAAATATCCAAAACCATTGATAATAAATATTAGAACCTTATTCCAGCTTTTACAAACTCATATGTAGTGTACTCCAGTAATCTGCTAAAAGTAACACCACTGAATGTTTCAAGGATGTACCAAAGACCAATAACTATGCATCGCTTTGCTCTGGATAAATAAATGAAAGGTAGTAATTCAGTGCCACATAATAACCTAGCCTGTATTTGTGACTTTCTCTCTTTTTAATCATTCACTCAAGCAGTCAGGGGCCATATTGTTCAGCAGCTTCACTCTTTCATCTATCTCTGAAATCAATAGGCCATGTTGGGGTTCAACACTGGAGAAGAAAATCGAGTGTTAGGCCACGTTCTCAATTCCCAAAGCTCTGTTCTTTGTTGTACTCATATCTGCTTTCTATTAGTGTCTTTACCATGACACTGTGTGTGTGTGTGTGTGTGTGTGTGTGTGTGTGTGTGTGTGTGTGTGTGTGTGTGTGTGTGTGTGTGTGCGCGCGCGTGTGCATGTGTTCCTGCCTCTCGTATTTCTCTTTCTGCTGCTCACTCTTGTCTTTTGTAATCAACCATCTCTCTTTATAACTCCTTCCTTCTCCCTTCTCTTCTGCTTATTTCCCACCTCTCACATTCTGTCAATGTGTGCAGACAGATAAATCTGTCCTTCAGCAAGGTATCTCTGTAAGAGCAAATGCTAAAAGGTTGTATTTATATAGCGCTTTTATCCAAATTTACATGATACCCATTCACACACATTCACACACTGATGGCGGGAGCTGTCATGCAAGGCGCTAACCACAACCCACCAGGAGCAATTAGGGGTTAGGTGTCTTGCTCAGAGACACTTCGACATGAGCACGACAGGCCAGGGGATCGAACCGCAACCCTCCAGTTGCGAGACGGCCACTCTACCCACTGAGCTATGCCGCTGATGTGTCTACTTAGTATGTGTGATCTTTCTGATGTTCTATATTCTCTTTTCATTAAAATGACAAGAATAGAAGACTCTTTGGCTCTGTACAATCTGTTTTTGCCCTGCAGTGGCAATACCCATTAACAATATAATCAAAAGTTGGTTTAGTGTCTCCAAAATGAGAAAGCTGTGCACACTGACGTTTTGCACATTGACTGTGTTTTACTTTGTTTTTACTGTCTTATTTTTTTTTAATTGTTCGTATACTTTTATTCTGTGTGTGTCTTGTTGGATTTATGGTCTTATGCCCTGAATGTTTTTTTTGTTGTTTTTTGTTTCCATCTCAACACCTTAGTGGTATTTGATAATACATTAAAAATAAAGTGTAAAATACATGGTCATGGTTATCCAGAGTTGTTTAAATCAATCCACTGGACTTTAAGAAAGTTCCTTGAAGACATTTCACCTCTCATCCAAGAGGCTTCTTAAGTTCAGATAAGACCATTAGGGAGAATACAACAAAGCTCAAACTGTATTTTTCTTCCCCTCAGACAAGTGAGCTGTCACACATCAATTCACAATTTAAAAGCTATAATCCCCACATTGAGCTCTGAGCTCCATCAGGGTTCTCAGAATATATTATTTTAATCAGATGTACCATCCTTTCATGTCAGGTTTATTGTTAGAAATTTGTCATTTTTTTCTGCCTAATTTCATAGTGTATTTAAAACAGTAACATTACTGTGCACCTGGATAGTTCTAGGATGCAAACTAATAAAGTAATTAACAAAACATGGCCACAGGTAGCCTTGTAATTGTGTAAGTGCATTTTAAGGTAAGGTAAGACAAGATGCTGCACCTAAAATAATCTATGAGTGAAGATATTTCTGAATGTTTAAATGTTACCTATTCCATGTGTGAAGAGGACCAATTGACTGATTTAACAAAAAGGGCAGAGACAAGCATCAGTATGCTGTACATTGTACGGTGTGTAACATTACGATCTTTTTTTCTGATTTTATGGTTGAATAATTCTTATGTGTCCTTGAAATCACAATGAGCCCGGCTGCTGGTCAGGGCTCATTTCAGTTTAAAACTGTGCAAACACCTGAAAGAAACAAAAAGCCTTATTTTGGACACACACAGAAACACACAATAGATCATGTACACAACATATCTTTCACAATGTAAAGGCCACTAAGGAGTCCTGCTGTTCAAATGTGTGTGTGCGTGCGTGCGTGCGTGCGTGCGTGCGTGCGTGCGTGCGTGCGTTAAGGTTAGGGTTAGGGTAAGGGTTCGGGGTTAGATATGAATGGGAGTCAATGGTAGATCCCCACAAGGATAGGAAAACACTGTGTGTGTGTGTGTGTGTGTGTGTGTGTGTGTGTGTGTGTGTGTGTGTGTGTGTGTGTGTGTGTGTGTGTGTGTGTGTGCTTGCGTGTGTGCAGATGGCACTTTTACGACAAGTCATAAAACAAAGGCAGCATTCCATTGCCCCAGGAGAGGTCATTTGGCTGGACATGGCCAACTAGAAAAAGAGGACAGGACAAATATTGATAAGAGAAAAGAAATCCCTAAATTCTTTTTCTCCTTTTTTCGTGGACGAGGGGTTGCAGTCATGTGTAGTTCACTGTATACTGGGTCATTGTTAAGGTTCTATCAGTGAAACTTTACGCAGATGTTTTACAGAAAAGCAATTATGTCTTTTGATTTGGTAGAAGGTTTTTAATCCAAAACAGAATGAGCGGGGTGGTGAGTATGACTTGGAATTATATTGTGAACAAAAAGCTTTTTGTTTACTTCATAATTCCATTTGTGTTCTTTCATAGTTTTGATGTCTTCGGTATCAATGTACAATGTAGAAAATTACTAAAATAAATGAAAACCATTGAATGAGAAAGTGTGGTACCATATGCTGCTACTGCTGACTAAACGTTTTTGCATCAACCTTGTGTTTAAATCTTTTTTTTTTTTCCAATCTGCTGGTTTGGGTCACTTACACTGAAAAACAAGAATGGGTTGAAGGAGGCATGCATTAAATTTGCTGGGATTGACTTGAAATGTGCTTGTTTGTTCTTTTTTATCTATCTATCTATCTATCTATCTATCCTGTTTCCTCTGTATTTTGAACAGTTCATGCATTGAGTTTCTGTGTGTTTTGGTGGTTGGCCTGAAGCACTACGGATCTGGTCAAATGTCAATGATCGTCATAAGCTGGACAATGAGATAACTATCAAGAACATATGCAACCATGACACTCACAGATGGAACTCAGTCTACATCTGAAGACGATGAACACACAACTTAGGGAATAAGTGAACAAGACTAATTCGAACTAAAAATATTTCAATACAACAAATACAATTTAAAGGACTCGGATCATGAAATACACCCAGACAATAAGTTCTTCTCCACCTTCAGCAACAATTGCCACTAACAGTACAACCAGAATATTAAATCAAAGGACAAATTGTCAATTATCCACTTCAACAGCAGAAGCATGCATGCAAACTTTGATAACATCAAGGAATATTTCCAACAATTTTCACACCCATTTAACCCTGTGTCTGTGTGTGTGTGTGTGTGTGTGTGTGTGTGTGTGTGTGTGTGTGTGTGTGTGTGTGTGTGTGTGTGTGTGTGTGTGTGTGTGTGTATATATAAACATGGGATAGGGTTAACATGGGACTTAATAAAATTAAGATGATTGACATCCAAAAACAAATGCAGGTGTCTGTTAAAAACTAGAAAAGCACTCGGAGAGCGCATACCTCCGCCATGCTGTTTGTTTGTCTGTCCGTCTGTGTGTGTGTGTGTGTGTGTGTGTGTGTGTGTGTGTGTGTGTGTGTGTGTGTGTGTGTGTGTGTGTGTGTGTGTGTGTGTCTGTTTGTCTGTTAACAGCATAACTCAAAAAGTCATGGACTGACTGTCCAATTGAGAGATGGCCACCAGGCCATCTCTCACTTGGACCCTGTCCTTCGACCTTCAAAAAAATCCTGGATCCAGACAGTGATCCGGATCACCTCCAAAATCTAATCGATTGTTACTCTTGCTCTTCCAGACATCCTGTAAAAATTTGGTGAAAATCCGTCCATGACTTTTTGAGTTATGCTGTTAACAGACAAACAGACACACACACACACACACAGAGACGGACAGACAAACAAACTCCGGTGATTACATAACCTCCTGGCAGAGGTAATGAGTGGATAAATCTACTAATCCTTTCAGCTCTAGATTAAAAAGAGGAACAGCAGACTTGCAAAAAGAAGATAATTTTCAGGACAATTTAAAAACCTACAGCCAAAAAAATTGCTGTGGGCCCAGACTGACCTGTCCATCTATCACTTTCTGTCGCCAAGTTCTGATTAAGTCTGTCAAAACCGGAATTTCTGTGTTGAAACAATCCTAAATCAATCTTAGTTTACCTGCTTCATATGAATATAACTTAAAAGAATAAAAGTCTTCAAGTTTTTAATTTTAACAGAGCCACTTCATTAGACAAGGTGAGGTGATTTACTTAGAATGTTTAAAAAACAACATCTCTAACTAATTAAGCTGGCAAAAAACAATGCTAATGAATGAACTTGCTTTTGAGCCCAGTCAGGTTCTGGTTTACCAGTTTGGTAGTGTAGGAGGAGGAAAAAAAAATATTCGACTGAAAAAGCTTATGAAAATCCTTCTCAAGGGTGAGAGGGAGAAGTCTTATGAGGGGAATTGTCATAGTGAGCATAGAGGTGAGTTAGTGCAAGCTAAGGATGATCATTTGGGTTTGGTTAGAATAAAAAAAAAGCAAATATGGCCTCCAGATTTCAAATGTAAGGGCAGCATTTCTAATAGTATGGTGATATTTTTGTGTTATGTATTTCAATACATAATAATAATCAAAACAAAGCATTCATTTAAGAAGGATGTGATGAAGCATCAAAATTCCTCTGATGTGTTGTTTTTTTTCCTCAAAGCGGGGCGTGGCTATAAAGGTTTCCGACTTTGGATCATTTTGACATTCATCAGTGATATTACAGACCTTGTGTGTGTGTGTGTGTGTTGCAGTGTTCTCCTTAATGCCCGTGTAATGAAGGTTGCTAATGCGTGTGTTTGTGTAATGAATGATGCACAGCCGACAGTCTAAACAGTATTACTGAGGCAAGCAACAATCACAAAGCTTTTACCAGCAAAGATAGAAAGCGAGGGAGAAAAAGAGAGAGAGAGAGACCGACACAAGGAGAAAAGAAAAAGCAGCAATCATAAGCAAAGGCAAAAATGCAAAACAAAAAAAAAGTTAGGAGAAGCTTAAAAGAGAGAGATATGAGTGGGTGAATATATGAAGGCAGAACAAATAGATTAAGAGTAATAATTAAGAAAAATGATGGGAAGCAAGAGAAAACATGATGAAAGACTGACAGAGAGAGAGACACACACAGAGAGAGAGCGAGAGAGACAGAGACAGAGACAAAGAGACACACACAGAGAGAGTGTCCTTAATGACCACTTTAGTAGTTTGGAGGCGGTAATTTGGTTAGCCTCCGGGCTGCAGGTCATGTAACACTATCCTTGCCAAAGCAGATGACTCTGAGTTTATGTGCATGTGCACATTTGCATGAATGTGTGCGAGAGCATGTATGCGTGCGTGTGTGTTTGAAAGTCAATACCAACATAGCCTGAATCGCTTCTCTGTAGGAGTCTTGTGGAAATTGCTGCCTGAATGAAATTATGTTGTAATTTAAAAACAATTTATCAAAGACAGTTTCGTGTCACTCCCATTGGAGCCATTAGGCCTTCTCACACTCCCAGAAGCCAGGAAGACTTCCAGCTATGAGAGAACAGCAGCATCATGAGAGGAGAGGTGAAACCGAGCTAAACAAGATAGAACAGTAACTTCTTTCACTAGAAAGCCTTAGATATTAGTGCACGTTGACTGGCTAGCAATATTACTGTCCTGGTAGGGAAAGGTTACTGGATACAGTGTTTTAGTGTAAAACAGTAAAATCAGACAAGTCATTCACACAGGATGAACACCTAGGAGAAATACAATGAGAGATCTGTAACAGAGCAGTTTGACTCAATCCAGTAATTCTTGATTGTTTCTTACCTCCTATAGTCAAAAACTAAATGCTAGAAAAACATAAAGCAGATGAAGCATCCACATAAAAAGGAACTGGCAACAACTGTGTGCATCTTTTTCTCAAAGCCCTGTGTTTGTAACTTTAGTTTCAAAGCCTATATTTATTATAATGCTGTCCTCAGGCATGATGAGTGTAATTTTTTGGGGGGTTGCCAAGTTGAGATGTGAGCTATTAAAACATAGTTTGGGTTCATTTCAATCTAACCACCAATCCCACACAACAAATAAAGCATTATGTGTAGATGAATTTGATCTATATCTTCTCCATCTAGTGACCCAAAAATCTCTCAATATTTAGAACACATCTTTTGACAGTTCTTTAAGGAAACCAAGAGATATGATTCCATATGTCACATGAAAATGTGCCATGGTAGCACCTTCTCACAAAAATGTTGAAGTCAGAGTTTTCAACAACTACTATCCAATTTCTATACTTTGTTTTTGAGAAAATATCTTAAGGACCCTAGTTATTCCACAGTTACTTGCCTTTGGGCAAGAACATACTGAGCTTACTACAGCCACAGCAGTATGGTTTTCATCCAGGTCAAAGAACAGAACAGCTGCCCACTCCAAAATTGAAAATCTTTTTTTTGCTCCACACACACACACACACACACACACACACACACACACACACACACACACACACACACACACACACACACACACGCATACACGCACACACACGCGTGTGCACACACACACACACACATACACACACACACACACACACACACACACATATATATATACTACCAGTCAAAAGTTTGGACACACCTTCTCATTTCAAGTTTTTCTTTATATTCATGATTCATGACTATTTACATTGTAGATCCTCACTGAAGGCATCAAAACTATGACTGAACACATATGGAAGTCAAACATGGTTTTATATTTTCTCTTTGGACAACGAGAGGGTCACCAACATGGGACTACATGTGGTATGGGAATGGTCTGCCTAATCTTGGCCAAAGTGGTGTTCTGTTACTGGATTTCTGTAAAATTCATGTAGTCATGTCATGAGACCATCTATGTCTCGGACACTTACATAAAGACAGGAGCAATGCTTTCAACTGATCAAGTGATTCTGATGGTGGAGAAGGATGCTGGACAGACCTGGTAAACCTAAATATACAGTGAGTTTGATCTAAGAACTTCTGGTAGAGGATTCTGCCTGATTTGGCATGGAATATTGTTGGGCAGTGGAAATAACACTTTGAGGAACTCCTTAAGCAGCTTTGACACATTACATGGCTCCTGGGAAGTCACGGATTAGCAAACAAAAAAGGGTAATTAAGAATCTTCAAAATTTCCCATGGGGAGACGTCCCCATCCTCTCAAGTGGGAAGCTATCAGTTTGTTGCAAACACTTCAACAGTGAAGATGTATTTGTCCGTGCTAAGTAGCAAACACTAATTTGCACTATTTTTGTTAGTACACAGCAAGTGTTAGCACTGACCTTGCAAGTCTTGATACAATTACAAATTTGTGTCATACAATTTGGGGAATTCAGACATATGCAGCCCCTGCTTTTTGTCCACTTTGACCTCCATACCATCAAAGATGTCTCGTTTCTACTGGCCGTGTGTCCATACGTAAGAGCGTGCAAAGTTCAACAAATTTGACCTGCAGTTCCATGGTCTATCCAACCTGTACAATGCATAGTGTTGTTTCAAGGAGCAATAAATTAAAATTAATGGATTTCAGAGTTGTGTCCTGTGTGAAAGCAGCTCTACTTTGTTAAAGCATCCTCTGCTGAGGAAGCAGAGCCTGAAGCCTTGCCCATATCTCCATAGTCAAGAAACTACTCAATGGCAAGGCACGTCGAAGGAAGTATGGACAAGATTTGCCATGTGATGCTAAAAGCTCTGGGCATTGTTGGCCATCTTGGCTGATGCACCTCTTCAGTCACATGTGAACCATAGGGACAGTGCCTGTGGAGTGGCAAACCAGGGTGATGGTTCTCATTTTTAAAAAACGGGACCAGAGGGTGTACTCTTACTGCTCCACCTCTTCGGAAAGGTTTACTCCAAGAAGCTGGAGGAAAAGCTCCAACCTGTCTGCTGGAGCTCAGAATCAGGAGAAACTGGAGTTTGAATAGCTCGTTCACATGTGCTTTGTGGGTTTGAAAAACGCTTATGACAGTTCAGTTTATGACAGTACCCCCACAGACCTTCAAAGGGCCCTGTGGGGGTACTACGAGTATGGTATCGGTGTAACAGGCCAGATTAACTCCTTGGCCATGTATACCCAGGTAAAAACTTCCCAAGGCTGAACTATACCTCGGGGTATAAACTGGCCAAGGCCAGAGTATACTTGGGCAAGTATACTTGGGCTAGTTTCTTTCATGAGTGCAGATGCTGAAATGTTACTTGAGGGAAAACAAAAAGAAGAGCTTTGTAACAAAATAAAGCAAATACCGATGTCAACATCATCAGCTACAAAAAAAATGACATATTAAAAAAAGATGTAATAGCTCAGCTGGACGAAGCTTTTCATAAAGCACCATGTGTAGCCTTGGCTGTAGATGAGTCCACTGATGTGACTGACAATGCTCAGTTGTTAGTGTTCTTCAACAAGGACAAGAACATTTTCTGTGAAGACCTGTCAGGTCTTGCTCACCTTCAGACCAGTACAAAAGGAGAGGGCATCTACCTGGCCATTCAGAAAAATGTTAATAAAGAGAGGAAAAGAGCCAAAACAAGTGGCTTCAGTGACTACAGATGGAGCCCCTGCCATGATAGGGAGAAAGAAAGGAGCTGTGGTGAGACTGAAGAAAGACAATCCTGAGCTCATTGCTTACCACTGTATTCACCAGTCTGTCCTATGCTCAACTCTGTCAGATGAGCATGGGGAAGTGATGAACATGAAAATGACAAACTTTCTAAGGGCATCCTCGTTCTATCAGCATCACATGCTTAGGGAATTCTTCAGAGAAGTTGAAGCAAATGCTGATGATCTTTTGCTGCACAACAATATGAGATGGCTCAGCAAAAGCAGGGTGTTTTGGTCCATCAGAAGGGAGGCAGCTTATTTGGCAGAGCTGAAGAGTCAAAAGGCAACACAGTTTTATCTCTTTTTATAAGATGAGAAAAAGATGGATAATGTGGCCTTTTTGGATGATATCACCTATCATCTCAGTGAACTGAATTTGAAGCTTCGGGGCAAGGACAATTCAATTTGTGAACTGATAACATCTGTCCGCTCCTTTCAGAGGAAACTTGACATGTTCAAGGAAGACCTGCAAGGAGACTGTGTCCACTTCTCAGCATTGCAGCAACAGGTTCAGGAACAGAGAGCTGTGTCTTCTTTTGTTGACTTTGTTGATAAGCTGATTGTAAACTTCAGCAAACATTTTGACAGCTTCAGCTTTGGACAGCAGCTGACCTGTTCATTCACAACCCATTTCTCCTCACAGATGTCAAGGGGATCTCAAAGGAGGCCACACAACACTTCAAGTGGGCAAATGCTGGTTTCCCATGTCTGAGAAAAGTAGCCCTGCACATGCTGACCATGTCTGGGTCAACATACAGCTGTGAGGCAGCTTTCTCAACAATGAAGATAATTAAAACCAAATACATTCCAGACTCACCAATGAGCTCCTCCAAATGTGCTTGAGAATGGCCCGGACACCATTCAGGCCTTGTTTCAAAATACTGGCAGGGCAAGCTGCAGCTCATTTCTCCCATTGAGCAACAGGGGATGGAAGGGGAGTGATAGAAGACATGGAAAAAATGTAAAAATGTTTAATTGCTTAACTTTTTTTCAGATGTAGGTATTGTTAAAGATGTATATAAGTTGGTTCAGGTTGTTCAATCATTATTTTTTCACGTTCTGCACTTTATTTTAAGATGTACAGTTATATTGAAAGTTATTTATTAATAAATGTTGTCAAAATGTTTTTGAACCATACTGAATTCATTTGATTTGACGGTCAGTTATTGATTACATGCAGACGCTAATAGAACTACCAGCTTACATCAACATATGACACACTATTTCAGTTAGACATTAATATTATTCCAGATATTTGCTTTAATAAAATGTTTCTGACTGGACCTCTCTGAATTTTAGTTGCATATCCCTGGTCTATGTCATTGTGAACTAGATGAAACCCATACATTTAATGAAGTAAATTCTGTTAATTCAGCAACAATCAATGTGGTGTTCAGCTGTGTTCATAGGTGCAAACAGGAACATATGCAGTGCAGGTTGTTAAAGAGGATCATGTTTTGTGATATGATTGGCACACACACACACACACACACACACACACACACACACACACACACACACATACATCAAATACCAAGGGTATTGATTTAGCTGTAGAAAACAGATGTGATTCAACAAGAAAAGGAAAAAAAAACTACATAAAATATTCAGAAGCAGTCCTGGATTAGCCATCTATCACAGGAAGGAACCAGGCTTTCCAGTACTGCACAAATAGAGACAGATACGAAAAGAACAAAAAGACAAATAGAAACACACAACCGCAGAGACTGAACTGAAAGTGAGCCATGAAAGCCAGGGCTAGGTGTGGCAGTAACACTGAAGATGAACCAGAGAATTTGGTTTTGCTAAAAGCATTGGTAGGTGAGTTTTGAGTGTTTGAACAGCTATAACCCCGAATTTCCACATAACGCGATCGCGCCGCGCCGCGCCGCGCCGCGCCACGCCGCGCCGCGCAACGGAACGAAGCGCCGCCGTCTTGCTCCGAAAGTCAAAGCACACTGCAAGCGCAGCGCAGCAGCCCACCATCCAGATGGGGAGGGCTGCTCCTCAGAGAGGCTCTCGTATCACGCGATAAAAACACATGATATAAACACAAAATAAATTAAAGCTGCAAGCAGCGATGGACGGGTCCTCGCATCCACGCTGGTCGGCGAATCCACGCACTTCCACCAGGTGGCGCTGTGACTGGGAGTGTATGTCGACCTCTGATTCGCATCTGGACCAGAGTCTGATCATACATGTAAAATTTCAGCCAGATTGGAGCATGTTCAGAGCAGTTATAGAGCATTTCTTGTCCATCCACCAGGTGGCCCTGCGACTGAGACTGTATTTCAAACAGTGGATGTGATGAGGGTTGGACTGTGATCAGTCATGTAAAGTTTCAGGCCGATTGGAACATGTACAGGCTACTTATAAAGCATTTCCTGTCCATCCAACAGGTGGTGCTATAACCTTTTCAGAATTTATGAGTGTGGATGTGTTCAGACTGGACCTGGTGTCCATCATGTGAAGTTTGGGGCAGATAGGATCTTGTTCAACGGAGATATGAATCGTTAAATATTCATGGCGAAACATCGAAATTCGTTTGGCCGCCACAGACACGCCCTTTGATGACAAGTCACCATTTTCACTGGGATGCATCATCAATGTGTTCAGGCTGTTGTCACCGCATTTGAAGTGAATATGATCAACTGGGTAACAAAAGGGCATGAAAGTGTAAACGATGTCCATTTCCTGAAACCACAAGGTGGCGCTATGACTGTCAATGAATATCCCTATGTGGATGACATCAGGACAGGACTGTCATCGTACATGTAAAGTTTCGGGCAGATTGGAGCATATTGAGAAGAATTAGACACCACTTCCTGTTTCATGGCGAAGGATCAGTTTTTTGAGGCTCCGCCATGGCCACATCTTTTGGCTTCTGGCCGAGTTTTTGATAACTTTTCATCAGGAAGATCTGGTGCATGTACTGGCCAAATTTCAGTTCTCTTAGACTTACCCCTTAGGAGCTATTAATTTTGACAAACTTACAGCAAATTCAAGATGGCCGACTTCCTGTTGGGTTTAGGGCGTGGCTGTGATTGACTTTTTGGTGTGTCCTGAGGTGGTGCATATGCCCACCAAATATTGTAGCTGTAAATAAAACATTGTGACAGTTGGCCAAATGACCACTTTTTCAATTTTGCAGGGGGCGCTATAGAGCCATTTTGCCACACACATGCGCAACTCCCATAAAATATCAAATTTTTCGCCAGTCCTGATGTGCACGCCAAATTTCACGCATTTTGGGGTATCATAAGGCCGCCAAAAAGTCAATTCATTTGGTAGTGTCTACAGATACGGACCGTACCCGTAGCCTGTGGCCTACGGATACGGCACTTTCCCTTAACATAAATATTAATGAGCCGTACATAAATATTAATGAGCCGGCTGATGAACACGCTTCGTGATTGGCTGGTAATCCGACGGACATAAATATTAATGAGCCGGCGACGCTGATGAAGGCGCTTCCGTGATTCGAGGTGAATCTGCGGAATGAATGGCGGAACTAACAGCCAGCAAACTACAAGTATTTTTTTACCTTCAAAAGTAGCGACAGACTATTACATATTAACAACCTAAACAAAACCCTGACGTATTTTCTACGTCTGTCAACACAGACACTGCACGTCAGTCACTTTAATGTTAGCGGACTCTATTGAATGGCTAAGTTACATCACCACAAACAAATCTCACAATATCACAGTAAATCGAGTTTGTGGGTTTTTTTAATTCATGCCGAATTAAAGAGCTGCTTCTCACCATTCACGAATGTTTGTTTCATATTCGACATCCTTAACTTTATCTTGTAAATTAGCGTCCGAAATTAAATGGGAACATTTGCAATGGAGTTCGTCAGCCGCTTCCACCACTGAACGCGGTAAACTAATTAATAGGAACTGGACTTCAAACAATTTAGACACGGCGTCTAAAAGCGTAAAAACTACATTGTCTACGTAAAGTGTGAGAGGAGACGGTGTATTTTTAGTTAAATTATACAATGTTCCCCGTCAAAGTCATTCATATAAACTGCCTGTAATGTGCAGCAAATAGTAGTTAACCATCGCCAGCTCTTCAGTGACCTTAACACGTCCGTACCTCTAGTACAGATGCTACGGGTACGGGTCCGTACCTCTAGCATCAACCAATTCATTTTGTGGGAGAAAAAAAAATTAAAAAAAAAAAAAATAAATAATAATAAACCCTAGGGTTTCAATAGGGTCCTTGGCACCGCTGGTGCCTTGGACAGTCGGTGCCCTTGCACCGCCTGTCCTTCGCACCCTCGGTGCTCGGACCCTAATAATAATAAACCCTCGGGTTTCAATAGGGTCCTAGGCACCGCTGGTGCCTTGGACAATCGGTGCCCTTGCACCGCCTGTCCTCAGCACCCTCGGTGCTCGGACCCGAATAAACCACACCTCATTTCGCTTCTACAAAGTCGCTCTGCTTGACCCAGCCACATTGCTCTGTGATTTATAGTACTTCTAGCATGATTGAGTACATGATTTATTTTTTGATCTCAAATGAGTGCTTTTCTTTATCCAATAGTTAATTTTGTACGGTTCATTCTATATAAAAAAACGGTAATTTTTCTTTGCCCATGGCGTCGTGTTGTATCTGGGACCCTGTTGACCCGATGCTCGTGCCTCCAGAGGTGTAATAACAACATGTAGGAAAAAAATTACGTCCGAGAGGTCGTGCATTGTGTTTTATTTTGAAAGTTCCGGTTTAATTTCCTGTCTGGTGCTTTCTCAACGACAGTGAATTTATGAGGTTTTGAAGCGGCGGTGCAGAAAATAGACCTGAAGCGAATCTCCAGCGCCGTGGCGCGCGCTGGCGCTTCAGAGACGTGGCGCTGGTGCTCCGCAGCGTGTGCAGTGGAAATTGTCTGATAGAAGAGAATGGGTTCTAAGTGCTGCGCAGTACGATTCAAGAGCGTGGCGCTGCGCGGCGCGGCAGTTTCGCATTATGTGGAATTTCGGGGTAAGGCAGAACAAGCAGAGGCTGTGAGTCATCAGAAAGAGCCATCTCCCGTTATGGACGGGATTCTATAGCAGTCTTTAGCTGTGTGTGTATGTGTGTGTATGTGCATGTGTATAAAATATCAAATTTTATTGTATGTCATACCAATCAAAACTGGTAGGGGAGTATTATATGGACATAGATCTTTGTTGAACTGTTTGAAAAGAAATTTTAAACAAGGTCAATGAATTGATCACTGAACGGGCCAAATAGGCACAGGCCCAGGGACCAAGCCTTCAGGAAAAATGTATACAAAGCCTCTGCATGAAATATTTCTTTTGAAAAAGTCACAGCACTCAGTTAAAAGATGTAAAACAACCCAAAAGTGATTTATAATGACCCCAAGGAGACATAAACCAAAACAAGGTGACACAAAATAACAACACACATAGAGCCATCATCCCATAGTCACTTCTGCCAGATTTCATAGAAAAGAGGGGAGTGGAGATTTTACTTGTCTATGTCTCGAGGGTGAATGATTTATGATATGTACATGTTTGAATGGATGTCAGGCATACAAACTGTAGGACACAGCAGAAACCAGAGTTAGTCAGCACAACCCTTTGGTTAAGATGAGGAAAAATCACATCCTTTTTAAACAGGTTGGATCAAAGTGTGCTTGTGTGCAAATTGTGCAACAAAGAGTTGTCTTGTCATCACCTCAACATAAAACATGTTGCTGTTAGCACCAGAGCTAACATTAGCTATGATGGTCCTGGTCCAGCAAACGGTGTCGGCATCCCATAATAGACCACTTTTCAAGGCAATGAAAGTGCTTGATTTTACAAAAAGTCTTAAAATGTTGAATATAATCACTATAATTGGATTTTGAGTTTGCAGTAATCTATGAATGTCTTTGACACACACACATATATATATGTGTGTGTGTGTATGTGTATATATATATATATATATATATATATATATATTATAAATAACTTGATAAAAATAGCTTTTTGAAGGTCCTTGAACTGCTTGAGCTTATGTCATGTGCCATACAGTGGAAAAACCTAACTAAATCCAGGCTTTAAATCATTAAAATATTTTTTTTCTCTGTGTCCCATTTTAAAATGTTACAAATTTTAAATTATAAACATGTATATGTCTATTCAATAATTCATCTGTCAACCAAATTTATTTGAACTGAAAAACTATTGCTCCTGTGGTTGACTGGTTGGAGTGCTAAGTGGCATTTCTTTCTTTTTAACCTTTTTCCGTGTTCCTGTGTTTTGTTACTCTGATGAAATGTAGTTTCCTGGATTTATCAACATGGTGGCAGTTCTGCATACCCTGGTTTATACAACTGCTTCTCCTCCCGCAGAGACAGTAAGGATTACATATTCAAGAGAATTGCTCAAGGTGCTCAGGAACTACACCTGCACCACTGAGAGTGTTTTGGCTAGGAGTATCACCACATGGATGGCCAGCAGCACCCAACAGGACTTCTTGGCACTGAGGACGGTGGTCTGCTCGGCTGAGTGCACCATTAGAACCACACTCTCCAACCTACAGGATATTTACTACAAATGATGCAGAGGTGTGTGATTCTACATCAACTCCTGCTGGTGCTCCACATTCCATGTCCAAGAGAAGCTGTGTACTCCAGACAAACTCCTGGCTTTGTCTCTCTGTCCCTTATGCCTTCCTAGAAAATTACCCTAACTCTTTTTTGTTCTTGTTTACAGTCACCCCAAAGCTAACCCCATTGTAGCAACCGACCACATCAAGAGCTCCCTAGACAATTTTGAACAATTATCCCCTGGCTCCCCCAAATTCATTCTTGAAGACGTAAATCACTGCAATCCTGAAAAATCCCGGAAAGGCTTTGAACAGTATATTTCATGCTCCACCCGCCTGGGGAAGGCACTTGACAGATGCTCTGGTTCTGTTCTTGATGCCTACAGAACTGTTGCCCTTCCCATACTAGGTTTAGCCGATCACCTCACCATCCTGGTTGTTCCTGCCTACACCCCAGTCATCAGGACAGTCAAGAAGGTGACTATGACCATCAGGCAGTGGACCAGTGAGAGCATACCCACTCTCCAGGGATGCTTCGAGTCCACCAACTGGAGTACCCTCCTTTCCTCCTCTGATGACCTCAACGAACAAGTGGAGGTGGTCTCATCATACATAATTTCTGCGAGGAAAATATCACCCCCTCCAAGATTGTCACCATCTTCCCAAATAATAAACCCTGGGTCACTCAGGAGCTAAAGTCCATCACCAACAAGAAGAAATGGATCTTCATCTTGGGGACAGAGATGGAGAAGAAGGAGGTCAACAAAGAGGTTAAGAGGGCCATTAAGATTACCAAGCTCAACTACAAGAACAAAGTGGAGGAGGATTTTTCTCAGGGAAACCGACACTCAGCTTGACAGGGTCGTGTGTGTGTGTGTGTGTTCTTGTACTTGCTACATGGTGAGTACCATTTTCTGCATTTAACTATCAAAGTGAAGACATTTTTACAAAGTGAGGACATTTTGGCCGGTCCTCACTTTGAAACAGCCATGTTTGAGGGTGAAGACTTGTTTTTAGAGAACAGGTATGAATTGAGGTTTGGTTAGGGTTAGGGTAAGGATTAAGTTTAGGCAATCAGTTGTGATGGTTAAGGTTAGGGTAAGGCTCTAGGAAATGCATTACGCCTATGGATGTCCTCACTAAGATAGAAGTACAAACGTGTGTGTGTGTGTGTGTGTGTGTGTGTGTGTGTGTGTGTGTGTGAGATCAGGTGGTGGCTATTGTTGTGGGGACCTAATGTCCCCACAACAATAGGAAAACCAAAATAAATGTCATTTGTGGGGACCTCATTTGGGTTACCATGAGGGGAAACAGTGTTTTCTTGGCCATGTTGTTGTTACTGAAAAAAGTAAAAGTGCAAAAACATTTCTTTAGGGTTAGGCATTGTTTTGGTCTGGGTTAAGGTTAGGGTTAGGGTAAGGGTTAGGGGTTAGATATGAATGGGAGTCAATGGTCGGTCCCCACAAGGATAGGAAAACAGTGTGTGTGTGTGTGTGTGTGTGTGTGTGTGTGTGTGTGTGTGTGTGTGTGTGTGTGTGTGTGAGACTCACATTCCCCTACTTGATTTTCCTTTCAGCTAAGTTTCCAACCTCTTGAGCCAGGCTGGTAGTTATTTATTTTGTGTAGTTGTAGTTTCGTAGTGTGTATTTGTTTCTGTACTCCTTGTAGGTTAGTATAGCGTTACGCAATTCAGTGCAGCTCCCTGATTTATATTGTTACCCTGCTTAGTATCGTCGTTGATTTGTGTTGTTACTCTGCTTAACATAGTTCTTAGATTTGTAAAGTACTCTGCTTCATGGAGCCCTTTGATTGGCAGTGTTCTGCTTAGTGCAGACTTAGTCCTGCAGTTATTCATCATGGTTATTTAGTGTGTACCTCTTGCTCTCCTGCCTGGGTTTTACCCTCTGTGGTTTAGTTCTTCTGCTCAGTGTTCACTCTCTGTATTAGTGTAATTTCTCTGCCTGCCCACTAAAGGCTTTAGTTCCCCCTTTCCACCTTAGACTGTATTTAGGGTGGCAGTACATCACTTCTAGTCCTTCTGTTAGTCTGTAGTTCTGAACTGTTATTTGATTCGTTCTGTAAATAAATCTGTATACTTTTAATTATGTGTCATTTTTCACTCCTTGATCCTCCTTGAGAAGCGTAACATAATGAGACACACCATGTGAATTTAATTAGTGTTAAGAAGTGAGACGGTCCTCCACTGGTGTGTTCTTCCTTTTAAAATATATATCTATATATACAGTAATGACAGGCTTTGCACGAAAATCGGAATATTCTAAAATTGTCTGCTGTTACAGTGAGTGTCACTCTGAGCAGGTGCAAGGTCATGTTGCTGTAGTTGCGGATCTTATCATAGTGTTATCGTTTTTTAAAGTTTTTTTAATTGTAATGTTGCTAAAGTAAAGGACATGATTTTCAGGAAATTCCGCTTTTGTCCAAATTCAGTAAAGTCACTCATTTACAAACGATTTCAGGCATTTATTAGCAATATTAGTGTGTCAAGGTGTGATCGTCCAACTACTCCCTGGTCTCATTTATTGGACACACCTTAGCTCCATCCCCAATCCACTATTATCTTATTAGACTGATAGAACCTTGCAGAACTTGTGCATTTTAAAATGAAACTGTACTAGTGTGGATGTTGTCTTCTACTTACCACAACATAACAAAACAACCACAAAACAACAAAGCTTCTGTTCTGTTTTAATCATAACAGAGAAAGAGCGAGAGAGACAGAGAGACAGACAGAGAGAGAGAGACAGAGAGACGCACACAGGCAGTCAGACTAATGTGTGTGACCTATGGTGCTAGCTTACGGCACTGGGAACATTAGTGGTTCAGATTGAAACAAATGAAGACAGCTCTTCACTTAGTCACAGTCAGATGGAACCAGGCAATAATAACACAAAGAGGGAGAGAAAGCAAGAGAGACATGTGTGTGTGGCAATGCATGTGTGCCGTGTATCTTGGTATGTGTATCTTGTTCATGTTTATTTGCACTCTAAAGTATGAATGCTCTGTGTGCACATGCAAAAGTGAATGTGTGTGTGTGTGTGCCCGTGTGTGTGTGTGTGTGTGTGTGTGTGTGTGTGTGTGTGTGTGCGCGCGCACGGACGTGTTGATGTAGAAGCCAGTGAATAATATATTTTAGGAAGAAGATGAGAACCTTCAGGGCTTTTCTGATGAGAGCCATGTGAATTAAAAACTGACAATACAAGTCTTACCTAAGACAAATGCCTTCTCCATAACACTCATTATGTGGATTGCCAGAGTATGTGTGTGTGTGTGTGTGTGTGTGTGTGTGTGTATTTTTACATCCATGCTGCAAAATGCTTTTGCTGTTATTAAAATAACGCCATTAGTTGTGATGTATTATGTGTCTGTGATTAAGTTTTGTAGTGTTTTTCTAAACCATTGTTCTGGCCATCAAACTGATCTGGAGCAATCATTCAGAGATTGAGATGTCTTAGTAGAACCCTAGAGAGACAGAATGCATAATGTAGAGGGCATAAACCACATGGTTGTCCTCTTTTCATCAAGCAACTGTACAATCGGCCCCTGTCAGACACACACTTCATTACATTTGACCAAGCTACCAATTAAGGTTACGTAAAAGCCTTTGTAGTTGTTTTGACTAAGACCTGGCAACGACTCACTGTTGTCAGCATAAAGACTTAAGCAACACTACATCACTTCACATTATACTATGTATTATTGTGCCTGTGATAAATAAAAGTCTTGAATTGAATCTTGAATGCTGTTTACTGTCTAAAGCCCCCCTCAGACATGCACCTGTTTCCATTAATCTGATGGCAACAGATCATTATAGCATTTTGAGTTCTGTGAAGTGATTTGGGGAAGGCTTTTCCACATTTCAGCACAAATATCAACCTGTAAACATGACAGGCAGCATAAAAAATACAGCAACAAAAATAAAACTTGAACATCTATTACAATTGTAGACAAAAATCTACATAAAATTACAAATGTACTGTGATGAGGATTAATGAGGCGCGCTGATTTTGAATGTAATCCAGGTTTTGACAGAACATTTACAGAAGTGGAAGTTTAAGTCGTTGCTTTCTGCTGTTTGGAGAGGTCTTTTATTCATGTCCTACTAATGTTGTGTTTATTACTGTATTGGTACATATTATGTCAAATGATGCCCTGCCTTGTTGAAAAAATAAACAGTGGTTCCAGTAAGTGCAAACCGGATGGGATGGCATGTCACTGCAGGATGCTGTGGTAGCCATGCTGGTTCAGTGTGCCTTGAATTTTGAATAAATCTCCAACAGTGTCAGCCAGCAAAGCACCCCCACACCATCACACCTCCTCCTCCATGCTTCACGGTGGGAACTATACATGTAGAGACCATTTGTTCACTTTTTCTGGTCTTACAAAGACACGGCAGGTGGAACGAGTTACCAAATTCTGTTTGATATGCAAAATCCCTATCAGTCTTTAAGAAAAGACTAAAAATTCAGATGTTCACTGAACACCTTTGCACTTGACAGACAGCAAAATATATGAAAAAAAAAATCCTATTATATCTGCACTGCCTGTAGGCGTCATCATGCTATTATCACACATGAAATTGTTTTATAGCACTTTTATAGGCTGTATTCTCCTGGCTAGATCCTTTCTTGTGTTGTATTTATTCTCAGATGTATGTCACTTTGAAAAAAAGCTTCTGCTACATGAAATAGCACAATTATTGTAGAATTCTTAGCCCAAACAGTAATCTTTGTCTTGTTGTCCATCTTCAGCAATAGCTTCTTTGCAGCCATTTGACAATGAAGGCCTGATTCGCACAGTCTCCTCTGAACAGTTGATGTAGAGATGTGTCTGCTACTAGAACTCTTTGTGGCATTTATCTGGGCTCTAATCTGAGGTGTTGTTAACTTACCATTTCTGAGCCTGGTGATCAGATGAACTTATCCTCAGCTCCAGGAAGCCTTCCTTTCCTGGAGCGGTCCTCAAGTGAGCGAGTTTCATCACAGTGTTTGATGGTTTTTTGATTGCTCTTGGGAAAACATTGAAAGTTTTTGAAATTTTCTGGATCTACTGACCTTCATGTCTTGAAGTAATGATGGACTGTTTTATCTCTTTACTGAGTTGAGTGGTTCTTGCCTACTGTATGTTTCAATGACGACATGAGGAACTATTGACCAATGTCTGAATGAATAAATATTGTTTTTTTGCACATTTTGATGAAGACCACTGATGAATATATTCGATGTCTGAAAAAGGCTGAAGGAAACGATTAGTTAGTTACATCTAGTACAGAACCCCATGTTCTAAGAAAGACCAGACAGACCACCCCTCCCTCTTCTCCCATCCCTCCCCCTTGCCCTCCTCTGTCCCTCTCAACCCGCTCGGCCAGCAGGCAGATGGGTCCCCCCTATATAGAGCCGGGTTCTGCTCGAGGTTTCTTCCCTGTTAAAAGGGTGTTTTCCTTGCCACTGTCGCCTTTGGGCTTGCTCTGGGGGTCAGGCATATGGGTTCTGTAAAGCGTCTTGAGACGATTTGACTGTAATTGACGCTATATAAATAAAATTGAATTGAATTGGATTGAAAGGTCACATTACTCTATTTTAAAATCTTTATGTGAATCATCTCAGTCTCAGAATTCTTTTTATTCATATTCTTTTTTTAAAATCACTTAAATGGCTTTTCATCACTTGATATATCTGACATGTTTCAGCCATATAGGCCCTCTAGATCTGTCAGAAATGCAGTCTTCTCCAGACGTGAATGGAATATCACCTCTCGAGGCCTGCATTATTTTTTAGGTTTAACGGTCGAGCATTTCCTCTTACAAGTAACCTAAAACAAATACTTTAGAGAGACAGCCACCAAAGTAGAAACTCAGTGCAACAAAATTAAGAACCTGTTATCACCGACACACATTAGAAAACTCGTGATCACTGAAATTTAGTATTGTCCATCTATGATTTCTATTTAGCTTAATTGCATAAACAAGGTTTTACAAAAGGTTGTAAATGCTGTGAATGATGTGAATGACTCCACGTGGAAAAGAGGAGTTGAAAAATCTTATTTTGATGCTTCAAAGTGATGTAAAAAGATTCAAAATGATCAATGAACAACTAAAAAAAGGTTGGAAAACAGTAGCAGTAATCAGGTGGTTTAGAACAAGCCTTGGTACTTCTACTCATAGCTGCAGTGGACATCCTAAAATTATGCCAGTGACAGTGTGATGATTTGGGGCTGCATGTGTGCAAAAGGTGTTGGGGAGATGACATACAGCGATGACGCCATGGATGTCTGTGAATATACTCAATACTGGTTGACAAGATGACTCCTAGTGTTCAATAACTTTGCAGTGGAGGAACATTCTAGCATGATAACCATCCAAACTACACTGCCAAATTCCCACAGAATTCTTCAGCAGGGAAAAAAAAAGATAAGTAAGTATGACCTGGAAAAGTTTGGCATCTGAATCAAATCTATCATGACACCACTGGGGTTTTTGACTCAGCAAGTTAGAGATGCACAACCCCTCCACCAAGCTTTTGACCAGTACTGTATGTCTGAATGACAAAATGAGGAACAATTGACCAATGTATGAATGAATAAATGTGGTCTTTTGCACATTTTGATGAAGCCAGTTCACCATCAGAAACATCTTGAGTCCCTCCTGACATGGCAGATTCATTTTTTATGTTGTGTAAAGTAAAGCTCCACCACTGCAATTGATGTCATTGGTCTACCTCCTGATTTCACAACAATTCACACCTGGAGACGTGTGGGTCCTGGGTTGCTAATGGGCAATTAGCCATGTGAGCTGGATTGATTATAAATTCTGTAACTCCTCATTAGTCAGAACTGAAGAAGCTTCTTGGATGAAAGTAAAACATCTTCAAGAACCTACAACGGAAGTCCAGTCAGTTTCTACTGAAGCTCCTACGATTAGCATGACTGAGATGACTGAGAATCTACGCAGACATCTGTCATTCAATTTAATTTAGATAAAAATTTATAGACTAAATCTGATGCAGTGAGTTTTCATATATTTCTAGTGTGACTTCAGTCAATACTAACAATACATGGCACTATGGAGAGCAGAGAGGCTAGACCAGTCCCAGCAGGACCTCACGAAAATATCTAAATATCTGATGTTGGTTTGATGTGGAACATCAACTTTATGCCAAAGGGGCAGAAATTAGGCAATGAGCACTGAAAGTAAAACTTATTGAAAGATATACTTTCAGCAGGCTGCACAGTGGAAAAGCAAATGCATATCCTGAATGGAGTGAGGTGAGTAGCTGCAAAGAAGTTAAAGGGATATATTCACTTTACAGACTTCAGTGCGACTGATAGTGACTGTTGCCACTGTTGATGTGTACGAAACTCTCAGCAAGGGATAAAAAATTCATTGAAACCAAATCTTTTTAGCACAGAGAAAATAAATTCCCAGTTTACTTTAATAAATGACTTTCTGCATCCAGTCAGACTGAGATTGTTGGTCAGTCTGTGTGATGTACATAGTATTAAGCTGAATAGTGTGCGTAGGGTATTAGATAAATGTTTTCGTTTAATAAAGCCAGTTTGATCTGAGTGGATGATAGATGGAGTAAGTGTTTCAATCAAAGATGTCAGGGTTTTGCTAGTGTTTTTCATGCCTTTGATGATGAAAGGTACAGAGAAAAATAGGTTGAGGGGTAGTAGGGTCTTGGTTAAAGAGAGATTGTAGCAGCGTTCATGTCTAGGGAGTTTGGATTTTTGATACATTTTCACTATCCAATGAAAATGGGATGGAGAATAATTGAAAAGTATGTATAGAACTCAGCAGCAAAGTCAGTGGGTTCCACAGATTTATTGTGCAATATTTTGTTTTTGTATACAAATTCTGACATGATTTACTTCTTCTTCTATAAGTTGTGGTAAGTTTGTATTGCTTAGGCCTGTGTCACTATCTTTATGGCTTAGTTTGCTTGTTGAAGAATACAAAGTTTGATCAAAAGTTTAGGGTTGTTGCTAAGTACCGTTTTGTGCATTTTCAATAAGTATTTCAAAAGTGTTTGTATCCGTCTGAAAGGCATTTTTGGACCTTTCAGTGTCAGATAAATCTCTCTTTTGGCCCATTTTACTGAAAGCAATTAAGCTGTTAAATAATTATGCACAGAAGAGCTTGATTAATTTAGCTGTGGAAAGTCCTTCAAGACTATAGGAACCTTCATGAAACTGGTTAAGAGAATGATTAGTGTGCAAATTTGTTTATTTTTATATGTTTTAATTCTTGGTCAGCGGAACCTGTGTTACGTGTCCATGTGACAACTGGTAGGTGTCCATTTGTGACTTGTAAAGAAATTCTTTTGGGAATAATAAAACTGTCTAAATAATAAATCTGTCACAGTTCAGCTGTGGTCCCCTGCCTGTCTTTCGGCTCCACCTCCCTCTGGCTACGCGGCTCGTGGGAGCATTTCCTGCAGCTGCAGAGGGACCACAGCTGGAGCTGATCAGTAATCAGCAGCACATAAAGCCTGGCACTGCCAACCACCGAGTGCTGGGTCATTGCCTGCGGTTCACCTGCCTGAGACACTGCATGGAATACACCTGCCTGAGACACTGCATGGAATACACCTGCCTGGTTGGCTCTGTCTCCTCTTTTGCTCCGGACTTCCCCGTCTACTCTGGTCTCCCCTCCCGCTCTGGACTTCCCTGTCTGCCCAGTCCTGCCCAGCCCTGCCCAGCCCAGCTCCTCTGCCCCTGCCTCAGCTTCCGATCCCTGGACTGTTTTAGTCGTAAGTCTTCTGTTATTTTCTTAGTTTAAGCCCACATCGCGGGCCATTTTAGTCTGTGTCCTTAGTTTAGTTTGTACCCCGTCCTGTTATTTCCGTGCCTCCAATGTGGAGTTATTTTGAGTTCTTTATTAAATCCTTCTTAATCATCCACCTGTCTGAGTGCCTGCTTTTGGGTTCAAAACACTTTGCCCTAACAGTATCTTATATCATCCTCTGAACAGACCACAAACTGAAGGAGCTAGCATGGTTGACCCTCCATATAGAGGATCATCACTGTTGATCAGAGGTGGCTGTGCAGCCCCCACTCCCCACACCAAGAGAGGAAAGAGCAGCTTTCACAGCAGACAGCACACTGTGAGAGCATGTGAACAAGGCACATCAATATTATTGAAAATCAGTTTGATGTAAACTATTTTTATATGCTCTATTGATCCCTCAATAGAACGTAGTTCATGTGCCTATGCATGAAACCTGCGCAATATCGTTTAACTATCTGCGTCTCACTGTAATGCTCTTAGTGTTTTACATAAAGCACTTTGAATTGCCTTGGACATGAAGGGTAAATGGTAAATGGTTGTATTTATATAGTGCTTTTATCCAAAGCACTTTACATTATATGTCACATTCACCCATTCACACACACTGATGGTGGAAGCTGCCATGCAAGGCGCTAACCACGACCCACCAGGAGCAATTAGGGGTTCGGTGTCTTGCTCAGGGACACCTCGACATGAGCTCGACGGGCCGAGGATCGAACCGGCAACCTTCTAGTTACAAGACGGCCACTCTACCCACTGAGCCCTGCCGCCCCATACTAGTACTAGGGTACTATACAAATAAACTTGCCTTGCCTCAAAGGACCTTTTCACATATTCCATGCAGGATCAGTAGCTCAGGGGCTCAGCAGTGGCAGCTTGGTGGTCCTGGTGCTTGAACCCCCAGCCTTCCAATCAGTGGCCTAAAACCTTAACAATTAAACCACCACTTTCCCATTGTCATCTGAAGTTATTGCAGACAGTATGATTATAGTAAAACCCAACAAATCCAAAGATTCTGTATGAGCAAACTCTTTGGCAACAGCAAAAAGAAAAAATGGGAAGAAACCTCTGTCATAACCTGGCTCAGGGAAGGTAGCCATCTATGTTGACTGAGGTTAGGGTAAAAGGAAGCGATAAAAGCATAATAGATATAATTAAGACACAACACATTTTTTTTGTCTTTGTTTCAAGTGTGCTGCTGCTCATAGTTTGATCTTACCTCATATTCTGACATACTAACAGTAAATCTCTCTGTTCTGAGCTTAAAAACTACTATTCAGAAAACTTGTGGATCATGGAGTGATAATTTGTCTTTATATACACAGCCTGTTATTTAGTCAGAGATGTGTAATTGCAGTGGTCATTGCACACACTTGGACATACACTACCAGTCAAAAGTTTGGACACACCTTTTCATTTAATGGTTTTTATTTATTTTCATGACTATTTGCATTCTAGATTCTTACTGAGGGTATCAAAACTGTGAATGAACACATGGAATTTTGTAGTTAACAAAAAGTGTGAAATAAGTCAAAACATGTTTTATATTTTAGTTTCTTCAAAAATTCTTTGCTTTGATTACTGCTTTGCACACTCTTAGCATTCTCTTAATGAGCTTCATAAGGTAGTCACTTGAAATAGTTGGTTGGGACCATCAGCTGTGTTGTGCAGAACTCAGGTTAGTGCACAGTTGACAGCCCTATTTGACAACTGTTAGAATCCATATGTTATGATCCAACCTCTAGGGTCGACTGGATGCAACAAAATAACCAGAATGTTATTGGTTCAGGTAAAGGAATACATTACAGTAGCAAATGGAACTTAAAAGTGATCTAACAGGAAAACAAACAAGACCGGTAGGTGGTGCCAAATCCATCCATCCATTTTCTTCTGCTTATCTGGGGCTGGGTTGCGGAGGCAGCAAGTGAAGCAGGTCGTTCCAGACATCCCTCCCCCCAGCGACGTTTTCCAGCTCTTCCTGGGGGATCCCGAGGCGTTCCCAGGCCAGACGAGATATGTAATCCCTCCAGCGAGTTCTGGTTCTACCCCGGGGTCTCCTCCCAGACGGACGTGCTTGGAAAACCTCCAAAGGAAGTCTCCCTGGAGGCATCCGAATCAGATGGCCAAACCACCTCAACTGGTTCCTTTCGATGCGAAGGAGCAGCGGCTCTACTCCGAGCTCCCTCCGGATGTCTGAGCTCCTCACCCTATCTCTAAGGCTGAGTCCAGCCACCCTACGGAGGAAGCTCATTTCGGCAGCTTGTGTAACCCACATAAAAAAAACCACGCTTCCTCAAACGAAAGTAATTAATATAAAATATTTCCCATTTTTTACGATCCATAAATGCACCGTCACGTACGCTCTCAGGTTGTGTAGCGTTTCGACCAATCGGGTCACTTGCGGGTCTGATACAGCTGTGCTCCTCTCCACACACACACACACACTGGTGAGGAGACGAGCCGCAGGATCACTGCTAACACGAGATCGGCTACTGCCGCTTCGGAGAACAGGGTTTTTGGCTGAGACTGATAATCGAAGGGAATTGGTGAATCTGAATGTCTAAATGTTGTTTGTGCTAACGAGCATTAGGATATCAATGCGGTCGGTGATCACCTATCTGCTTGTTTATAGTGCTCCATTGATATGCTAACGCAGCTATATTGTTGTATTGGCCATCATAGCCTGTGTTATGTTGGGTAGAGCACCTTAAGTCCATGTTGGCTAAAGATTTTTCACTTTTTAAAGTGTAATGATTTGATTTGATTGCTAAATACTGTTGGATTTGAAATGCATTTTTATTCATCTAAATGTGTAATGGAATATTGAATATGTGTGTACACTGACTAAAAGCTAGCTAATGATTTCTGATGAATATTTTAACTGATAGTGGTCCTGTCTGTTATATACAGGCCAGGTGTGCCCTGGCAGGTGCATACACCTATCACAGGAGGCGAGCTAGAGCCCATGAGCCTGAACCTCACTCAACAACATCCCACTGCAGTCTGGTAGGCGGTTGTTAGCAGCCAGTCCTCTCCCACCTAACTTTTGTCACCTTTTCAGGGTCATATTTTGAACTCTGGTTTTGCGCCCTCATGGACAATTATCAATAACTCATGAACTCTCTGGTTGAACCTATGGACAATTAACCCACACTGCATTGTGGGAGAAAACCATCAATCTTTGTGTACCTTGAATTGTGTTTGGGACATTTTCTACACTGTGCTGTTGACTTGTTGGAGTGTGTGTTCTTGGTGGAAACTAAAGGAAGAAAAAGTAGCTGAAGTGCACTTCTTCATTGAGTGTTTACTATCTGAAACATTGTTATCTGCAGATTGTAAATATTGTAAATATATTTTTCCCTACTCTGTTTTTTCACAAACAAAATAATAATAAGGCACTTAAACCAAAATTTCTGCCTCAAGTGTCCTTACTGTACCTGTACCTCCCAGAGCCGAATCAGAATCTTCTGAACTAGTCCAAAATCCTGTTACATCTTTTTATAGTTTTTATGTACACAATACATACATGCTACACTTGTATCCGCGATCTTGTTCTTTCGGTCACTACCCAAAGATCATGACCATAGGTGAGGGTTGGAACGATCTTGATGAAAACGGGCAATGGTAAAGCCGCTACCTCACCCAGATTAGGGAAACCGGGGCCTTCCCCTAGAGCCAGACCTTGGGGGGGGGGGGAGCTCGTAGAAGAGCGTTTGGTGGCCGAGCCTTGGGGTCCCGTGGGGCTCGGTCGGGCACAGCCCGAAGAAGTAACATGGGGCCACCGCCCAGTAGGCCCACCACTTACAGGGCAGGAAGTCGGGGTCGGATGCTATGTCCACCGGGCAGTAGGCAGGAGCGGGCGCCTGGGCGTGCCACCCCCTGGTGGCGTAGACTAGCTCTGGGGACGTGGAACGTCACCTCACTGGCGGGGAAGGAACCTGAGCTGGTGCGGGAGGTGGAGCGATACCGGCTAGATACAGTTGGGCTCACCTCCACGCACAGCAAGGGTTCTGGAACCAGAATCCTGGAGTTTAAGTGTTGCCAAATCAAAGAACAGAATATTACAAAGTGAAGGCTAACAGAGTTTGTAACTGAACTAAACACAAACAAAGTAACTAAACTGCCTAGGCAAACTTAAATTATAGAAGCAACACCCACTATAAGGAACAAAAACTAATACAAACAGTGTACAAAATAAAGTAAACAAAACTGGTGCCTCTAAACAAATATTTAACACACAGGTCACAAATTCTCAAAATACTAAACAGCTTCTTCACACAGTTGGCAGACTGCTAACTGGAGCCACTGTTTCCACTCAGACTTGGGGCTCCACACCATATTAGCAGGCATCAACACTAGCTCTAAATGTCTGTAGTACCCACCACAAGTAACTACGGACCAACGGAACATAAGCCATACACCCCTCACACAGAGGCACCAGGGTGAACTGGTCACAAATGCAAGCCGCCCTGACTGAGAGTTTGGGTGTAATTTTAAACTCTTCAGGTGTGGCTTGTGGGATGAGGCATTGTGGTGCCAGACCAGTCTGATGGGTTAGGAGGTGTGGAGGACCAAGGCTGGGAGGAGGTCTGGAGCTCCAGGCTTAATCAGGCCTGATGAATGCCAGGTGGAAACTGGAGCTCAATTGTGAGCCAGCTGTAATCAATAAGGTACCCACAAGTTATCCAAACATGCAGAGGCTGTACAAACTCCATTACCAACCACTAGTAGCAGACAATGTAACAACATATTATGGCAAGAACATCTCAGCTAAGTAAAGAGAAATGAAAGTCCATCATTACTTTAAGAGCTGAAGGTCAGTCAGTTTGGAAAAATTGCAAGAACTTTGAATACATCCCTAAATGCAGTCAAAAAAAAACATCAAGCTATGAAACTGGCTCACATGAGGACTGCCCCAGGAAAGGAAGAATAAGAGTCACCTCTGCTGCTGAGGATAAGTTCATCTGAGTCACTAGCCTCAGAAATCGCAAGTTAACAGCAGATCAGATTAGAGCCCAGATAAATGCCACACAGAGTTCTAGTAGCAGACACATCTCTACATCAACTGTTCAGAGGAGACTGACCAATCAGGCCTCTATGGTCAAATAGTTGCTAAGAAACCACTACTAAGGATGCAGAAAAGGTGAATGGATGGTCTCTACGTGCATGGTTCCCACTGTGAAGCATGGAGGAGGAGGTGTGATGGTGTGGGTGTGCTTTGCTGGTGACACTGTTCGGGATTTATTCAAAATTGAAGTCACATTGAACCAGCATAGCTACCAAAGCATCCTGCAGTGACATGACATCCCATCCGGTTTGTGTTTAGTTGGAACGTCATTTATTTTTCAACAGGCCAGTGACCCCAAACACACCTCCAGACTGTGGAAGGACAATCTGACCAAGAAGAAGAGTGATCGAGTGCTGCGTCAGATGACCTGGCCTCCACAGTCACCTGACCTAAACCCAATCTACATGGTTTCGGATGAGCTGGACCACAGAGCAAAGGCACAAAAAGGACCCACAAGTGCTCAGCATCTCTGGAAATCCCTTCAAGACTATTGGAAAACCGCTTCATGTGACTACCTCATGAAGCTCACTGAGAGAATGTCAAGAGTGTGCAAAGCAGTAATCAAAACAGAGGATGGATATTTTGAAGAATATAAATATAAAACATGTTTTGACTTATTTCACACTTTTTTGTTTACTACATAATTCCGTTTGTGTTCATTCACAGTTTTGATGCCTTCAGTGAGAATCTAGAATGTAAACAGACATGATAATAAAGAAAAAACATTAAATGAGAAGATGTGTTCACACTTTTGGCTGGTAATGTACCTGTACCAAACAATGCCCTTGCTCCAATTTCTAGAATTTCTAATATGGGAATGATGACAGAATTTTTTGCTGTTTACAATGCATCAAAGGTCGAGGACTGCTCAACAGGGAGGGAGGCGGGATAAAAGGTTGTCTTTCAAATCACTCTGCAGCAATTGGGTAGGTATACAACCAATCAGCGCAACGAATAGGCTGACATAGTTCCTAGAGCGCCGGCGGATTGTGGCTAAGTCCCATTAGCTTCCCAACCAGCGGAGCCAACTGGTATATTAAGAATTTGCCATATTCCGTCAGCATAAGTCCAAATACGTCTTTCTTCTCAATGAAACACTTCAGTGCCGTCCTTTGTTTATCTTTCAAGTTGAATTTTAGCTTCAAATCTTTAAGGGCTGTGGCCAAAGCCGAGTCGAAAGATAACTGTTTATTGTGCCCCGGTTGTTTCTGTCAGAATCGTCGCGCCTCTGTCGTCACTTAGTTACGCCCGCCTTCTGACTCTACACTTCATGGTGATTCGTCTGGCCAGTTTTAGGAGAATCCAGCCTCGAGCTCCAGCGCTGCGCTCTTGAATCGTACTGCGCAGCACTTAGAACCCATTCTCTTCTATCAGACAATTTCCACTGCACACGCTGCGGAGCGCCAGCGCCACGTCTCTGAAGCGCCAGCGCGTGCCACGGCATTGGAGATTCACTTCAGGTCTATTTTCTGCGTCGCCGCTTCAAGACCTTGTAAATTCACTGTTGTTGAGAAAGCACCAGACAGGAAGTTAAACCGGAACTTTTATAATAAAACACAATGCACGACCTCTCGGACGTAAATTTTTTACCGATATGTTGTTATTACACCTCCGGAGGCACGAGCATCGGGTCAACAGGGTCCCAGATACAACACGACGCCATGGGCGAAGAGAAATTACCGTTTTTTTATATAGAATAAACCGTACAAAATTAACTATTTGAGATCAAAACATAAATCATGTACTCAGCCATGCTAGAAGTACTATAAATCACAGAGCAATGTGGCTGGGTCAAGCAGAGCGACCTTGTAGAAGCGAAATGAGGTGTGGTTTATTTATTTTCTGTTTATATCATGTGCTTTTATCGCGATATCGCTATTCACACGAGAGCCTCTCTGAGGAGCAGCCCTCCCCATCCGGATGGCGCGCTGCTGCGCTGCACTTGCAGTGTGCTTTGACTTTCGGAGCAAGACGGCGGCGCTTCGTTCCGTTGCGCGGCGTGGCGCGATCGCGTTATGTGGAACTTCGGGGTAATGGAGGGTAACGAGACCCACCCTGGCAGAGAATTAAATTTGTTGCCGTGGGTTGTCTAGCGCGGCTAGGCTAATGCATCAGTACAGGCACAAATTCAGCTATGTCTTGTCACAATGCATGATGATGCTGCAAAAATGGTTTAAGTAAGCAGCTTTTACAGCCAAGTCGACAATTCTTATTTATTCAGTGTTCTCTAAGATCCATGTCTTTAAACACATGATTGATTTTGTATTTTTCTGCATAATTAATGTACTCCTATTTTCATATTGTAATATTCTGAATTATTCACATTCTGTACCTTGAAGACAGAGTGCACGCTGACTGGCAGAGGTCGGTCACAAGGGCCTTTAAGGCAAGTTTAGGGAAGTTAATGTGTGTGTTCTGCCTCTTTTCAGTTGGAACTTAGGCAAGTAACGTTGAACTGGCGTGGTTTATGGCCAGAGCAGTAGCCCGTTCTGTTAACTGTGCTTCAATAAGTAAGTGTCAAGGCCATGCCACTGGGAGTGTGATTATTTCACACCAGCAGAATATTACAGTATCATACAATCAACAATGCATTCCAGTTAACATACAATCATGTACAGTTATTTAAAAAAAAAGGCTTAGCAAGTCCAGGTGACTTTGTACGATTGGATGGTTAGAAGAGAGAAAGATTTAAGTGACGATAAAAGAGAGTTCATTGTTAAGACACAGATAACAAGAGGAGGATTTACATGTGAGAAATATGCAAAAATAGAAGATACCAGTAGGGGGGCAAATATTTTTTTACAGCACTTTACATGGTGCATGAAAACTGTTCACAACTGTATGGAAGAAAATACAGTTTTGAGATTAGGGTAAACTGAGCTTTAAACAAAATTATGACAGCCAAGCAAATTAATGAGTGAAATAGTTTTGTTCGATTTGAAATTCAGTAGATAAGTTTGTTTGTAACTAAACAGCCACACTTCTAATAGAAACAGCCAAATGTCTCCACCATACTGTCTCATCCCAATAACAGCAAAATACCAGTTCATAATGTTTATTTTGAAATTATATGCATCTCACCACAACAGTTTGTGACTCAGGTGGTGTTCGTTGCTTTCTCTAGGGTATTGAACTCCTAACCTTAAACTAAAGTAAACCTTTAACTAAAGCAAACATTATGAAAAGAGGTAAGGATGTTAGAGTGGACTATAATCCCCGAAGATCGGCTGAGAGAAATGAGTGTCAGACACATTGTTATCACCTCTCTTTATAGCATCACACAGGAGACAGCATCTTCTTGCATGGGTACATATGTGTGTTGTCGTGTGTGTCTGTACTTGTAGCCACTGCCCATAAATCAATGTCAAATCATAGTGAAAACTATATATGACTTTCAGGCAATTATCGCATAGGTTGGACCCTCATATAGACATACAGAGTTACTGGGAGTCAATTATCAATGTGTAATTGCTTAATTTTCACTCTTGGTTTGATCTAGCACCTGACTTTTCACACTGTAGGAAGAAATTAACAAAAAAGCACCCACATGGAAAGTTCATTTATTTGTAAGAAAATGCCACCGTTTTGCAGTTTGGGAGAATCTTCAATTACTCTTTGCTTTTTAAAAAGTAGAGTTCTGACTAAGACGTGTTGTTCTTCAGGCTCTTTGCTGCAGCACATTCAGTTTGAAATATGATAAAGAACAATTAAAGAAAGTATTGCATTTATATTCATGTCCATGTCATCACAAAAATATGACAAGATTTGAAAAGAGTAACTGTCTAAATTTGTCACCACTATTTTCTCTGCCTAGTCCAAACAGGGACATGATAGACACTTAAACTTTCAGACCTTTTAACTAGGCATCAGTTTCTCTATATCTTGCAATGAGTGCAAGTGAGAAAATGTTTACATGCCAGTCTAAGATGATGAATATACAAACATTACACATGAGAAAGACTAGTGTCAGTGCTGTCATTGAAAGCACGTTTTTTAGACTTTAAAGTTACATTCATACAATGGCATTACAGGGAGGCTGAGGGGGAAAAAATTCTATGTAGTCTCTGGTACTTTCACTCATCATTTGACAACACCTTTTCAAAATTGAAATGACCAATAAATAAAAGCAACAGTCTCTGTACATCTACTTTTAAATCATAGAAAGCAGAAGTTTTCTTAAGTATTATAGTAATCCACTGACAGTTAACTATATATCCACAGATACATTCTGAAGAGATGATATTAGCTAATTCGGCATACCTTTAAAAGCACTAATTTGAGAAAATCTAAAACACTATATGGTAGGCATAAAGTGGCACTCACAAGAAAAGTAGCAGTGCCTCTAGCTGTCATTACAACTGAACATGAAGGAGCCTACAGGATGTCCCGATGGCTTTATTTCTTTCCATTATTATATTAGTTAGTGTTAACATGTTTCCATAACATCGGGAAAAAGCCTTTAAACATTATACATTTTTATAAAAGCTGCATCTCACCACTAGGGTACAAACTGCAGATGGAAGTAAGTGTAGCTCATTCTTTACAAGTCCAAAACTAGATTGCTAAACAATACTTTGTCGCAAAGACATTTTTAAAATTTGTTTGGCAGTTAGTTAGCTTTGTTCTGTTATTTTTGTTTTTACAAGTTAGACAATTCCTAGTATTGGCATCATCATTCTTTTTATTGTGTTTTAGAAGAAGAAGTAAAGCAATTTGAGGGCCAGAAACATATTTGCATGGGATTTTGTTCTTACTTTCTGTTTGCTTTGCTTCAAAGACTGTACAGAACTGGAGTCTATACTGACAATGTCCTGTCAGTATAGACTGACAGATAGCACAGAAGCTAGATGCTGGACCAGGATAGCAATTCATTTTTACACACCCTTTTACACAGCCTTTTATGCTACAGCATTGCAAATGCAGGTAAGAGGGATAGATTGTAGGGTTATGCACCGTAAACTGTCTCGAGCCAAGGTAGAGTGGTCAAAAGTGTCCTCCTTACTTCCCCACACCTCATTTTTAAATTTTACTGTTATTATCACTTGCTCTAGATTTGTACATATATTTACCCTTATTTCTTATTATATCATTGTTGCACTGACTGCTCTATGTGCCTTTTAATTGCCCTCTGGGGACAAATAAAGTTTTCTGTATCTGAATAGAGTGTACTTAATTTGCATGTGTGTGAGCAACATGACGTAAGTGAGGTGTGTGCAACATGCTGCGAGCCAGAGAGTTTTATACACACACACACACACACACACACACACACACACACACACACACACACACACACACATATGTATATATAAATGTTAGGGCTGGGACTTTAACTCGTTAATTGCAGAAGAAATAATGCATTAAATAAATTAACGCATTTAATCGCACCTTTCTCAGTTCCCTAATTTGTGGCACATTGGTAACACTGATGAACACTCCAGCCCACTAGGTGGCGGTAATGAACCTAAAGCATATAGTCTATCATCTGCAGTGAAGAAGATACACAGGAGTGACATCAGCCCACAAGGAGGTTTGGTGAACAGTGGAAAAGATGAGAGACATTGAGCTTGTTGGAAGGAAAGTTTTCTTTTAAAAATCTTCCTGATGTCAGCTTGGATAAAAGTGTAGTTGTGTGCAAATTGTGCAACAAAGAATTTTCTAATCACTGGAACACTTCAAGCCGACGGTATCACTTCAGTGTAAAGTATGTTGCTGTTAGCACCAGAGCTAATGTTAACTACGACAGTCCTGCTAACGGCTAATGGTGTAGCCATCCCATAATAGACCACTTTGGGAGACATTGAAAGTGCTTTCGTTTACAAAAAGTCATAAAATGTTGAATATAATTGCTATAATTGCATTTTGAGTTTGCAGTAATCTGTGAATGGAGCAGACAGATGAAAAATGCAAATAAATAGAAATGAAACATTTAGTAGTTGAAGTTATTACACTGCCAAAGAGGCAGAGCTTCGGCAGAGTAATAAGTTAAACCACAAAATGTCTGTCTTTTAATAATGTAATAATGAACTTTTAGTCTATGAAAAAATATTTTTTGTTTATGAATAAAATATATAAAAGAACCATCAAAATGACACCATTTATCAGACCCAGAAACTATGAAAACAGAATGAATCTGTGGATTTTCTACTTTTTTGAAGTTCCTTAAACTACTTCTGCTTTTGTTATAGCCATACAATGGAAAACAAAACAAACAAAACAAACTTAATCCAGGCTTAGAAATCCTAAAATTCATTCAAATCACTTTTTTCTACATGTCCCATTTTAAAATTATAAACACATATGTCTATTCCTTGATTCAAGTGTAGGATTTCTTGATATATGTTTTGATATATGTTTTAAATTGTTTGTAAGGGTTTTCTCCACCAATTATAACCGTAAGATTATAATAATGTTTCTCCACCAATATTAATGTAGGGATAATGTTTGCTCAAATGGGGTTAAGAGTTTCATACAGAATTATTATATAGTCTACCTGATATTCGACCAGCGACGTATTTAGATTAGAAAAATATAATAATTAGCCCATGAAACACTTCTTGTTGCGCTGTCAAGAAGAGTTTCAGGAATCATAAGGGGAATTATTCAGCTTGAAAGGTTATGTATAAAATTGAGGTAGCTGGAATCTGTACAAGTTAGGGACCAAGATGTGAACAACAAAACAATTGAGGCACTAAACTTATATTTATGTACATTTATTACACTAAGCTAAACAATAACAACAACAATAACACACATTAAAACAAACAACAACAACACAAAATGAATAAGATGGTGAGATGTGAATGATGGGAAAAAGGAAGGAAGAGAACACAATATTTCAGTGTAACACTGGGATTAATATTACACTTAAAATATGATGTTCTGAAGGAAAAGGGATAAATAGACCACACCTGAAAACAGCCGTCAATTTGATAGTAGGCTAATTTGTTAGCCTGTAAATATTATCTTTGAAAAGATAATTTGAGAAAGGGGCACCAAGTTCCAGTGACTGAAAGGTACTTGCGTGCCGTGATGATGATGCTGCGGCTGCTGCCTTGGTGGATGGTCCGGTCGGCCTTGGTTGATGTGGGTCGGAACAACGGTGGACAGAGTGGAGCCTCAGAGTGATGGATAAGCAAGTTGACTTCAAAATTCAGGAGAACTCAAAAGGTTCAGGAGGACTCTCAAAATTCAAGAGGACTCAGAGTGGTGCTATCAAGAGAACTCAGGGTGTTGCTTTCAGGAGAACTCAGAGTGGTGGTTTCAGATGTGGTCTTTTAAAGGGTGCCTTTGCATATCATTAACTCAGCAGGGGTCTGGTACATCCCCTGTCAGGGAAGGCTGAGGTCCAGATGTCCCACAGAGTTACATTTTCAGGAAATTTCTGTAACTTTCCAAAATATTAAAATTTGTTGAACATGGTTTATCTAGGAGCATTACTGATAGATAGCTGATTAAAATGATACCAAACATGCTCATATGTGATCGGCAGACATGTTAAAAATTATTACATTGATACTAATCAGGAGGAATAAAATATTAAAGGTAAGACAAGAGGTAGATTAATCACAAAGTCATTGAAAAGTTCGCTTGTTTGTTGAAATGGATGTGCATAAAAGGAGTTTTGTCCAGAATTGGGAGATGATTGTCTTTGTTAGTTTTGAGGTGAGTCCAGAGTTCCTTTGTTTGTGAATGGAATGTCTTTGAAGTGATCCTCCAGGTTTCTGAGCTTCCCCTCGTCTGTGATTCAGGAATCAGTCAGAATTTTATTGCCCTCAATTTGGTTCCTTTGAAGGCTTGGTGATACTTGGGTGTTTTGAGCCAGTCTCTTGCTAAGACAGGTCCAGCAATTTACTTCAACAATATTGATGTATTTCTCTGTGCCTTTGCATTGGTACTTTGGGACCTTACAAAAAATAAAAACTTTACTGTAAACAAAAAAAATGCAGAATCTCAGAATTCAGGGGGCAGAATAGAAATCAAGAGATAAGAGTCAAAAACCAACAACATGTACATGTATACTGTAACATTCACACCCTGTCGTCTGTATTTGGACTCACGTTTCCATCCATTACATCTGATGTCATCTCTGGAGATGCATTGTGGGTAGAACCTTTTTGAGTGTCTCCTTTTTATGGTTTCTGATGAGGCCAAACACAGATTACCTGAATTGGTTTTCAGCTGACAACTACACTCATCTGTGTGTAATTGCCTAATCTTTTCATTTAATTTTCAATATTTTGAAATGATTTTCAACAGATTTCACTGTGGCTGCAGCAAAAATCCCCCGTGCCCCCCCCCCCCCATCATTCTGTTTTGATTGTGGTTTTAACTGTTTTGAACAAAGTGTGTTAGCATTTGAAAAATGTGCTATAAAAGTATAGTGTTCTGCAGATGGTGAACTACAAACAGAGAAAAGAGTTCATGAATTTTGGTGACTGTGGTCACTAAATGCATTTTGTGCCAAAGCAATGGAAAGTGATTCACAGTTCAGTGCACATGGACTGCTGTTTTGCAGACTGAGTTAAGAGTTTTGAACATGTAACTTCAGTTTCGACCAATGGGTTAGCAATCGAAAAAAAACTGTAATGCACATATACTTATATATACAGGTTTTTATGATTGCTTAAGAACGATTTTGAAAGCAGGGCCTGAAATTTCAAAACATTACACACAATTAACACAACCACACACACAATATGCAGAATAACCCAGATCCCGAGCAAAATGAAACACTCTTGTAAAAACAATATAAACATTTACAGAAACCATATTATGTTACCCTATGAAACACATACATTTCATGAAGCTTAATTCTGTTTGAACCAGCTACACACTACTGTGTTAAACTTAAAACACTTTTAGCAATTCTACCTCTCAGTGGTTAGATTACTGTAAGTAAAGTACACAGAGAAAGTGCAAATATACAACATGGTGAATTCACCAAACTCAAGATCAATGCTGCAGACTATTGAAAATTAGCTCATTAGAAAAGTACTGTAAAGTAAAAGAAGAAAACAAAAAGAAATTTGAAATAAACATTAATTAAATACTACACATGGTTATTTGTATGTGGTCATACAAAAAAACAGATGTGAATTTCAATGTAGAGATGGGTGGTAATTGAAAAGATGCTCTAATATGAAGTGTCTCAAGGTCAGTATATGTTTTCCATATGACTTGATGGAAGCTTTGTAAGCTGATAGCAGACACAAGTGTTTTTTTTATTGTTTATTTGTTTGGGGATTTTTTAGAAGGGAAAGGGAGAAGAAAGCCAAATAAAATGGCATGCTCATACCTGCAATCTGCATCTGGTCAGTCAGACTACCCAACAGCATATCATAGGAACCAGATTCCTTCATCGTGGTGGTAAAGAGTTCAAGTTTTTCCTTTGATTTATGACATGTCTGTATTTCTCTTGTAACACACTCAAAAAAGAAAAACTGAAAATGATGAATCGTAAAAAAGGACAAGAATGGAAATGTCCCCTCAGGAAAGGTGCCAAACAACAGTTAGACAACATGCTAACAAGACACCAGCTCACATACACTCAAAATTTCTCATGGATGATTCACATAGACAAGACAGAGAACTGTGTGTCTCATCACAGACAAACAAAACAAAAACATAGGATGGGATTAGCCCTTTTGTGTGACTGTGTGTATATCCAGTATTATGTCACACTGGGGGGCAGAGCTGTATAAGCACAGAGGGTCCATTATTCCACTGTTCATTTGTATAGATTGCGCTGGGTGCATACTGAGAGGTCGGTCCCAACTACTTCAGCATGCAAATTTAATACACTCTATGAGGTATGGGGAAATAAGGAGAACCCTTTAGACCACTCTACCTTGGCTCGAGAGTTACAGTGCATAACCCTACAATCTATCCCTCTTACCCGTATTTGCAATGCTGTAGCATAAAACATGACACAGCAACTGAGAATTGTGGCAATAGCCTACACTGACACTATCACTAAGAATTCCTGCCAATTGGAGCCAGTAATTGTTATTATCCATATTAGCATCATTATGAAGAGAGTAATGTGTGTGTGAATTACTTGTTCTTAGAGATTCTGGACACACACACACACACACACACACACACACACACACACACACACACACACACACACACACTGTGTTTTCCTATCATTGTGGGGATCTACCATTGACTCCCATTCATATCTAACCCCTAACCCTAACCCTAACCTTAGCCCAGACCAAAACAATGCCTAACCCTAAAGAAACGTTTTTGCACTTTTACTTTTTTCAGTAACAACAACATGGCCAAGAAAACACTGTTTAAACTTGTGGGGACCCAAATGAGGTCCCCACAAATGACATTTCTTTTGGTTTTCCTATTGTTGTGGGGACATTAGGACCCCACAACAGTAGCTACCACCTGATCACACACACACACACACACACACACACACACACACACACACACACACACACACACACACACACACACACACACACACACACACAGTTAGCTGGTCAGCAGTTGGATTAGCAGAGCAACAGGGTTATTGATTTATTCTTGTTGTTGTTTGGAAAGCTAACTTGTCATAGTGGCTCTCCAGATGATGCCCACACAGCAACAAAAGTCATTTAATCTGGAGGCAATGAGGAGCAGATTTAAGGATAGAACACTATCAAAAGTCAAACCTACCACTGACCCTGGTGAAATCAAAAGACAGCACTGCTTGCATTGGGATTTGCGGAGAGAAAAGCTGAATGGATTCCAATAATGTTATTCTGTCTGCTTTTTCACTGGTTGCTTTTTTGTTGCATTGCATGTAGATCATTGTTTTACAGTTATACATGAAAATAATGGGGTGTATGAACAGCACCACTGCTTAAAGTTAAGTAGCAACATTATGGAGCTTTCAGTTGAATTAAATTCTCTTTGTATAGCACAGATTCAGAACGTGTCATTTCACAGTGGTTATCGTAGTAATGTACAGATCTTACAAATTATAAACAGAGAACAGAAAACCCAACAATCCAAAGATGCCTTTGGATTCCCTAAATGACAGTGGGAAGGAACAAAAAAAATGAGATAGGGAGGGGAAAAGAAAAAAACCAGGCTCAGCGAAGGCGGCCATCGACCTTGATCAGTTGGGAGAGAGTGGGGATGAGGCGGGTGGGGGATTACAGGAGGGGTTGGGGTGGGGTCATGGGGTATCACAATGACTGTGTTTATGGTAGCCTTTAAAGCCTATAGATAAAACTCATATGTGGGTAGCACAGTAAAGTTGATAATCAGCTTATCAGCTATTCATGACCTGAGGCCTAATGCACCAACATTCCCACCCAGGGCTCCAGGCTGTAACCTTTTTTTTCCCTTTTGTTTTTCTTTTTAGAGTGTTTTCAAGTGGTCGCATTTGTAAATTATGAAGTAAATCATGAAGCTGTTTTGCTGTAGCTCTAAGTGGAGTGCTAGCTACATTAGTGAAAAGTCGTACTTTTATAACTTAAGGGGTTCTGTCAGTCTGTCCCTGCCTGGTGTGTAAAATCAAGCTGTTTAGCTGTTGTGTGTTCCAATGATAAAGGGAGGAAGACAGGTTCTTGATCATCTTGGACAATTCTGCTATAAGAACACCCTATTTCACTCTAATCAAAGTCATTTTTGGTCATACAATTGTATGACTATAGTGCAACCTGCACGATGAAGCATCAGTTTAGTGTCTATCAATAAGCAGGTGTTCAGCAAGTGAAATGTTTGACAATAGGGTGAATTACCACTGTAAAATAGCTAGTCTGGCACTCCATGTCATCTTTTCTTTATCTGCTCTACTGCGAATCACATCTTGTGCTAATTAGAATAGCAGGGACAGGTGGAACAGTGTACACTGTCGCCTCACAGCTCGAAGGTCCTTGGGCCTTTCTGGTTGGAGTTTAGGGTCTTTCATGTGGAGTTTACACTTTCCCCCAGTGCCCGCGTGGATTTTACTGAGTGCTTCAGGTTTGCCCTACAGCTCAAAGAGGGGCTGAGGGTAATTGGTGATTCAAATTGTTCATCGGTGTGAATGTGAATGTGCCTTATTGTCTGTCTCTGTGTGGCCCTGTGATGTACTGATGACTTGTCCAAGGTCCCATCCTCATCAATCAGTCACAAAGTACTTAATTGTATTTCATATTCCTAGAGAGCACACAGAGTGGCCTGGAACTGGTGCTAGGCCCCCCACAGTCTAAACCAGCTGTAACCAGCCAGAGGTGGGAGCTCAGCCCGAGCAAACCTGTTTTCCGTCTCCTCCATGGATGTTTTTTTCGAGGATAACAAGTCCTATGATTATTTAAATGCTCAGTTTTGTTTATTGGCAGGTGGAAGAATGCAGTTAGGCAGGAGCTGAAGGATGCACCTGAGTCTGTGGGGTGCTGAGAGGCTGACCAAAAGCCCTGACTAATTGGCCACCTGCCTGATTTTGTACAAATTTTTTTAAACTCTCCCTTGACCAGTCTGCCAGTTAGCCAGCCAGCTGCTGATCCACCTGTTAGTTTCCTGTCCATTCCTGAGCTAAGTTGCTTACCTCCCTTTCCCCACTGGTGAGGAAACTTTTACGCAGGAGGCTACGCTAGAGAGCAGCAAGGTCCGGCATCTTCTGGAGCCACGGCTGGTCTTCTGGCCGATTGCCAGAGCAGTCCCGTTTGCTCGACCTGCCCTGGGGCTGTACCCCGAAATCAGCCAGTCTGCCTGGCGTGCCTGCCTGCTTGCCTGCCTGTGGGACTGTGGATTTTTGTTTTTGGACTTCTTAAATTTGGCATGCATTGGAGCCGCCCCGTCTGTGTGGGACACTAAAAACAATGCTTCCTTGTAAACAGGAGGCTGCAATGCAACAAACTTTTGCATTTCATCCTAAAACTGATGTTGTGTAAACTGGCCCTTAGGGTGTTCCTGTTAACACCAAAAGTGTTAAGATTCCTCAGTAGATACTGCAGCTGCTGGTATTTTCTGAGGTTCTCCTCAGTGTGGGAGGCAAATTTGAATGTCTTATGAAAAATTGTGCCCAGGTATTTGTATTCATCCACTATCTCTACCTTCATCGCATGGACTGTGTTCACATCTGCTAAAGGACTGGAGTCTAGCTGCGGTGTTGTGTTGTTCCAGATGCCTTGTGTACAGTGCTCATGATGTATCATTAAGCCCCCACTCGCACGGTACATGAACAAGAGCGAGTTGATCAGTGTGTTAGTCATTTTGATGATGTGCTTCTTTATGCAGGTAGATTGTTACTTTTTTAGTGGGAATGATAATTTCCACACAGAAGAAGATGTATGAGGACAATGTATCTACTTGCTTATTGGTTTTGCTGGAGGGTGCCAGGAGGTTGTCCCAGTCTGTGGATTCAAAGCATCCCTGCAGAGTTTCAGTGCTGTCATTTGTCCACTGCTCGATCTCTGGCAACGTTCTCTGTACTCTGTATTACCGGGATGTAGGCTGGTGCAAGCAGGATGGTGTGGTGGTCAGTATAGCCCAGAGAAAGAAGAGCGATAGACCTATATGCATCTGGAACAGATCCATAACATTTATCCAGATTCTTCCCTAGACAGATGATGCGTGTGATATGTCGTTGAAATATCTTCAATGACTTGTCAACTGAGCAGTGGTTGAAGTGTCTTAGGATGAATTTGGGAGAGTCTGGGGATATGAATTTGAGTCTATATATAGTGTTTTTTATGTTCTCAGTGGCTGCTGTAGTGTTTGTTTTGGAATGATTATAAACAAGGATGAAAAAGCACTGAGGGAATTCTGTGAGAATATAGGAGGGGAGGAAGCAGACAGAAGTTTAATGTCAGTGTTGCACAGCTCCTTTCAGACAAAGACCGTTGAGCACCAACATGTGTTTACATAGAGACACATGCCGCTGCCATCTTGTTTTCCAGTGCACTCAGTATCTTGGTCAAGTCTTAAGGAAGGGCGAAGCCATCAATATAAAGCATGCCATCACTGTCCATCTTATTTAACCACATTCCTATCAGTGTTTCCCCTAGGATTGGTGCCTTGGGGGGGGGGGGGGGGGGGGGGGTTGTTTTCGCGTTATCTTAAATATAATTCTATGAATGTAATTATCTATCTATCGATCTATCTATCTACCTACCTACCTACATTTATGTAATGTATGTATTTTTATTAATTACTCGCTTATGCCTAGAGCTAACAACATGATATCAGGCCGATTTTGGCTAGGTTTGTTGTCGGAGCTTGTCTGCTCTTGTCTCACCCGACACTAAACTAAAATTGGCCTGATATCGCATAGTGTACTCTTAGCATTAATTACTTACCAATATCAGTTTTGTACAGCCAGGGGGAATATTTCCTCTCTGACAACCAAGCTGGGTCAAAGCGCGACATGCGGTGGTGAGATGATGACTTTTGCTGCGGGGCAGGTGGGGGGGCTTGCCGTGCAGAACTTTGGCTGCTGTCACTTGGCCCGGGAGAGGCAGAGCTGCTCTGGGTGCTACTGCTTGAAGAGCCAGAGGGGCGGCTGGTGTTGCCATTATCACCCTGTGACTGTGAGCGTTTAAAAAACGCTGAGATTTTGCTTTGTTTTTCATGTGCCATTTTCCGACAGTCACTGGCGGAAGTCTGCTCACATGTGCACTCACGCTTGTGTGTGTGTACACGTGTGCGCGCATGCCGATATTAAAATATATAATTTTCACCATTTTGTACCACTTATTGAGCGTGTGAATCATTTTTAGCCCATTTTTACGTTACGATGTTGAAAGGCTTCATCTAATTATTTTATAATAATAATAATAATAATACTTTATTTATTTTAGGCCCAATATTACGACAGACGTCGTGTCAAAGGACCAATTTTGCATCATAAGAAGTCATGCTGTTAACTCTTGGATGCATGGCCAACCAATACCTACACTCTTCCATGGGTGGGGTCAAAAATGACCCCAATTGAAATGAATGCATTTTTGCAATAAACTTGAGACATTTCTTTCACGTTGGTTAGACATTATATATTTTGTTCAACAAAAGAGTATTTTCAGTTTTGATATGTTCTTTCTTCACTTTTAATTCAAATTTTATCACATAACAATCACTGAAACGGTATCAAAACATGTTTAATCTTCCTCCGTATTTTAAAACAGACAGAGGGACACATAAATGAACATTCAGAAACAATAATCAATAACATTCATAACAATCATAACATTCAATAACATTCATTCAACATTCATGTTCAGACACAAACATGTCTCTTCTCACTCTTCACAGCTTTCTATTTTCTTGTGGCTGTGACCATTGCAGACAAGACTTTTGCATTTCCAACAGAAGTTGGTGGCTTTGCGGTCTTCGCTTCGAGGAGAAAGGTGGCACCTCTTTCTCTTCTGCTCTCTGTTATTACACAGTATGTTAGCTTACAGGATTGTTAGGTAAAAGTATTGTTAGCTAACACACACACACACACACACACACACACACACACACACACACACACACACTAACCCATTAGGTAGCCTATTACATGATCATCGATTATTCAATGGTGTATGTGTATGTGTATGCGTGCGTGCATGCATGTGTGTGTGTGTGTGTGATTGTGTTAGCTCACAATACTGGTTGCTAATAATAATGTTAGCTAACAGTATTGTTAGCTAACATTATTGCTAGCTAACCACAAACTAGGCAAATTTCACAGATATGCACATAAAATTCACATATTCTGTCAATAAAAAATAAGTTCATAAATGGAGATAAAACATGTATAATGCTGTGCAAAAATGACCTCTTAGGTGGTGGGACTGCTGACATCAGCTGTATGAGGGACAGTAAATGTTTATTTACACTCACAGTTGCCAAGAACCAATGTTAAGTGAAATATCCCATTGGAAATACTTGGGGTCATTTTTGACCCCGCCCATGGAAGAATGGGGTACTGATACAAAAACTGAATTTTTTTTAAATTAATGAAAAAACGAATAAATGCAAATGGCATCATGTCACAAACATGTTTTATGAGGAATACCTGGAATATGAAAATATCAAAACTTTTTATCTTAAAGATATTAAGGAATAACAACCTCTGGGGTCAATTTTGACCCCACCTATGCATCCTAGGGTTAAAAAGAGTGTCTTCATTTTATTTTTTTATCTCTATGAAGTTTCATCGCAGGTCCCACTTCCCTTCGTTCTTTTTTCGTTTTCAACACTCCTACACGATTGAGAACAACAACACATGGCCCCGCTATACGGTCATAATTACCTCATGGCGCGCGTCACTGTCATCAGAGGTGGTTTTTCTTCTGCTTCTTTATTTTATGGCTGAAATAACTCTATATTTTGGCCGTAGTTTGTTGTAGAAAGTAAAACACGAGATGCGCCACTGCAAACTAGTGTTTGTGTGTGTGGTGACAGTGGGGTGGGGGGCAGTGTGACTGTTTACAAGACGGAGGGAGGGGGGAGTAGACACAGTGGAATGCTGCAGCGAGTGCTGTAAGGACAGCATGTGGAGCGGCCTTTATGCAGGAAAACTAAAGTTTGCGTGTAAAAAAGTAACAATTATTTTAATTTAACTTGACCTTCTGGGGGGGCGGGGGGTGCCATTGGGGGGGCGGGGCGCCCCCTAATATAATGGTAGGGGAAACACTGCCTATAAATGCAAACATTGAGGCAGTCCTAGATTTATTCACATTGTTAACGTTTGTTTTGTTGGGTAAGAAGTGCATGTTGGCCAGGATGACAGAGGGGAGCTTCCAGTATTAACATTTCTGCCTTTCAGTCTGGCTGTAATTCTATCCTTTCTCTTCTTCCCATTCTTGGTTACCTTATTTTGTTGTTGTTTAAGTTCTTTCTTGGAAGAGCAGTCTGCGGGATTTCCTCAGGGATCGTGTTGAGGTAACGGTGTTGTGGGGGGGACTGAGAACCAACAGCAGAAAGTGTCTGGTGCAGCTGACCAGACTACCACTCATTATGTTCGCTGTAGTTCTCCAAGACAAGCTCAGCTCAGAAAACAAAGAAAACCAATAGATATTAGTGCTGTCAAACAATTAGAATTTTTAATCAGATTAATTACAGGGTTGCTGTGGATTAATTTCGATTAGTCACAATTCAATATCAAAAATTTTCAATATAAATTAATTGCGTTTCATTTTGCATTTGCAAACAGACTCAAGAAAGGTGAGAATATACTTAACACCTAAGGTGTTTATTAAACACCTTTAAAGGTTCATGTTAGAATCCCCGACTAACACATGCTTTGTGTTAATGTGGCATTTTAAGCTGGAAGCACTTTGGTGAAAAGAAAACTCCTTCCTGCAGAGTGTGCATATTACTGTATGTCGGTCAACTGTTTCATCTTGGGATTTTTTTGTATTCAAATTTCCCACCAAGAGAGCCAATGTGCTGTTTAGTAGGGGTTGACCGATATGGATTTTTTGAGGCCGATGGTGATCCAAATATTTAGCAGAAAAAAATTCTGATAACAGATTAATCGGTCGATTAATTAAAAAACTATATAAGGAAGAAAATACCTTCTTTTTGGTCCCTTAACTCTTACAACAACAAAGATATGAATTATAGGCAGAACATGTTCCTGTTGTACAATAGTTTTACAGGGGTGGCTGTGGGTCAGGTGGTAGAGCAGGTCGTCCAATGATCGAAGAGTTGGCGGTTCGATTCCTGCTCTCGCCTAGTCATGTGCTGCATGCCGAAGTTTCCTTGGGCAAGGTTCTGAACCCCGAATTGCCTACCAGTGACTGTTCCACTGGTGTATGAATGTATACTGACTGATGTTGCAGGTTGATTAGCAACCTGCACATTAGTGTGTGAATGGGAGCAATTGTTGTAAAAGCGCTTTGAGTACTCTGATGAGTAGAAAAGCGCTATATAAGAGCAAGTCCATTTACTTTGTCCTTTTGTATTTGTTTAACTTTAAAACTGAGAGGAATTGTCAATTACAAAGGCATTAAACTTCTGAGAAATTATATAACCCCAAATAAGAGTCAATCTATAAATGACTTAAGAAATACATCTTGCCTTGTACTTATTCTTGCTGCAAATTAGAGGTAGGTTATACATATATGTTGCATATAAGCAACAAAATGAGTAAAGTTACTCGCAAAACATTATTTCTGCAGCCCTCTGCTGCCCTTTCACGTTAAATCACATTTTGTCTACTCAATTATTTTCTTTGTCATGAAGTCAAAACTCATATGAACCAAAATAAAAACCAGAGATGCGTTTCTCAGATGTCAAAACATGTCATGTTTGACAGAGTTGCATTTTAAATATGTAATCGTCACAAATAGTCCGACACTAATGTTCCTCCATGACAACACACACAGTGAGTTACTGTTACAGCCTGTGTCACGTTACAGTATTTTCTGACAAAGTAAAACTTAGAGTTACACTTTAACGGTTGCTGAAGAAAGATAGGATTTTTCATCATTTTAACTTTAACTTTTTTTGTTCACTCAGACATGTTGAGTCATTGCTAATTTCACAACGTTGTGTTAAACTTACCTGTTGGCTCAGCCCACTCTTGTAATGTTGCGTGGCTGTAGCTTAAATGGTGCAAGGACGTAATTCTGTGTGAATCCGACACCTAACAGCATGTACTGTTTTATAAGAAATGAAGAATATATAGGTGTTTAATCAGCAAAACTCGATGACGATTATTTAAAAGGGCTATATTCGGCCGATTTAATCGGCCAGATGATAAATCAGCTGGGCCCGACTGTTTACTGTGTTCCATGTGGAATTATTTGGTTCTGCCATGACCGGATCAACTGTCGATTTGCACTTGCATGGTGGCATGCGCAATGACAATCGTGATCACAAGTCTGTTTGGATAAACTGCCCGAAATACGTTGCCAGAGACGTTTTCAGGGATTTTGAGTCATTCTGCACGTAAAGTTTTTAATTAGATAAATCATGGATGGATTAATCCGCATTAAAGCTTTAATTTTGACAACCCTTTTTATATATATTGTCAAGTGGGGCCTAGTTCTTTGAGATCCCAGGAGCAACCACTACCTAAATAAAAGCTTTAAGCAGACCAATGAAAAGCTAAAATGAGAAACTATATGTTAACTACATGATTATGCTTATGTTTGAGGCAAGAATGATTTTCATGGGCTGATGTATATTCTAAAATGATGATTGCTATAGAATAGAATTATTTAAATAATGTGATCATGCTCAGATGCAATGATTAAAAGAAGTGATTATAAGTAAAAGCACCGTGTATGAGGAGAAGTAACCTATTTTGAACTGCGCACTTACAAAAAAGGGGAACTACAATGTTGGGGAAATCTTGGCCTGTGAGGAGGGCGTGCGCATTTCCAAATATGGTTATAGGAAGCCCATGGAAGGCGCCTTGAATGTCTTAACCATTCTAAATGTGCCTTGAATGTGCCTTGAAAACGCCTTGACAAAGTGTGTAATCTTTGTAAGCCTGATAGTTGAGCAATAATTAGTCGCAATTTTAAACATGTCAATGAGCAAGCTTTTTTGTGTGACCTTTATGGAAGTGACATACATGATGTTACGAAAATCCCAGATGTGGACTTGGCACTTAACCACTTTTGTGAATCATTTAACTCTGTTGTTAACAGACATGCTCCCTTCAAAAAACACAGAGCAAAAAATAGGAACACTCCCTGGTTCTCAGCTGAAATCTCAGTTGTACTGAGAGAGAGGAATAAAGCCTGGACACTCGCCCGGCGTACTGGTGAGGCTAGTCACTGGGTTGATTTTAGGTGCCTAAGAAATAAATGTACTGCCACAATTAGGAAGGCTAAAATGAATTTTTATCTGAATCTCGTTCCCAATCCCCACTCTAACCCCTCAAAATTCTGGAAGGCAGGAAATTCCCTTCAGCGGAAGTCTTCCCCTTCCTTATCTCATCTCACCTTAGCTGATGGGACCACCATAACTGACCACAAAGACATCTGTGTGGCCTTTAATGATCATTTTAATGCAGCCAGTAATCTATTTGAACAAACCTACACCGGACCCCCTTCAACTACTATTGATAATTTCCCTCAGGCCGCTTCACAACCACAATTTACTCTGCAACCTATTTCATCAGATGTAGTCCTCAATGCCCTGTTAACTTTGGAATCCAGATGTTCTACTGGGGATGATAAACTCGATCCCTGTCTTTTAAAGCTTGCAGCCCTTATTTTAGCGCCTTATTACCTCCGCCAAGGAGGTTATGTGACACCCGACATTTGTGTGTCTGTCTGTCTGTCTGTTAGCAAGATAACTCAAAAACGCCTGGGCAGATTCACATGAAATTTTGAGGGGATTTAGACTATGGTAAGAGGAAGAGCTGATTAATTTTGGTGGCAATCCGGAAAGGATCCTGGATTCTGGATCACTTTCATCTTGTTTTCCTCTGCATTGCAGAAAAACGCTGGCTGAGGCTACCTTTTTATCTGTATTAGATTATGGTGACATTTTGTATAGGCATCCCTCTGCTGTAACACTGAAACCTCGAGATGCAGTTTTCCACTCTGCTCTTAGGTTTATTAGTGGAGATCCCTACAACACCCACCACTGCATCATTTACAGTAAGGTTGGATGGTCGTCGCTTTCAGAGAGGCGTGACCTCCACACATATATGTTTATTTACAAAGCTCTTCTTGGGATGCTTCCTCCTTACATCTCCTCAATATTAGTCTGGTCCTCTGGATCTCATAACACCCGTTCCAGTGACTGGCTCACTCTCCAGGCTCCAAAAGCACATACTGAACTCGGCAGATCTACCTTCAGTGTTTTTCCACCATCTGCTTGGAATAAACTGCAAAACACCTTAAAAGTCAAAGATCTGCTTACCATCAGACATTTTAAACAACTGTTGCTGGATTTTTTGTGTTCTGAATGTACTTGCTTTTCTTGAATTTGATGTACATTTGTAATTTATGTATTTTGATCTTCTTGATGTACTTGTTATCTTTTGAATTGCTCGACATCATTGCAAATGAGGGTTCACCCTCAATGATTCTCGAGTCTAAATAAATTTAAAAAACTGAGCATACAGATAGTGTGTGTGTATTAGAGGATGAGAGTATAAAAGAGAGAGACAGAGACACTGAATTTGGAGTTCTCCCCCGGGGAGAGTTGTTCCCCGGAGCTGCCATAGAGCTGCTATGGAGATCATCGCCGAAGCCCAGAGGAGTCGTCACCGGACTTTCTGCCAAAGGACGTGAGGACATCGCTGGACTTAGGATGCAGAGTTCTTTGAGGACATCGTTGGAAGCAAAGTTGTTCTTTGTTCAAAAGAAGAAGACCACACTCTGCTGAAAGGAGAGCCCTGATCGGTCTGCGATTCTAGTGAGAGGAGAAAAGAGAAATCCACCACACCCCAGAAGGCAGCGGAGGCAGCAACAAGGAGCTGCTCTCATCCTAACAGTCACTCGCTAACCTGAGGACATCGAGGGATTTTTTTACTGCTCTTCCAGCTTCTTCCACTGAGGACCACCGCATGACCAAGATTGGCTTTCGAGGCTTTTCCTCTCCCCCTGCCGAGGAAGGACGCCCTTCGTACCACAAAGAGACTGTACTAAGTCTACGAGTCTACGGAGGAGTTCAACCAGATGCAGGTCAAGACTGGGCGTGGCGGCAACTGCAGAGCCATCCACTTTCTCTCCTAAATTATACAATTAGAGAAGATTCTTAGGTACGCTCAGTTTAGTTAAGTTTAGTTATAAGATAATCAGAAATAATTAAATTGTTTAATCATGAACTGATGCTATGCCCCTGCCAATGCTATTCAATAAAACACTATATTGCATTTAAAGATAAGATTTATGAATTCCTTAAGAACCCTGATGAGAACACAAAGAGGTGAAGCCGCTACCTCACCCAGCTTAGGGATACCTGGGCATTCACCTGTAGCCAGGCCTGAGGGGGTAGCTCGCAGGAGAGCGTCTGGTGGCCGAGCCTTGGGGTCCCGTGGGGCTTGGTCGGGCACAGCCCAAAGAAGAAAGACAGGGCCACCACCCAGTAGGCCCACCATTTACAGGGCAGGAAGTTGAGGTCGGGTGCTATGCTTATCGGGCTGTAGGCAGGAGCGGGCAGGAGCGGGCAGGAGCGGGCGCCTGGGCGTGCCGACCCCTGGTGGCATAGACTAGCTCTGGGGACGTGAAACGTCACCTCATTGGTGGTGAAGGAACCTGAGCTGGTGCGGGAGGTGGAGCGATACCGGCTAGATATAGTTGGGCTCACCTCCACACACAGCAAGGATTCTGGAACCAGAATCTGGAGAGGGGTTGGACTCTCTCCTACTCCAGAGTTGCCCAAAGTGAGAGGCGGGTGTGGGGATACTCACAAGCCCCCGACTGAGCACCGCTTTGTTGGAGTTCTCCCCGGAGAACGAGAAGGTCGCCTCTCTGCGACTTCTTGTTGCAGAGGGGAAAACTGTTGTCTGTGCTTATGCGCCAAACAGCAGTTCAGAGTATTCGGCCTTCTTGGAGTCTCTGGGTGGTGTCCTGGAAGGGGTACTGCCCGGGGATTCCATAGTTCTCCTGGGAGACTTCAACGCTCACGTGGGCAATGATGGAGAAACCTGGAGGGGGGTGATTGGGAGGAACGGCCTGCCTGATCTGAACCCGAGTGGTGTTTTGTTATTGGACTTCTGTGCTAGTCATAGATTGTCCATAACAAACACCATGTTCGAGCATAAGGTTGCTCATAAGTGTACCTGGTACCAGAGCACCTTAGGCCAAAGGTCGATGATCAACTTTATAGTCGGATCGTCAGACCTGCGGCCATATGTTTTGTACACTCGGGTGAAGAGAGGTGCAGAGCTGTCTGCTGATCACCACCTGGTGGTGAGTTGGATCCAATGGCGGGGAAAACTGCTGGACAGACCTGGTAAACCCAAACGTGTAGTGCGGGTGAACTGGGAACTACTGGCAGAGGACCTTGTCCCACCTCTGGAAGAGTTTCTCCTGCATCCCAGGGGAGGTTGGGGACATGGATTCTGAGTGGTCCATGTTCAAAGCCTCCATTGCAGAAGCGGCTGCTAGGAGCTGCGGTCTGAAGGTCTCAGCAATCCAAAGACCCGCTGGTGGAAACCAGTGGTGAGGGAGGCCGTCAGGCTGAAGAAGGAGGCTTTTCTAGCCTGGTTGGCTCGGGGGTCTCCCGAAGCAGCTGACAGGTACCGGCTGGCCAAAAGGGCAGCAGCTGGGGCGGTTGTGGAAGCTAAAACTCAGGTGTGGGAGGAGTTTGGGGAGGCCATGGAAAAGGACTTTCGGTCGGCCTCGGGGAAGTTCTGGCAAACCGTTCGACGCCTCAGGAAGTGGAGGCAGGGCTTCGTTCAGGGTGTGTACAATCGGGGTGGAGAACTGTTGACCTGTACTGGGGATATCATCGAGCAGTGGAAAGAGCACTTCGAGGAACTCCTGAATCCGATAAACACGTCCTCTATGGAGGAGGCAGAGCCTGAAGACTTGGGGGGATTTTCGTCTATATCCGTGGCAGAGGTCGCCGAGGTAGTTAAGAAGCTCCTTGGTGGCAAGGGGCCAGGTGTAGATGAGATTTGCCCTGAGATGCTGAAGGCTCTGGACATTGTTGGACTGTCTTGGTTGACATGTCTATACAATGTTGCCTGGGCATCGGGTACAGTACCTGTGGAGTGGCAGACCGGGGTGGTGGTCAATATTTTCAAAAAGGGGGACCGCAGAGTGTGTGCCAACTACCGGGGTATCACACTTTTCAGTCTCCCCAGGAAAGTTTACTCTAGGGTGCTGGAAGGGAGGCTCCGACCAATAGTCAAACCTCGGATTCAGGAGGAGCAATGCAGCTCAGAGCTCCCATCTTAAAAGTTACTATGTTAACAATCAATAACACTTAACTCCTCCACGTTTCCACAGACAGCTGTGCAGTGTGTGCTTGTGAATAGATGTGTTTATCATTTTCACACCCTGGTACGGCATGGCTCAGTGGGTAGAGTGGCTGTCTTGCAACTGAAAGGTTGCCGGTTCGATCCTCGGCCCGTCATGCTCATGTCAAGGTGTCCCTGAGCAAGACACCTAACCCCTAATTGCTCTTGATGGGTCGTGGTTAGCGCCTTGCATGGCACATTCCGCCATCAGTGTGTGAATAGGTGAATGTGATGTATCTTGTAAAGCGCTTTGGGCACCTTGCAGGTATAGTAAAGTGCTATATAAATACGGACCATTTACCATTTACACCCTGAACTCTCTGATCTCCTCACTAGGCCATCAAAACAGTAATGGCTCTAAATTCACTCTTCTACCAAATAAAATTTTACATTCAATTCTTGCTATTATTTTAATCACCTATTTAGTGGTTTTTCAGATCTGTGTTGATCATAGATATTTGTTGGGATTAATGTTGGATAAATGAGATTATTGACAATTTAATTAATTACTACATTTTTTTTTCAAAAATTAATTAAATTATTAATTTTAATGAATAATTACGCCACCGCTCTGGAATCATGGATCAATAATCAAAGTGTCAGCAGCAGTCTCAAAGCAAAAAGCCTGTGTGTGTGTGTGAGTGAGTGAGTGAGTGAGTGAGTGAGTGAGTGAGTGAGTGAGTGAGTGAGTGAGTGAGTGAGTGAGTGTGTGTGCGTGTGTGTCTAAGTGTTAGTAAAGACAAAAGAGGGAGGGGAGCACGTATGCTGCAGAACGACTAAAAAAACTGTAGATAATATATTTATGCTTCCACTTCTGAGGTCGGTAAATGAGCTGACGTTCTTCTACTGCCCGCTGGTCTTTGGAAGGCCAGGATGTTGCCAACTGGCGACAGTTAAAGGTTTGGTAAAGGCCAAGACCCCAAGGTGTATTGGGGTTCCCCTGCTGTGTTTGTGGGTCCCATCCAATGAGGGACCAGGATTCTGATTCAAACCATTTCGCACTCAGGTGTGATTTTGAATGGCCTGGTCGCATTTCTTTGTCCCTTTGTTTCTTATTAGGCTTTTGCTTTTACATGTGGGCCTCTCTCTTTGTTCAAAGAGTGATGATAAGGCCCAACATATTTTTACCAATTAGATTTGTATGTTTAAGAAATGAACTTAAAGTAAGTTTTAAAGGTTTTTGTCATCGGACACTAAAGTTCATGAACACCCCTTGGGAGGAACACCATGACTGGTTAGATGATGATTTAAATTTGGCTACAAAATTTTCTGTATAAAAGAAAGTGACTGGAATGCAAGTATGGCTTCAAAAACTATGGATTTAAAAAAAAAAAAAAAACTTTAAATAATTTAGGACTTTTTCTATTGTTTAACACGGACTTTTTCTAACTCACATGGGTTCTGTCAACTGAATTCGTTACTATTTTACCAGATTTTTAATTTACACATGTTCTGTTATTTATTTGGGGCTTGTTAAGGGCGCTTTTCTACAATTTAATTTGTGCTTCATCTTACTTAATATTGGACTTAAGTAACTTTTATAATGGAACAGCACAAACATTTTATTTGTTCTTTGTTGAACTATGAGCTTTGACTTGGTGTTTCTTTTTCTTACTTCAGCACACATTTTCGATGCAACGATGCAGAGGTGCCTCCTTGTCTCTATGTTCCTGAATCAACTCATCCAGCAGATCATCACAGCTTCCCATCCTGCAGCAGCCTCCCCCTCTCTCCTATGAAGGCTTTGCAAGTATAATTTCCTTTATGCTTAATGGGTGAATTTAAAAATTATAATTGGCTTTTCATTCCAAAGTGACTCTAAACTGATCACCGTGTTACCAAGCGTTTTCAATGACAATCGCAGTTAATGAGTTTTTCCACTGGAAACTAGCTTTTCTGCTATCTTGGGTGCATTAACATTTGTTAAAATTTTAATTAATGTACATTGTCCCTTTCTTAAAAATAAAGGAAAAAAATTAGTCGTAAACTTACATTAACTTATTTACTGTTGGTTGTTTGTACATCATTGCTGTTTATTGTTTGTTTGCAGTAATAATTAAGATACATATGAAAAACAGTAATAACAATAATAAATATTTGTGTATAATTATCATTAGTGCTGCTGCATATTTCTTTGCTTGTCAACTGGAGGTCAGTGAAATCAGAGTTCACGCCTTTCGATTATAAGACTGATCGATAAAAAATAGATTTGATGAACTTATTAAAATTCAACCTAAAATATTCTTGATGATGGTCTCTCGGGTGGCCTTATTTAAAATATCTGAGTGGTGTCCCTGATAAATGAGTGCAAGTTCAATCATTTAGTGTAAATTTCTTCATGCGTGGTGCGGCCGTGTGAGGCAACATTTTGCTACATATTCTTTATTGGTTTCACTTTATGAGGCGCTATTATGCTGCATATATAATTATTTTTGATGCTCCCATGTGAGACTACATACATTTAAACATTTTTGCTACATAAATAAAACATCGTTTTATAACAGGATCCAAGGTGTGACCAAAAATGTCTTTGGTACAACTAAACATTTAACTGATATCAAAGGCTTTACGACATTGTGCAAGACATTTAAAAGAACTGATACTACTTTAAATCATCTTAGAGTATTATACTATTGAAATACATGTTGCCAGCTGGCACTCTGACAAAAAGGACACAGATCAGAACTGTTGTATGAACTATTGACTTTTATAATGCCTGATAGCAGGGGGGTGATGCACCTCCTATTTTACTCCTTTTCAGTAAGCAGTACAAATAGTCTATTTTAGAAAGGTAACTCCAGGCAGTGCAGTTGCATTACATTTGAAGTTGAAACGCATTTGACCCTGTGTTTTTTTAATGTTTTTTTTTTTCCTTTGGTGGAACCCTCTGTGCTACCTCTTTAAAATCAATGAGGGGTTTCATTGTATTTTCCCACTGAGGCAATCTGAACATGGCCTTACACTCCATCATTTATGATGCTGAGCCGCAGTAACAACAGAATGTCGGATCAACCACCATAACCCTGAAAGAAACAGGCACCACAGTAAACAAATGTAAATCCCCCTGAGCTTTACCACATTTTCCAAAAAATCTAAACTTACTACTTGCACCTTATCTGTTCCCCCTCTTCCCCCAACCCCCAGTACTTTGTTTTGGGGCAAAATGCCCCAGCTATTGGCGAGCTACAACACCCAGTCTTCTTTCACCTGCTACCAACAGACTGTTGAAGCAAAACTCACCCACAAACATACCACAGTTTTGGCCCTCTCTCTCTATCTCTCTCTCTTTGACTAAACAAAGCTGCACAGTGATGGTGAATCTCTTCAGAAGCAAACTAATTATGGTCAGTCAGCAGAGGTCTAAGCCCTGTGAATCCCTTTCTCTCTAGCTCTGTCTGAAACAGTGACACACAATCAGTGTAGTGTACTTCACAGACCTGAACAACGCCTAAAGACTGAGTTCATACAACGCAGATCAATATATAAAAAAAACAAAATCAGATAAAAAAAAACCCTTTGACTAAAAATGTTGATACAGTTATGTCCTGAATCTTAAATGAAAGATATCATTTACAAATTACAAGCCTGAGTCCGTTCATGGCCCAGTTGTATTTTCACACTATTTCAGACACTTCTCATGTGTCACATCCTATGCAGTTTAACCTTTTGTTTTTTTTATTTAATGCTGTAAAATGATTAAAGTTAGAGTTACATACAGTAGAAGTGTGCTGGTCATTGAGACTGCATGACATGAAATGACACAAAAAAGCAATGATACACACGTGGACAAAATTGTTGGTACCCCTCAGTTAAAGAAGGAAAAACCCACAATTCTCACTGAAATCACTTGAAACTCACAAAAGTAACAATAAATAAAAATTTATTGAAAATTAAATAATCAAAATCAGCCATCACTTTTGAATTGTTGATTAACATAATTATTTTAAAAAACAAACTAATGAAATAGGGCTGGACAAAAATGATGGTACCCATAACTTAATATTTTGTTGCACAACCTTTTGAGGCAATCACTGCAATTAAACGATTTCTGTATTTGTCAATGAGCGTTCTGCAGCTGTCAACAGGTATTTTGGCCCACTCCTCATGAGCAAACAGCTCCAGTTGTCTCAGGTTTGATGGGTGTCTTCTCCAAATGGCATGTTTCAGCTCCTTCCACATATGTTCAATGGGATTCAGATCTGGGCTCATAGAAGGCCACTTTAGAATAGTCCAACGCTTTTCTCTCAGCCATTCTTGGGTGTTTTTGGCTGTGTGTTTTGGATCGTTGTCCTGTTGGAAGACCCATGACCTGTGACTGAGACCAAGCTTTCTGACACTAGGCAGCACATTTCTCTCCAGAATGCCTTGATAGTCTTCAGATTTCATCGTACCTTGCACACTTTCAAGACACCCTGTGCCAGATGCAGCAAAGCAGCCCCAAAACATTACTGAGCCTCCTCCATGTTTCACCGTAGGGACAGTGTTCTTTTCTTCGTATGCTTGGTTTTTGAGTCTGTGAACATAGAGTTGATGTGCCTTACCAAAAAGCTCCAGTTTGGTCTCATCTGTCCAAAGGACATTCTCCCAGAAGCTTTGTGGCTTGTCAACATGCATTTTTGCAAATTCCAGTCTGGCTTTTTTATGAGTTTTTTTCAACAGTGGTGTCCTCCTTGGTCGTCTCCCATGAAGTCCACTTTGGCTCAAACAACGACGAATGGTGCGATCTGACACTGATGTACCTTGGCCTTGGAGTTCACCTTTAATTTCTTTGGAGGTTGCTCTGGGCTCTTTGGATACAATTCCAACGATCCGTCTCTTCAATTTGTCATCAATTTTCCTCTTGCGGCCACGTCCAGGGAGGTTGGCTACTGTCCCGTGGGTCTTGAACTTCTGAATAATATGAGCCACTGTTGTCACAGGAACTTCAAGCTGTTTAGAGATGGTCTTATAGCCTTTACCTTTAAGATGTTTGTCTATAATTTTTTTTCGGATGTCCTGGGACAATTCTCTCCTTCGCTTTCTGTTGTCCATGTTCAATGTGGTACACACCTTTTCATCAAACAGCAGAGTGACTACTTGTCTCCCTTTAAATAGGCAGACTGACTGATTATGAATTTGGAAACACCTGTGATGTCAATTAAATGACACACCTGAGTTAATCATGTCACTCTGGTCAAATAGTTTTCAATCTTTTATAGAGGTACCATCATTTTTGTCCAGGCCTGTTTCATTAGTTTGTTTTTCTAAATAATTATGTTAATCAACAATTCAAAAGTAATGGCTGTTTTTGATTATTTAATTTTCAATAAATTTTTATTTATTGTTACTTTTGTGAGTTTCAAGTGATTTCAGTGAGAATTGTGGGTTTTTCCTTCTTTAACTGAGGGGTACCAACAATTTTGTCCACGTGTGTATATATACACACGTGTGTGTGTGTGTGTGTGTGTGTGTGTGTGTGTGTGTGTGTGTGTGTGTGTGTGTGTGTGTGTGTGTGTGCGTGCATTTGTAGCTTCATATTAACTGATAGGTTTGAGTGACATTCAGAACATTCTGTTGCTTTTACGTTTTCTCATCTAGGGTGTCAGGACTGCTAGGTTTACAAGAGAAATGATCATCCACATGCTGGATGTTGGAGGGGCAGTTATGGGGTTGGACTTTTCCAAAATCTTTGACATCTCAGATGAAAAGGACCAGATTATCATACAGCTGGAGGTGTTGGTCATCCACCTGTACATCCATCTCCCTTAACTGAACAGGATCAGTCAGACACAGAAGAGTCCTCAGATGAGTCCTCTCAAGAGGAGAATGAAGTCCAAACCACATCCAGCAGAATGAGTCATAAGGACTCTTACTGGAGCAAGTTACTTTCCACCCAGAGCAGAACATCAATACCAAACCATAATATCCTGAGAAGTCGGTCGGGGCATGACTACCACCACCGTCTCAGCAAAATATGCATGTCAGCTCTTTATCACTGATAATATCATACAATAAGTGATGAAGTACACAAACTTGGAGGGACGGAGAGTAACAACAGTTGGAGGAAAAGAGTGGAAAAATGTCTACAAAATGGATGTTGACATTCTTCTGCTGTTCTGTGTAATATTCTTTTTGTCAATTATCAAAATATTCAAAATCTGTAATAAAGTGAAAAATAAACATATTTTATACATTCCTGTGTGGACCAAATATAATACAAACACTAATACAAGTGATTATTTTTACCTAAAAAGACAAAATTGGCACAAAAACACATTGATTCTTCTATGGGTCATTTTTGACCCACTTATGGAGTGTAGGGTCCAGTCACTAGAGCATCTAAGGGTTAAAAGTCTTTGTTTTCCAACCCTTTAAGGTTTGGGCAATTTCCGCCCGAAATTTCTACTGAGATTTACAGAAAGTAAATTGAATGCTGTTCTTGAACTGTTTGGAGTACATGCATGGTTGGGGTCTCATTTGAAAGCTGACAACCTGAATTTTCACCCAGTGCAGTCAGAATTACTCTAGGTGCTACTGGCACAGAGTATTTCATGTTGGCACACACTGAATTAGGATGAATTTTTTTCTCGCCTACATTTTTTCCCTAATAAAACACCTGAAAATCAGTGTGGCAGCACTGTAAGAGCTTGAAAACACAATATTGCAAAAGCCTGGGGTCTTACATAGTTCAGGTCAAAATTTCAGAGCAATACTACAAGAAATGAGTGTTTCACACATGTATTTGTACTGATATGCTCCGCCCTGTCAATGTTGGATACACTCTTTATACACTGTGCACACTCTCTACAGAATGGTATAAATTAATTTTCACTTCATTTTCCACTTCATTTTCATTCCAAAAACTCATAAAGAACTCAAAAAATCACTTCAGATAGGCTTCAGTGTCGATCACACACACAGATTGAGAGGAATACAGAGAAACAGCAGGTGGAGCCCAGAGCTCACGAATGAAATATCATATAAAGCCGCTGGCAGAGGCGGGATTTATATTCAAGCCATTCAGCAAGCTCATTGGCTACCAGGCCTGTCAATCTAACGTTTCCTCCGGCGTGATTTGCTGAGAAACAAGTCAATCAAGTGATGTAATCGATATCTGTCAGACTCGGCCATGGTTGGCTAAATCGCCGAAGTAGGCGGAAACGAGTCACCTGATTGGTTGAAGTCCGGTTTGAAGCGGTCGAGAAGCCTCCAGTATCCATTTTGAATCGCGAACAAAGAAAATAGGACCGTGTATGATAAAGTTATAATAGAAAGATGCAGTGAATATGAAACGCACAGCGCCACCACGCGCCGCGTGCACACGCACGGAGCTGATCGTTTTCTGGATTTTTTACCTATTTCGAGACATGTTTTGGCCAAAGTATTATACTGGATTGTTTCCTCTGGATGGCTAAGCTTGGGTTCTGGCCGGTTTTTGTGGATTATCTTCTTTTATAACCAGAAACGAGCGTCCAAACTGCGTCGACAGGTGAGCTGTGCACGTTTACATGACTTGTTGTTTGTTGGATAAATGTGTTTATATTACCCGCTGTGGTAATCACATCTGAAAGTGGTTTATACCGGCGGATTCATGAGAATCTCAGCTTTCTATGTGTGTATAGTGTTTGTATAATCGTGTTTGCAGTGTCCTTCTATTTTAAAAAAAGCGTATACCGATAAAAAAAACGGCCCGCCCGCGGGCCGCCGTACTTTAACGAGTCCAGTTAATATTACCAGAACCCATAATATCCTAAAAACAAACAAACAAAGCAGATGCTATTTATGCTATTTATTTTTGTTTGTCATTGTTTGTCATGTGGGGCGGCATGGCTCAGTGGGTCGAGTGGCCGTCTTGCAACCGAAGGGTTGCCGGTTCGATCCTTGCCCCGTCGTGCTCGAGGTGTCCCTGAGCAAGACACCTAACCCCGAATTGCTCCTGATGGGTCGTGGTTAGCGCCTTGCATGGCAGCTTCCGCCATCAGTGTGTGAATGTGTGTGTGAATGGGTGAATGTGACGTATCATGTAAAGCGCTTTGGGTACCTTGCAGGTATAGTAAAGCGCTATTTAAAAATACAGACCATTTACCATTCAACAGACACCTCACCGTCTGCTGAATGAGGGACAAGCCCACTAGAAAGTCCTTTTCAAAGGGATTTTTGAACTCCAATAAAGAAGGGTGATGTCTATCCCACCAGTAGTTACTCTATGTTCACCAAAAAAACTCATTACTTTGTCTGAATTCTGGAATGGTTATGATGAATCTTAATCATAGTGTCTGTGTCTGCCATGTCTTGCTCCATCATGTTGTTCTTCATAATTTAACAGTGTGGGTCTATGTACTGGTGACCTGACAATGAATAAGACATGGCTGCCAGGACCTCTCTCTCTTTCATTCACCTCCCTCTCTATCGCTCTCATTACACACTGACATGTTTTACTTTCCGAATCTTCCCCCTGCAGTTGTCTGCAAAATTTAGGGCCTCCTCCGCAAAATATATACTCTGTTGATTTTTGACGAATAAAAAGTAAAACACAACCCAACAGATTTTCTTTAAATGTTCATGCACAGTTACTTTTTATTAAATGAACCTAAACATAAAAAAGAAAAAGACAGAGAGAGAAAAAGGAGAACCTTTGTGGCTTAACTCCAATATTGCTAAAGTTCTACAGCTGTACAACACAGAGAGCAGCCTCAGATCTCAGACTGGATTCGTAAGACATAGCTCAAGATTAAAGGTGGCTAGGCTTTTTCAGTCAGGACCCTTCAGCTCTGGAACTCTCTGCCTGATGGTTTGAGATTTCTTATTGTGTTTACCTCAGTAATTTGTATGTACTCACAGTCAAACAAACCATAAATTCCTTACCTGTTTCTCCTAAATGCTCTCTTTAAAAACAAGTTAAATTATATAGTTGCTGATCAACCCTTTAGGCAATACATACTACAGGATAATAAGGTGTTAGGAACTTCTGTCTCGAATAAAGAGCTTCATAGAAGGCTTTGGCTTTTGGCCAGAAACTGTAACTGCATGTTTGGTTTAGTTTGGCCTGCTGTCACCTCTGAGTCGTACTTATACTATCTATTGCTCTAACTGAGGAACAGATTTGTCCTGACACCACTGCTGACGTCACACATCCAGCTACAGCTTCCTTTTCACTCCAAAGAGAAGAATCATCCACGAATGACATTGGTTCTTACAGCAACCTTCCTGCTTTATGAATGGCAATGGGGAGATTCAATTTTAGTTTCAGTCGTTTATCGTAGGAGATTACCTGAAGAACACTTAAACTGGAGCATGGCTAATAGCTGAGGAATGCTTTCTGGGTGATTTTCCTTTTTTATCATCAGAAAACACATCACTGAACATTGTGATCTTCTCATACATGTGTAACTAAAGGTTTTTTAATACACATGCTCATACAATTTTGATTCCTGTTTAGGATTAGACTATTGGGTTTTACCCAACCCACAGAATATCATCTGTCCTGGTTTTGAAACCAAGAACAGCCAAATCCAGGTCAAAGCTTCAAATCATTATCGAACAAAACCCACTTTACTCATAGTCAACGTTACCTGCTTGGCACAGGGAAACCAAAGAAGTCAACAGGGAACATTCAGCCAATAGACCCTGTGCATGATAGCATGTGCTAGTTCCGGTTGAAAAACTCCGGGTGCTACAGTTACTTCCGGTCCCGCTTACAGCGCTGTCAAAATGGAAGAAGCCAGCAGTACACTTTACTTTTCCAGATGCCTAGGCAACTTGCCTAAAATTTCTGTTGACGATGTTTATCGTCTCGTTGATGATTTTTCGTCAGCTCCTCAAAGCAAACGGGAAAAGGGATTCAGATTTTTTATATCCCAGTACATATATAACTTTGAAGGTAAGTGGCATCACATCCTACATAATTAGCGCTACCTTAACTGTAGGGCTTGCCAAACATGTACCTTATCATTTTATTTTCTAGTATTTATACATTACTATTTTTTGCTTAGTTAGCTACTAGAATCCACTTTACACTTTAGTCTTTGGTACTTAGTTGCGCTTCAGTTGCGCTTCAGTGTCCCGCCCGCGGTACACTTTGAGATCTGCATAAAGCAATTTGCTAAATGTTTGAAACTGCAAACGCTATTATACAAACACTATACGCCGATGGAAAGCTTAGATTCTCATGAATCCGCCGGTATAAACCACTTTCAGATGTGATTACTACAGCGGGTAATATAAACACATTTGTCCGACAAACAACGAATATCCATCCATCTGTTCTCTATACACGGCTTCAACGTACACAGCGCGACTCACATTTCCGGGTTCATTATTACACACGGATGAAAATATTCCACAAAAAACGGCCATAATCCAACCTTGGACATCCAGACGAAACAAGCCAGTAACATATTTTGTCCAAAACATGTCTTGAAGTCGGTATATACTCCACGAATAGGTCGTTTTCAAGGAAATGCACCTCGCGATGCGCGTCCAATATTCCCTTTATTTCTCGTCATGTTTTTATTTACAAATAGAATATTAGCGATTTTTTGTACTGAAAATGGCTGGAATTGACTGCAGCTTAAAGGGTTAGTCGAGTTCAGCAAAACATTCAACCCGGTCTCACGGGGATTCGTGAAACTGTCACGTAAGTTTTAGTTTCGGTTTCGTGAGCACCAACACGATTTCGTCATGTTTTTCGTGCCGCTCACCACGAAATGTTTTTCGCTGTGGTAATCACATCTGAAAGTGGTTTATACCGGCGGATTCATGACGATCTAAGCTGTCCATCGGCGTATACTGCTTGTGTGATCGCGTTTGCGGCCGCCGGCCGCCGGACATTCTTGAAATTCCTATGCAAATTGGTAAGTGTACCACCGGCTTATGGTTAGGTTATGGTTATGGTTATGGTTAGGGTTATGTTTAGGAACGATGTCATGCAAAATATAGCGTTGGATTCGCCACGGTTTTACATTAAAAATATAATATACACATTCTTTTGAAATACGTTCTGAGTGGCACGAAAAGTCCGCCGTTTAAAATACATTGGTGTGCATTTCGTGGTGAGCGGCACGAAAAACATGACGAAATCGTGTTGGTGCGTACGAAACCGAAACTAAAACTTACGTGACAGTTTCACGAATCCTCGTGAGATCGGGCTGAAACATTTTATATTTGTAGTTTTGTTTGAACAAAATGGCAAATGCTTGGATTTCCTCTATATTTGATTAGGTGTCAAAACGGAATAACAAATGATTGAAGAGTGCACGGATTGTTGTTATAGTTTATCAGATATTTGCTGTTTGATCAGTGACTATGCACTAATATTCCCAATCCTCAGCTCAGCGTGAAACATTTTTTTCGTCTAATTTTGGCAATCCACTGAGCCCGCAAATGCCGGTCTTTTGGAAAACGGTGAAGGCTTATAGAACCGTTATAAACACCAGAAGCCGAACATAATGGTACACTACAGTACCTTCCATATCGACCTTGAACACGCTGAAATCTGATTTTTTGTTTTGCCGAGAAAACAATGCTTTTCTTTTTTGATTCCATGTTATCCATGCTGCGAAACAGCCTCCGGAAGGACCTGTAAGCCCTCCCGGTCAGAACCCGGAAATTAGCATTTTGACGTGCACAGGGTCTATTAGTGTCAGTTCAGTTTTTATGGGCCTGAAGACAAAACAAGTGCTGCGTGATAACATAACTATTTTACACCAGACCATTTAGAGGTCAGTGGAGCTCACTCTTCTATGTTACTTAGCATTATCAAACTTATTGTAGGTGAGTCTTGCCACTTGACAGTAACTTTGGTCATGTCCCAGGATAGGTAGTTCAGGCTAGCAAGCTCAGTTCCTTATCTAAAAGAAACAGGAGAGAGCCATGACTGTAATTTTGATGGTCACTGGGACATAAAACTGGAAGTATTGAATCACCATCCAAAGCACTTTAAAAAGTCTGGTCACGTTGCAAAAACAGTAACCCCAAACAATGATTTGATCATTTGATCTGTTGAATTCTATTTCAAATTCTTCAAGTGGCGAATCTCTCTCTCCTTTGCGTTGATGCCCTCTCAGAGGCGCTATCTCGCTCCCAGTAGGAAAACAAACCGATCCACTAACTCTTTTATTCCTTCCACCATCAGGCTTTAAAATGACAGTAACAGTGTTGTTTTGTAGTTTTTAATGTATTTTAGGTATGTATGGATATTGTGCACTTTGTCACTGTTGCACTTTATTGCTCTGCTCGAGGTTTCTTCCCTGTTAAAAGGGTGTTTTCCTTGCCACTGTCGCCTTTGGGCTTGCTCTGGGGGTCAGGCATATGGGTTCTGTAAAGCGTCTTGAGACAATTTGACTGTAATTGACACTATATAAATAAAATAGAATTGAACTGAATAACATTTGCGTATAACTTGACCACCTGTGGAGCAGCTGGTACACACTTTCTGACCTTCACTTGACCTTTGACAGATCCAAGTATGTGGAATGTATGTTTAATGTCCTGTCCTGCTGCAACCCATGTCTGCAAACTGAATTGCCCCTAGGGGATAAATAAAGTTATCTGAATCTGAATCAAAACGTCTGTGTTTTAATATCCTAAGCATTCACATTACTCAGACTTTGGATAAAAGTATCCGCTAAATGAAACTGTAAACTGTAAATTGTACTTCCATGCTATTCAGTGTAACTCAATTAACTATTCAATGTGTGATCATCTTCAGGGTTACTTAGTATTTCACAGGGTTCAGTGTTTGACATTTGAGTATTCTTCAGATGTAAAATAAGGTACTCTGTTTAGTCTGTCCCTTGATAAACCGTGGCAATTCCTCACAAAACTTTCTCTGTCATTAAAGGTAACGGAGGTTATATTTCTGTTATCACAAAATGTACTTAAAATTCTCAGGCATATTAAACACTTTAAGATTTCCTCTTCAAATGCCCCAATGGAAACAACATCATAGACGTTACCATTTTGTTCAAAATATCCATCTTTAAATATTAAAAATGGCTTTGAGGTAAAATCTCATGAACATTTGCTTTCAGTCTTTTTTTTTTAACTGTGATTCATTGAACAGTGCTATTATAGTTCTGTTAACGTGTTCTGCTGTAAATAAGTGTTTTTCAGAGCATTTCAATGCAGTTCAAAATGTATAGGGTATTGCTTCTGTTTCACAAGTCACAATTTATATATATAGCACATTAGGGCTGGGCACGTTTAGACGTTTGTAATGTAACATTCATTAATTAATTCATGTGAAAATTATTTTATCGCACGTTAATGCAGGTGTTTTTTTTATTGTTGTTACTGTGAAAGTCCACTGCTCACTGGCTGCAACATAACCCCCACAACAGACGAGGGACTACTATACTTTAAAATTCATTATTTAATTTTATTAATTAATCACGATTAATCCCAGAACATCATGGGATTATTGCAAAAAAAATTTAATTGTTGCCCAGCACTATATATATATATAGATATGCATATATATATATATATATATATATATATATATATATATATATATATATACACACACATATATACATATGGAAGCAAAATATACAGTGACGCTGAGGGTAGCGCTGTGGTTAGACTATGGCAACATAGCAGTAAAAGGGTCACAAAGTTAGCATATGAGTACAGTCCTCATAGCTTAAATACAGCATATTTCCCTGTTTAAAAATATGATGATCTAATAGATTAGAGATACAAGTCAGTTTCAGTCATGTGGGAAGCACTTGGAGTTACTTTTCTGTCTCTTTGTCAAGACACTGTCTAATCTTGCATATCTCCTACTCCATCATTGCCATCATTTTCATGCTTTGTTGTGGTATGTATGGTTGTGTGTGTGTGTGTGTGTGTGTGTGTGCGTTTGTGTGCGTGCGCGCGCGTGCGTGCGTGCGTGTGTGTTTGTGCGTGTGTGTGTGTGTCACCTTTTCTATTACACCTACCAGGATGGATGGGCATAAAATGACATATGAGTTTATGGTGAACACCAGTGTTTTCTCAGAGCCCAGTCACTTCTTTCGTTAAATCTGTCACAAATTCCCAATGGCAGCCTCAGTCAGTAGGAACATGCATTGATTACTGTACTCTAATGAAGGCAAAACAAAAATATAATTCCTCCATTTCCAGCTCTTCCTGGGGGATCCCGAGGCGTTCCCAGGCCAGACGAGATATATAATCCCTCCTGCGAGTTCTGGGTCTACCTCGGGGTCTCCTCCCAGATGGACGTGCTCGGAAAACCTCCAAAGGAAGTCTCCCTGGAGGCATCCGAATCAGATGGCCAAACCACCTCAACTGACTCCTTTCGATGCGAAGGAGCAGCGGCTCTACTCCAAGCTCCCTCCGGATGTCTGAGCTCCTCACCCTATCTCTAAGGCTGAGTCCAGCCACCCTACAGAGGAAGCTCATTTCGGCCGCTTGTATCTGCGATCTTGTTCTTTTGGTCACTACCCAAAGCTCATGACCATAGGTGAGGGTTGGAACGTAGATGGACTTCGCTTTACGGCTCAGCTCCCTCTTCACCACGATGCTTACAACGCCCGCATTACTGCTGACGCCGCACCAATCCGCCTGTCCATCTCTCGCTCCATTTTCCCATCACTCGTGAACAAGATCCCAAGACACTTGAACTCCTTTGCTTGGGGAAGAAACTCCCCCACAACCCAGAGGGAGCAATCCACCGGTTTCCGGCAGAGAACCATGGCCTCGAACTTGGAGATGCTGATCCGCATCCCTGCCGCTTCACACTCAGCTGCAAACCGCTCCAGTGCATGCTGGAGGTCACGGTCTGAGGACGCCAACAAAACAACATCATCCGCAAAAAGCAGAGATGCGATCCTGAGGCCCCCAAACCGAAAGCCCTCCCCACCACGACTGCACCTTGAAATCCTGTCCATGAAAACCACAAACAGGACTGGAGAGAAGGGGAAGCCCTGGCAGAGTCCAACACCCCCCAGAAACGTGTCTGACTTAGTGCCCAGTATGTGGACACAGCTCTCACTTTGGTCGTACAGGGACCGAACGGCTCGTAGCAACGAGCCCGGGACCCCATACTCCCACAGTGCCCCCCACAAAGCCCCTCAGGGGACACAGTCATAGGCCTTCTCCAGATCCACAAAACACATGTAGACTGGCAGGTCATACTCCCATGACCCCCTCAGCAGCTCCGCAAGGGTAAAGAGCTGGTCCGCTGTTCCACGACCGGGACGGAATACGCATTGCTCCTCCCGAATCCGAGGTTCGACTATCGGTCGGAGCCTCCCTTCCAGCACCCTAGAGTAAAATTTCCCGGGGAGGCTGAGAAGTGTGATACCGCGGTAGTTGGCACACACTCTCCGGTCCCCCTTTTTGAAAATAGGGACCACCACCCCGGTCTGCCACTCCACAGGTACTGTACCCGATGCCCACACATTGTATAGATGTGTCAACCAAGACAGTCCAACAATGTCCAGAGCCTTCAGCGTCTCAGGGCGAATCTCATCCACACCTGGCGCCTTGCCACCGAGGAGCTTCTTAACTACCTCGGTGACCTCTGCCATGGATATGGACGAACATCCCCCCAAGTCTTCAGGTTCTGCCTCCTCCATAGAGAATGTGTTTACCAGGTTCAGGAGTTCCTCGAAGTGCTCTTTCCACCACTCGACGATATCCCTAGTACGGGTCAACAGTTCTCCACCCCGACTGTACACAGCCTGAGCGAAGCCCTGCCTCCCCTTCCTGAGGCATCAAACGGTTTGCCAGAACTTCCCCGAGGCCGACCGAAAGTCCTTCTCCATGGCCTCCCTGAACTCCTCCCACACCCGAGTTTTAGCTTCCAGAATCGCCCCAGCTGCTGCCCTTTTGGCCAGCCTGTACCTGTCAGCTGCTTCGGGACACTCTATGAGTTGTGTACTTGTAAAATAATTTCTTGTGTCGATTTTTTTCTTCCGACGAGTACAACACAAAAATACACATTCACAAAATCGTAATTCCGGGTGCACAAATCACATTTACAGGTGCACAAATGATATTTACAAGTGCACAAATCCTTCTCTACAAGTCACATATTTCAACACTGACATGCTCACATTTTGCACCTATTGTTGCAGCACACTAAGCGCAAAACATACTTGTGCACCTGTATTGTACGAAGTGAAGTTGAGGTGAGAATTTGAATATGTGCAAATCTGAATGTGAACTTGTGCAATAAGTATGTGAAATAATTTACCACGAAAATAGCTGTGTCCTCTAACACACAAACACAAATTGCTACTTACAACCACTCAAATCCTCCCCATGAGTCACACATTCTCTGTTTTCTACAGGTGCAAATCAGAAATCGTACTTCCGGTCCCGCTGAGATATTTGGTGCAAAACTACAAAGCAAGCCGATCTGTGTATAAATTCTATGCTCTGAGATTGACAGAGTTTTCGGCCAGTCAGAGAGACGCTTTGCTCGCCCAGTCAATCAGAGGTTTTTATTCCATCCAAGGTCGGTCGTTTTCGTCCCACAGTTAAGTAAAGTTGGAAAGATATTCACAGATTTGGACTTCTGGCATCAGTAACTCATGAGATATATGTTGTCAAAACATAAACGATACCTCTTTCAAATCATTGTAAGCCAGACAATGTGCTACAAGGCCAATTTTATCAAAAGTCGCTGTATTTAAAGCTGCAGAAATAACATTGGCAGCTGGCAGTGTGATGAGTGAACAGGGGCCGTCTGCAAATAGCAAAACCGCTGCAACAGCGAAAAGAGACACTACACAAATATTCAATAACTTCACTCTTACACACTGTACAGTCACCAAAATCACTGGAGTCATCAATGGGCTCCTGCTGGTCATACTACAACTCTTGCTTTGGTGCTAAATGAAAAATCAGAATTTTTCATTTAAAATTCAAGGTGTGAGAGTGAATTTTACCCCAGACCAAAACCCTCTTATATCTGATAAGAGCCTAACTTGTGTACAGCTTCTTCAACTGTGGCTGTTGCACAACACACAATACCAAGGGATATTTTTGTATTACTAATAACATAATCCATCCATCCATCCATCAATTCTCTATACACCGCTTTATCCACACTAGGGTCATGGGGGGTGCTGGAGCCTATCCCAGCTGACTCGGGTGAAGGCAGGGGACACCCTGGACAGGTCGCCAGTCTGTCACAGGGCTACATATACAGACAAACAATCACTCTCACATTCACACCTACGGGCAATTTAGAGTTATCAATTCACCTCAGCATATTTTTGGACTGTGGGAGGAAGCCGGAGTGCCCAAAGAAAACCCACGCATGCACAGGGAGAACATGCAAACTCCATGCAGAAAGATCCCAGGCCGGGATTTGAACCGGGGATCTTCTTGCTGCAAGGCGAAAGTGCTAACCACTACCTCACTGTGTAGCCCTAATAACATAATAATAATTTTAAAAAATTCCTTAAAATTCAGATTTTTCATTTAGCAACAAACAAATAGTTGTAGTATGACCAGCCGGAGCCATTGATGACTCCAGTGACTTTGGTGACTGTACAGTGTGTAAGAGTGAAGTTATTGAATTTAAATACTCACAACAAACAACAACAACAAAGCAAGGGTTGCAGTATGACCAGCCGCAGCCCAGTCATGGCTACAGTGATTTTGGTGACTGTAGCCATGAAGTGAAGTGCGTCTACTGTTCATGCACAATTGCAATTCTCACAGCGTTAGCCTAATGTTAGCCTGATGTGACCTTGGCATGAACCTGGCGTGTGAGGATGAGATCGCTCCAAGGACTGTCATGAACAAACGCCCATTCCAAAGAACTACCTGCATCTGTCATGAAGAGACTTACAATCACCTTGCAGAGAGAAGATCCCTGGTTCACGTCCCAGCCTTACGGGGATCTTTCTGCATGAAGTTTGCATGTTCTCCCTGTTCATGTGTGAGTTTTCTCCAGGTTCTCCGGCTTCCTCCCACAGTTCAAAAACTTGCAGAGGTTAATTGGTAAATCTAAATTGTTTGTAGGTGTGAATGTGAGTGTTTGTTTGCTTCTATAGGTAGCCCTGTGATAGTCTGACGACCTGTGCAGAGTGTCCTTTGCCTTCACCCAAAGTCAGCTGGGATAGGCTCCAGCCCCCCACGACCCCAATGTAGACTAAGCAGTGTTTTGATAATGGATGGATGGAGGGATAGATGGATGAATGTTGTATATACAGATGTGTTGTGTCTGAATGAATTCTAATTCGTAAGTGTGTTTGTGTTTCCTACAGTTTGATCCTATGGTGGGAAAAGTAGCTTAATGTTGCTATTATGGGTTTTGGATCTGTCTTTATGTCTGCCTGCTTTGAGGTCAGAGCCTTTTAACTCCACGGTTTACAGTCTGAATCTCTTCTCAAACAGGAAATTAATAGGATAGTGTTCCTACATTTATATTAAGAACGTAGTCAGTAGTCACAAATAACGGCAGCAGCTCTCATTCACATCAATATGTCATTTCCATCATGAATGCGCACTGGATGCCAATATCCTTGAGAGAAAATTTCTGGAAGGTATGAGCATTCAGTGATTTCTAAATTCATTGTTTAGAACTGTTTGTTTTATTTAAAAAAGTTATTTTGTAAGATATAATTGAAAACAGTCATTGAGGAGAGAATAATGTGCCAATAATGCGTTTTAATACACTTGTTTAATCTCAAGCACTGTCCCATTGAACAGAAGATTTCCTCTAAAGGAAAATATTCACTTCTAGTGTATTCTTACAGCCACACAGTAATAGGCTAGAAATACCAGATTTTCGTTTGTGTGGAAGGTGTACAAGATTTAAGAAGAGCCTGGCCAAGAAAAAAGAGTTACTGTGTAAATTCCTTCAGCAATCAGTGTCAAACTCCACTGTTCGTACTTCAAGAGCCATTAGGGTATTAATGGAAATGGTGAATAGTATGTGACAAACTAATTACTTTTCTATTCAACATAAATGGAAAAACAAAAACTGGATGACATGTTTGGTAATCCATTTCAATGAACTTCTAAAAAGCAAAAAAAAAAAAAAAAAAAAAAAAAAATATATATATATATATATATATATATATATATATATATATATATTATTATTATTATTACAGATTCATTATAAAGGCTGCATACAGCAGACAGCACTCCCAAAATACTGTTTTTGTCTTTAACCAGTGTTTCAAGCATTCATTTAAGAGTACTGATTGGATGTATGATTCACCATAAAGTCCCACATGAACAATTGAAAGTCCTGTAGAATACAACCAAATTGTGAGGAGTGCAATTGATATCCTGCTCGTAACAATTAATCTGTAGATTCTTTGGTGTCCATTCCGAATTAATAAATTACTGTAGTTGTGCATAAAAAGACGTATATAGAAGAAAGAGAACATTCCATTACACTTTCAGAACGCTCATGCTGGCATCTTCAAATAATAACAGTCGTAATAATAAGGATAATAATAATAAGAAGAACAATAATAATAATAATACATACCTAAACAAATATTCAAGAAAGCAATGGGAAGTGTCTGAAGAGACTGACCTGCTTCATTAAGATGTTTTCAATCTCTGGGAAGATGTAATCTAACCCACCAGCCATGGGGAACACAACAACAACCTCCTGGCAGCAAACTATCCATCCATCTATTATCTATACACCTCTGAATCCTTATTAGGGTCGCAGCTGGGTTTGGATCCTCTCAGCTGACTTGGGACATCCTGGACAGGTCGCCAGTCTATCGCATGGCTACATATATAGACAAACAACCACACTTGCATTCACACCTATGGACACTTTGGAATAATAATCAATTAATCTCACCATATTTTTGTACTGTGGGAGGAAGCCAGAGTACCTGGAGAAAACCCACGCATGCACAGGGAGAACATGCAAACTCGATGCAAAGCAGGGCTCTTCGAGCTGCAATTTGAAAGCGCTAACCACCACACCACTGTGCAGCCCAGCTGCAAACTACTGCAGTGAAAACGAAAATTAAACTTTGTGGTGGAATATCTACTTTAATCATAGTGCTTGTCTCTCTGCATACACATGTTCCACCACAACAATTCTGCAAGTCTTTTATTTGAGGGAACACCAAAGCTGCATCCTTGGCTTAGCTCTGCCCATGATGACTGTGACCGGAGAAGGACAGACAAGTAGAGTGAATGTTTTGTTTGCTTTTTCGTTTGTTTTTGTTTGGTTTAGTTTTTGTGGGGCTGGGACTTCAGCCCGTTCATTTCAATTAATTAATTAATTTATTTATTTATTTATTTATGTATTAATTACAAAAAATAATGAATTAAAAAATAACACATTCAATCACATTTTTCTCAGTTCAGTTTCTGGCACACTGGTAATACTAATGTACATGCTCTAGCCCGGTAGGTGGCAGTAATGCAAATGCAAATATGGTCTCTTTGCCAGCCATGAAGAAGATGTGCAGGATGCACTGAGTGCACAAGAAAGTTTGGTGAACAGTGAAGGAAGACGATCAAATTTTTAAGCAATATAATAATCTGATTACAGACTTTCTGTGAAATGGGAAAAAAGCAAGAATAGCCTAGAAAAAATTGTTTGTCTCAAGAGAATGTGGTGGATTGGCCCTCCCTAATATGGAGTTGTATAATATTGCATTTGAAATGAATAAATTAACAAGACACTGGACTAATTATGGATCTAACCCAAGATGGGTAAAAATAGAGGAGGTGTAAGCAGCTCCATTTGGAGTTGTAGAAATGGTATCCCAGAAAAATATAGGAATACAGACAAAAGAGAGAAGCTTAATTTTACAGCACTCCCAGTGGCCATGGGCGAGGACACACAAACTTTTGGGGCTTTCACAATATAAGCAAAGCTATTCTTCTATATGGAATAACTCTTCTATCTGTATCAGAAAAAAGTTTTTTTTTGGGATACATGGATGACAAAAGGGATACGTGTTGTTAATGATCTTTATAAAGACTCTATATTTATATATATTTAAGACCTTAAACAGCAATTTAATTTAAATGAAAAAGGGGATTTCTGGAAGTATTTGCAGCTCAGGAGTAGTATGAAAGTGATTTTTAAACCTGAAAGGATAGAGGTAGAGGAGAATGAGATCCAAATTTACCCCGTACTTCATATTCTGCATCAGGTTTTTATTAAAAAAAAACAAAACAAAGTCAAACATACAAAAAAGATTGTGTGAAAGTCTGAGATTGCTATGGCAGGAAGATCTTGGTAAAGAGATTAATGAGGAAACATGGCAAGATGTGATTTCAAATGTGGGGTGGGCTGGGGATGCAAAAAGCAAATTTATCCATTTAAAATTGTGCATCGATATTTTACACCTGAGAAGTTGTTTAAAATGGTATTAATATAGGACAAAAAGTGTTGGAAATGCAATACGGAAGAAAGTACATTTCTTCATGCTATATGGGACTGTCCAAATGGTACTTCCTTTCTGGAAGATGATACTGAAAAAACTGAAGGAGTGGCTGCAATTACCTCTACCAGAATCACCTCAGCTATGTCTGTTGGGAGATAAGTCTCTCATACCATCAAGCCTGCATAAGGCAGAGCTTAGACTGATTTTAACAGGCTGTATGGTTGGGGCCAGAATCATTTTACAGAACTGGAAAAGCCCATATAAGCCAGAATTTGTAGAGTGGCTTACACTTATGACAGAGACAGTTGTCTTTGAAAATATGATCGCCAGGGTAAACAACGTCCCAAGTAAATTTAGCCAAATGCGGCAGGTTTTCCTGGCTCACATTAGTGATGCTTAATGTCTGTATAAAATATCAGTGATATTCATGAGATATAAAACTGATACGTGACTGCTGCCCCCCTTTTTTTTTCTCTCTTCATTGTCTTTTGTTTTTCTTTACTGACTCATGGTCACCACATATTTTGTCCGCATCATCTTGAGTAATGTATGAGACTTGTTCTTTATTAGGGTTTTGATTGTTCATTTGTCTAAATTAATTTATATGTGTATATGTGTGTATATGTATGTGTATGTATATATATATATATATATATATATATATATATGTGTGTGTGTGTGTGTGTGTGTGTGTGTGTGTGTGTGTGTTTGTGTCTGTTGGTTTAAAATGAATAAAAACTGAAATCACACACACAAAAAAAAAAAACAGTGAAGGAAGACAAGACCGCATTGCTTGGCTTGTTAGGTGGAAAATTTTCTTTTGAAGAACTTCCTGATGGTAGCTTGTATAACAGCATGGTTTTGTGCAAAATGTGCAACACAGATTTTTAATTTTTTTTTTTTTTATCACTGCAGCACTTCAAGCTAACAGTATCACCTCAATGCAAAACATGTTGCTGTGAGAACCAGAGCTAAGGTTAGCTACAACAGTCCAGGTACCGGCAAACAATGTATCCAGCCCATAATAGACCACTTTTCAAGACACTGAAAGTGCTTTAGTTTACAAAAAGTCGTAAAAATGTTAAATAGAATAGCTACAATTGCATGTTGAGTTCGCAGTAATCTGAGAATCTCGTAGACCATAGGTGTCAAACTCTGGCTGGCGGGCCAAATTTGGCCTGCAGTTTAATTATATTTGCCCCGTGAGGCAAAAACAAATGACTACTACAGCTCGTCTGCCGGTATTACACACCACATGTATCGCTAATACTACAAATCTGAGAATGCTCTGCTGGTGTTTTGGTGGGTTAATCAGGACCGGACCCATAAACATTGTGCTGACAGTAGTAATTGCGACCTCATGCTCCTGCTGCTGCCATGCTACCCTTCCCAAAAATGCCAAAAAGAAAAGCAAAAAACAGGGGCTTTCTGGACAGAATCTCTTTTAAGAAATCTAAAAGACAGACCTGTGTGTCTTGTATGTGGAGTCAACGTGGCTATAAAGCCAAGGAATACAACATTAAACGAAACACCATGACAAGTACAAAGACCTAGACATGAGTTAAAGGTGCCAGAAAGTAGAGAAGATGAAAGAAGTTTGGTTTCACAACAGACTATCTTTATAAAAGCCATATCACAAAGTGAGGCTGCTGTAAAGGCTAGTTGTATTGTGGCATCAGAGATGGCAAAATCAGCCTGGCCTTTCAAAAAGGGAGAGTTTGCGAAAAAGTGCATGATGAAAGTTTGTGACCTCATGTGCCCAGAGAAAAAGCAAGCATTTTCAAATGTGAGCCTGAGCAGAAACACAGTAGCTAATCACACGTGATCTAGCTACCAATCTATATGACCAGCTGATGGAAAAGGGAAAAGATTTCATTGCATTCTCTCTTGCTGTGGATGAGAGCAGCGACAGATCTGATTCTGCCAGCTGTCAGTCTTCATCCGTGGAGTGGACTCAAATCTGTGTGTTACGGAGTAACTTTTGCGATTGAAATCAATGCATGGCACAACCACATCAAAGGAAATCTTTGAAGAGGTTTCCAAATGCGTATCTGAAATTAAGCTGCCATGGGATAAACTCGTGGAATTAATGACTGATGGTGCGCCAGTGATGTGTGGTCAAAAGAGTGGACTGCTGGGCAGATTTCTGGAGAAGATGCAGAAGGTGAATGTGCAGGTGAGCAAACTGTTTATTACTACATCATACATCAAGAATCACTGTGTGGCAAAAGCCTTAAAGATGGAACATGTTATGAACACAGTAACACAAGTAGTACACTTTATAAGAGCCAGAGGTCTGAATCACTGCCAGTTCAAGTCTTTTCTGGAGGAGTGTGGTTTGAAATACGCAGACGTGTCGTATCACACAGTGGTCTGATGGTTAAGCTGAGTAAAAGTACAGAACAGATATTTCCAGCGATGTGAGGAAATATTTCATTTTCTCGAAAGCAAAGGGAAAGACACAGCAGAGCTCCGGGAGCAAAAGTTTCTTTGTGAGGTGGTCTTCATGTGTGACATCACGAACCATCCCAATACACTGAAACTGCAGCTTCAGGAGCGAGGTCATATCATCACAGACATGTACACTGCAGTGAGGGCTTTGAAAACTAAATTGTGCCTGTGAGATAATCAGATGCTGCAAGGAAACCTTGGCCATTTTCCCTGCCGCCAAAGATGAAATCGCTGATCCCATCCACCATGTTCTCATATGTACAGTTTGCTGAAAAACTCAATGTTGAGTTTACCCGGCGATTTGCCGACCTTGATGTCCAGAAATGTAGGTTTGAACTACTCACTAATCCATTTACAGTTGACTTGGGAAATGCACCAACCAACCTCCAAATGGAGCTGATTGAATTGCAGTGTAGTGATAAGCTGAAGTCAAAGTACGATGCTGAGGGTGCTGCACAATTTCCACATTTAATCCCTAACACAATTTCTCAACTCTGCACCCAAGCTGTGCAGATGCTCTCCATATTTTTAAGCACTTATCTGTGCAAGCAACTATTCTCCTTGATGAAGATGACAAAAACATCTTACAGGAAATCCTACCTGATGAACACCTCCACTCGATCCTGAGGATTTCCTAGGCTCAGAGCCTTAGCCCAGACATCGATGAACTAGCATTCAAGAAGAGATGCCATGTATCTGGCTTTGGCACATCAGAGTAGATCAGGGTGTCGCAAAATGAGCTATAATTAACAATTTCTTGATGCACTTTTTCTTTCTACTGCAAGGCATCAGCTTGAATGGTTGCATTAGAATAGCATTACTTTTTGACTGACAACTAAGTAAGGAAAGGATGGTTTTACCTTGCTTCATGTTTCGACTGCATCTGCAGTCTTCCTCAGAACGTTATCTGATGTGTGATGATGTGTACTTTTTATTGGGAGACTGGTCTGACAGATCTGTCAAAACCTGAGCCCCCTCCCCTGCCGTCCGGTGGTCTCTGGAGGATGGAATAACAGGTATGTGAGATGGTGTAGGCCCCCTCATCCTGGTTCATTGAATTGCTTGCCCGCTTTCTGATCTAAATGGCCTCCTTAATACATCGTTTCCATCCAAAGAGATACAGTTGAAACACGTCAGCAAGGTAAAATCATGCTTTCCTTACTGAGTTGTCTGTCAAAAAGTAACACTATTCTAATGTATGAAATGACAAAATTAACATAATCAAACTATTGAAAGGTTGCACATTCATTGAAGGATATTATTAGTTAACTGATTATTTATTGTTATTTTATTTTTAAATTTATTAATAAATTGTGAAAAAAGTTATGGTTTAAATTTAAATCAGAAGGCTGCAATTTAAAAAAGAGGCATATGATTTTTCTTTAAATTTTATCTAAGAAATAAATGCCATTGATACTTTTTTAATTTGAAATTTGATTTTGCACATGTGTAATATTCAGTTATATATCGTATAGTATTAAGCTTTGCTTATTCCATATTCTATCTTCAAGCAAAACTTATTTGGGTCCATATGAAAGGTTCATTGTTATATCTGGAGGAAGATTTTTTCAATAAATATCAATGTTGTGCCCGTGACTTTGTCCAAATTTTAATTTTTGGTCCACTGTGTATTTGAGTTTGACACCCCTGCTGTAGTCAGAGGAAAAATGCATAGATAAATATAAACATAAACATCGTTGTTTTTTAAGTTCACCTATATGTCTCTTCATCAATTCAGTCATCAACCAAAATGTATTTAAATTGAAAATTTTTGCTTGTTGTGTCAAATATTGCTGTTTGACAAAAAGCGATGAATCGTGATGAACCAGTTACAAAGCCTCAAATTAATTAATTAGTCTTTTTTTTTAATCAGGTCCTACCACTACAATTTTTTTTTCCTATACCAGAATGATGAGATCCAGAGTGCTTGACAGACCTAATTTTTAATAAAGTGAAACAACTGGGAGGTTTAGTGTGGATTGCGGGCGGTAAACTATATAGTAATTATTAATGAAGATGAGAAACTTCAAACAGCAGCTGCTTGTACCAGTATGGACGCAAAACTGCACTGGGTCTGAGCTTATCTACCAGCTGATCTTGAAGAAAAATCATTAATACTGTTATGTCTTGATATATTCAGAGGAGAGACTGTGCCACAGCACAAAGAGATTTTATGAGGTTAATGTTACATCAACAAATGGTTGCCTGTAATGTAGGAAGAACATTTGAAAAAAAAAAAAACATTATGACATAGTTTGTTTAACCAGTTTAGTAGTCGAGTGCAGAAAGCGGCATGCTGCGGTTGCTGTAGCCGTGCTGATGGTCAGAGCAAGGCACGGTTCACTTTTAAAATAAATTGTTAAGATAGTACATCTCAAGTGCGTGATGCATTATTACTTCAGTTATGAAAAAATACATATATTTGACAAGGGGGAAAAAAGTCCTGCTATTTTCCATGGCACTGTTCCACTATATGTCACACATGTGCCCTTGTGTGGAGTACCTCAGATTTATTAAAATGTAAATCATTTCCCACATTGAACTATTGTCAGTGAGAAAATGCACAGGAACTTAAGTCCAAATAATGCAGTTTTCTATTTGCAGTAATGATTTCGACTGAAGCAAAGTTTGGGTTAGGGATAGGGCTAGAACTGGAATATGAACTGTTTCCTAATGATTAGTAGACAGCAGGATTTAATAAAAGGGACAAGCTTCAATGGATTCTTATAAAATGCACCCCTTGAAGATTTTTATTTATTTATTTGTTTATTTATTTATTTATTATTTAATAGCACATTTCTGATGAAGGGATAATCTCAGGGAATCCCAGAGAAACCAATAAACCATAAACACACTTCATTGTTAATTCCAGCTTTTCTTAATGTGGGCTGTAATCACCCTGTGAACACATTCTGCCTCATCAGGCTGCTATGGTTGTTTCAGTTCCTGTTTACCCTAAGATCACCAGCATAATCCTTTACAAGGTCAAAAGCCAAGTTAATCAGGGCTCACATCAGTTTATTATTTTTTTATTTATTAATTTACAGCAGAGGCATCCTGTGACATTTACAAATCCCCAAATGTCACAGTTGATCACTTCAGTCAAGTCCAAGCTATTAACACCAGGCTTGTCACGAAAAACTTTTCTCCCGGCTGTCCTGCTCCTTTTGTCTACAGCAGTGCAGTGTTGCAGGCATTCAGAGTAAGAAAAAATAAATATTTAGCACATCTTGTGGTGGCTCTTGAGCCACTTTCTAAATAATTGAAATTTGAGTAATGTAGGGATTGAGGCATGTTTGCTTTAAGTTGCTCACATGAAATCATTCTGCTACTGCACAGAAACACACTGTTTTTATAATAGTTAAAATGTTTTTCTCCGCTGCTACTGTAATATTCTGTAATTGTCCTATTTCCTCCTGCTCCTGCAGGAAAAAAAAGGCGGATTTGATCCTGTTTTTGTCAAGATCAACATCTGATAAAACAGGATCAAATAAGGCTAAAAATGAATTCACAAGAAACTGCAACATCTAAATGCATACATATATTAAATCAAAAATATGTAATATTGTGGCGATTGAGACAATATACAACCAATGAAAATATTATCTGGACCTTGCTGATAATTTATGAATCCACATAAACACAACACATTGCATTACTTACTTATAATTGCCTATAATTCAATTAAACAGCAGCACTGACTGATTCATTGCAACAAATAACTGAATCATTAGCCAGAGCCCAAACTAATATTAGTAGCAGTAAAAAAAAATGTAATTAGTAATGACACGTCTTACTGAATTAATCAAATAATTTGAAATCATCATTGACGTCTTGCAAGGTCGAGTACATCTCATAGTTTAATTTATAACACAGCACCTCCCTGTCACTGTTGCCAGATCACAGTTGAAACAAAACAACTCAGTGAAGTGCCAATTTATAAGAATACCAAAGCTCTGATTTAGTAGTTAAAATGTAAGATACAGCAGAGACTTTTATTTCTACCTTAATTTTACACTGTATAATTAGCACTGATTATCTTCACAAGTCAGTTATAGCCTCAGAGAAGCCTGAATTATCGTCTGTCTCATTATTTTATTTGATATGAAACTGCCTCATGAACAGTTATGTCTGGATGTATATCACAGGCCTGATCATCATGCACACGGGTATTCTTCTCAAAGTCATTTAAATTTAGGTAAAACATCCCGAGTGACTGTGCTTAGCAGGACCTGATAATCACTGACCATCTTGATAGATTCTTAACTCTAATGTCAGTCGTACTTATAATAATAAACTGCAAAAAGTCATCTTTTTCTGAAACTTTTTGTTTTTTTAACTCTTTGTTTTCCAAGATGTTGTAGAAGTAGTGTACATGTTAGATTAAATCATAGTGTGGGTATATTTATTTAGATGCAATAAAATTCTGTGGAACATTCAACCAAAACAGCAAGCTCACTAACAGCCACTTCCTGTATCACAAAATGTGTCATATGTGTACTGCAAAAGCAACTTTCAGCAGAATTCACAAATATTAGACAATATAAAATTATCTCAAAATAAACCCTCCTGTGAGGAAGACAGAAGTTGAACATTGAAAAACCAAGCACCAGTCCAAGGAGTAGTATGAACAAATGAAATTAATTCATTAAAAAGCATCTGGCAGTATGAACAAAACAGTCAAAGCATACAGAAGAGCCCGACTCCACTGAACATAACACTGTGGGAAAGCAGCCCCGCTGCTGTAGTGCCCTCAGACAACACATTCCTTCCTCCCAGCAGAATTCAATGTCATAACTCAGCTTCCATTGGTTTGAAGTCCTAATATTTACTATGAAAAAGACGCTTTTTTGTAGAAGAAAGTATAACTGTACTGATTCTTTTTTCATTCAGTTGTAACTTGGTTGTACGGAAACACTGATGATTTGACTAAAACAAATAATGGCAAACTGCTACTGTATAAAAACAAGCTTTATTTGCTCAACTTCTCCATCCTTCATTACACATGCTGAGCATTTTGTGTTGCTGTGTTTTTAATATGTGTACTGGTGTGACGTGTCTTGATGGCCTGAGGGTTCAAAACATTGCTCAGATCATTTGAGTGCGTTTGAGTCAATCAGCCTCCCTGTCCTGTGACACTCATCATTGTCTGGTGACTGCAGTTAGGAGCACACCTGTTGCTAACAGAGTTATTTTCAAAAGTCAGGAGTGACTCCTGAGACAGAAAGGAAGTACAATGTGAAAACCTTTACACTTCTGCATGTGTGCAAATGATCATGAAAAATGGCACACACATTTACCAAATGCAACTTTATTTATTACTTTTGTAAGATTTAATTGAAAGATATAAATTCAATTAAATCTTAAATATAAATTCAGTTACATTTAAACTTATTAACTGTACTTTTGTAATTTCATATATGCATTCAAGTTGCACCTACTGTCACAAGTTGGATACATCTTAAGAGTTCTCATCAGTCTGTCTCAACACCCACCTGAACAGACAACTCAGTTCCAGCTGGCTCACCTCTGACCCGGACCAAACCTACAGCCTGGAGTTTCCAATTAACAGCAGCCAATAACAGCCTTCATTCAGCTCTGACGCTCCTACATCCACACTCACGGGACAACTTCTCACACGCACAGAGTATTTACTTCCACGTGCACAGACCAACCAGCTGAGGCGGTTCACCTCCAGTAAAGTCCTTACCGTGAGTAGCAAAGCCGGTGCTCCTCTCCGCTGATCCTCCTCTCGAACGGGAGACCGGATGCTCTGCTGCGCCCTGCGATCCGCCGCGCTCTCCTCCTCCTCCTCCTCCTCCTTCTCCTCCTCTTCTTCTTCTTCTCTGTGTGTGAATGTGTGTGTGTGAGAACACAGAGTGGAAAAGACTCACAGGGTGTGTGAGTCAATCAGTGTGTGTGTGTGTGTGTGTGTGTGTGTGTGTGTGTGTTTGTGTGCGCGCGCGCACGTGTGCATGTGTTACCGGGGAAGCGCGAGCCTGACGTGTGGCTGTAGTGTGGAGGACAACGGAGAGAGGCTGGTGTCGTTATGAAGGCTGCACCCCCCACCCCACCTCCGCTCCTCTCCTTAACCCTTGTTGAACCGGAGCTTAGGCTGACCGCTATTTTCTTTATTTACTTGATAATAATTAATCACACACACTGTTACAAGTGTGTAATTGTAAGTTCTGTTCAAATTTCGTCTCTCTACCTCAGGGTATGAACTTGTACAATGCATTGTTCTGCAAAAATAACTAAATTCCCCAATCTTCTCTCTACTTTTTCTGTCTGCCTCTTTACTAACTTTTCTAACAACGCCAACAAAAAAAGACCTTAAAAAATATTAATTGAATCACACATGGCCTCCTATTAATTCTGCCGACATTTCTTTCTTTCTTTTTTGATTTATTTATATATTACTGTTATTATTTTATATATATTTTATTTCAGCATATTTTAAACCACTTTCTATGAACAGTAGCTCTAAAATATGGACAGTCTGTGTTTCCTGTTGCCATTTACTGTCGATCCAAGTTTATTTGTATAGCACAATTCATGCACAAGGCAATTCAAGGTGCTTTTTGAAAAGGAAAAAAAAAGGTAGACAGATTAAAATCATAGAAACAAAACCTAAGAATAGACATTAAGATAATAAAAGTGCATTAAAAACAATAAAATAGACTGAGCATCTAAGAGAATGAGTGTGTGTGTGTGTGTGTGTGTGTGTGTGTGTGTGTGTGTGTGTGTGTGTGTGTGTGTGTGTGTGTGTGCGCACATATGTATATATATTCAGGTATGCTAGCTTTAAAATGTCAATTTCAATATGAAAATATTGATTTCTTTAGTTTTTAGTCATCATAAATAATCTTTCTTTAGCTTAGAATGAATGCCATGAGTAACTTCTAAATCCTCAAGGTTATTTCGTTTCACATTTTTACAGTTAACCAGTTACAGCACAGGTTAGGTTTGAGTTGTAATTTATTTCTGTCATCCCAACTTTGATTCAGATTTGTATTAACTGAGAATTTTTAGAACAGCTGAGATACATTAGTGTCACAAACTCATATTAATAGTATTTATTTACCTTTTAACTGACCACTTCTGTTCATTGGAAGTAAATAATTCAGATTGTGCTGATCTCACTGGTGATAAGGAGACTTCTTGTATTTCAAAATGTCCCCATGTCTTTGATGCAGACTCATTTCTAAATGCTTTTTCAATGCTGGATAGACAGAATGTTTTGTATGGGAGAATTCAGAAATTTGCAATTGAAAATGAAGCACAGTAAATAAAAGTAAAATTGAACTGCTCAAAGTACACAGACCAATTAAAACCCAGGAATCATTAATCAAGTCAATATATAGAGGTTATAAAACAATTAAAAATATAAAAGTTATTAAAAAACCTAGCAAAAACAAATGAATAGTAAATGATTTTTCAGTGATTCTGTCTAGTGAACTTTAATCTTGAGTCCAGCCTTCAGAACAGCCAAGAGAGACCCGTGTGACAACCTTAAGTTATGCCACAACTTACAGGGTGAGCTGTATTATACAGCGAGAATACAAGCCATGAAGTGCTTTCAGTGCTAATATCTTAAAATCACTTCAGAAACTGGGCTAATCTTGTCTTTTAAAAATTTCTTTCGGAGCCGAGCAGTCATGTTTGAATAGCAGGCATGACATCTTCCCGTTTTTGTTGATTCTCTTGTGCTAATATCTTTCCTGGCAACTCTAATATCGTGTAACAGCTGTTTAACTTTATTATTATTATTATTACTTGTAGTAGTAGTAATAATAATAATAATAATGATAATAATAATATGAAGAAGAAGAATGATTTTTAAACAAATTAAAAAGTAGACAAGAGTGTTTTCTTCAACACTGTAATAATTTGTAATTTGATTTTCGGCCTTCTCCTAAAAAGGATTCCCACATCCAGACTCCAGCCTAATGCAACCTGTATTATTGTGTTCATCAAAGACAGATGCATACCTGCATATTTTTTTTATTTCCCTTTTCACCTCTCCTTCTTCTACTTTGTGAAGAAGGTGCAAACATCGACCATAATTAATAACTTGATCATTATAAAAAAAATAAAATTTAATTCAATTTAAAATTGGCAGGTGGAGGTGGGATGTGTGTGATCTTCACTCGAACCTCAACCTGTGATCTTTCTGCATTGAATTTGCATGTTCCCCATGTTTTGTTCACATATCTGTAATCAATTCTTTTCCTTTTTCTCTTTGTTTCCAAATAGCACTAGTACTGAAAAATATATCAGTAATTACAATTCTTACTGTGTGGACAAGGTTTATGAGTTAGTTGTGGTGCAGTTACCAATATATCAGCCAATGTATGGTATGAAGCATTAAGAGTTATTAATCTTAAATAATAAAATAATTTTCAAATATTCATGTTGATGATTTTAATATACCATAATGTGCATTTGATTTTGGTGCATTAGTTAATTCACTTAGTTTAGAGCTTTTACAGTTTTAAGAATAAAAAATAGCAGATATTTGACATGATAAATGAGTCAAAATTGTTTTGGAAAAGTACATGAATCTTTTTGTTAAGCTTAACTACTCTTTCGTACTGTTTTCATGTTTTTTATCAGCATTTCTTTATCCCTGTTTTTCTCTGCCTTGTAAGCTTAGAAATGCAATAATAATAATATAAATAAATAAAATTAATAATAATAATAATAATAATAATAATAATCATAATAATAACAGTGTCATTCCCAATTACGTGATTTTTTGAAACAATCACAATCCTTATTTTACCACAAAAACGTGGCCGAATTATTCAGATTTGAACAGAATACATTTATGTCAATGAGAAAAAGGCACAGGAAAGTATCACTGTATATATATATAACCTACAAAAATATGAACCATATTAGTAATTTTAAAAATAGCAGGTAAATATATGAAATAAAATGAAATGTTTAAATGAAACTGCATTTGCAAAAACACTATAGATGCATTTCAGTTTATTTCCAGATTTCAAACTTACCTTAAAACATAGGCTGTTATTTTTTAACTGGAATTCATGGAATATGAAATTACAATTTAATTTAACTTGATTAACAAAATAAATTTTATTGATCACTGAAACTTCTCTCTGTTGTCTCCCTGTTTTTATTTATTTATTTATTTATTTGTAATCTGCTCTGCTGGAGGACAATAGAGGTGAACAAAAGATAGAAAGAAAAAAACACACCTCCCAACCTCAAAGCTTTGGTCATATTTTCCACCAGAGATTCCACCTGATATTGTTTGACAGACAAAAAGACCTTGTGCAGACAGGAAGCAGCATGTTTAGAGGCGCGTGAGCGGGTGAGTGTGTGTTGGGAGTAAGGGAGATTTTTAATATTGTGTGGGTAGCAATGGGAGAGTGAATGGGTGTTGAAAAAGAGAAACTGCCGAGACAGGGTTTCATTTAATCAACAGAGAGGGAAAGTAATGGGATGCACACACGTACATGTTCAACTGTGCACACAGCTTTAAAGATTTGGATGAAAAAGTGTCTGTGTGTACTCACACAGAGACACACATATTGTCTGCTAATGAAAAACTGTAACTCATAAGGAGACCCACACAAGCACATGTAGTAATTTTTGCAGGAAAAGGCCTTTTGTGCATGCAGACTTACACACGCACGCACGCACGCACGCACGCACGCACGCACGCACGCACGCACGCACTCACAAACTGAAGATGAAGATGTGCACAGATGTGCACAAAGTCCATATGCTGGGCAAGTGCTGCGTGTCTGTAATCAGTAGTAAGTGTACCATGGTGAGTCATTGACAATCTCTCCATCCATTTAGCTATGAGCCTCAGCAGACTGCAGCTGCCTGCTGTGTTTATTAAAAATATAACAGCCCTATTATACTCATTAGGTTATTGCTTGCACCGACACAGAGACAGACACACACGCACGCACGCACGCACGCACGCACGCACACACACACACACACACACACACACACACACACATGCTCAAACTCAAAATGAGTAAACTGATTCATTACTTTGATTCTAGTCTTTGATAAAATCAGATGTGGTCCATTCACTATGTTCCATCTTTAATGTAATGAAGATTTCTCCCTGACTGCAGACATTCGATATGTTTTTATTATTATGATTATTACATGATATTGAACTTGTGAAATCACCTCAGGGTGGTGCGGGTGGGTGTGAATTTAATTCAACAGTCTGTGAAACCTGAATTAACACCTGTGAGGGTTCAGCAGAGTCTTGTGTCTTGTGATGTTTCTTAGCTATGATCAATAACCGTATTATACATTGTGCATGCATCTCATAACAATTTGGGTGATTATATGTAGCATGGGTTGGCTTTTGTCTCAACCATGCAGAACCTCTTTAGAACAATAGAGAATCCTGGTCAAAATGAAAATTGAGCTGTTAGGCTGAGTTTGGCAGCATCATTTTAGACTTCATTGCAGGATGTCATACCAAACTGGAGGACTGTGGTCAGTCAAAGGAGGTTTTTATGGTCAGAATAGCTCTTAAAACTGTTAACTATTTTCAAAACCTTAAGAATTAGCAGTTTTAGTTTCATTGTGTGTACTGGCATTTCATGACAATATGACTGAGTGTCATAAATGATCCCAAAGCGGTTCTTAAATGGAGTGCACACGCTTGCCAGTAACAACTTTACAGCTTCAGCACTCCGTGGAACTGAAGATGATTCTGAATAAAAGTAACTTTGCTTATTTGACTGTGTGCCGGTTGTGTACGTATTAAAAATTTATCCCGCATAAAGTGAAGGAGATGTAGACACGGCTGTTTTATACTTGGGCATTTTGACGTCGTTATATGAGAAAGATAATAATGGTGAAGGAAATGTATATTAAACAGTTTACAGTTTGTCGTTATTGCTGTGTCAGATGTACTGTCTATCAATAAACAACATACACTACTATTCAAAAGTCACTTAGAGTGGGTCAGGGGTCACTTAGAAATGTCCTTATTTTTGAAAGAGAAGCAGTTTTTTTTTTTTAATGAAGACAACATTAAATGAATCAGAAATACATTGTTAATGTGGTAAATGACTATTCTAGCTGGAAATGTCTGATTTTTAATGGAATATCTCCATAGGGGTACAGAGGAACATTTCCAGCAACCATCTCCCTGTGTTCTATATGCTACATTATGGTAGCTAATGGTGCTGAAAGGCTCATTGATGATTAGAAAACTCTGTGCAGTTATGTTAGCACATGAATTAAAGTGTGAATTTTCATGGAAAACATGAACTTGTCTGGGTGACCCCAAACTGTGACAGTAGTATATATACAATCAACAAAAACACACTGGAACCTGAAAATATATAATCAAGAATCATCAGTTAGGGCAACAACATTAACTAAACAAAAAACATCCACATTCATGGTTGACGAATGTCGAAAAAGAACCTTGATAAATCTCAATAATTTCAAATTTATTGAGAATATGTGAGATAAGTTCAATGATCTCCATATGTTAATGTGCTTTTGGGAAACGATGCACACATTTAGTGACTGTTGTGATTCTTTTTCAGCCCAGTGATGTTGCATTTTTGTGTAGCAATAAAAGTTGAGATCTCTACTTTTGCTGCCACTAACACACAGTTCAGGCTGCTTATTCAGAAATCAGAGTGAGAAATCATGCCAACATTCTCTGGCCCATGAGGCTATTTATGTGTTCCAAAGTTGTTCTGATCTAAGCAGTCAAAGCAGTGCTCTGTAAAGTGCTGAAGAACTGAAGTTTATGCATTTATTTTTGTATTTTGTAATCTGATACATACAATTTTCTCACTAAGTTTGCATTATGTTTAATTATGTTCCATTGTAAATAAACAATAAATAAATAAATAGCACAAACATACATTAACTATAAAGAATATTTTGAAAAAGTTTAAACATATTGCAAACAAAAAGGAAAGGTGGAAAATGAGAACACTGAAAAGAGTTCTAATTCATGGCAACAAAAGGATTCATTTACATATAAATACTGAATGACTAGGCTGGTATGTCCAAAAAATCAACAGCAATGTTAAATATTTAGCATTTCTGACTCAATTAGGGTAGCCCCAGTGAACACATTTTTTTTTTGTTTTTTTTGTACATTTCAACGGTCTCTTTTGTCATTGAGTTGTAAATAGTTTCTAGCTGTTCCAGAGACTTGCTTTGGATGAAATTTTTCTGCAATCTATTTTTGAATTCAATAAATCCCAGCTCTGTTCTATAGGATTCAAGTCTGAACTTTGACTTGGCCAGTCCATCAGTTCCAGTCGTCCAGATTCCTTTTTCTTGGTCCAGTAGTCTCTGCACAGCTTTGAAGGTCTGCTTCGGGTCATTGTCTTCTTGGTATACCAATACCGACCATCAGGTTCAATCCAGAAAGGATTCCATGATGCACCAAATGTTGTGGCAGACCTTCGTCTTTATGATACCATGGATTTTAACTGATTTGCCCACAAATGGAACCCCATACCATAATGGAATCCCACTGTGTTTCACTGTGGGTCAATGCATCCAGCTTTTCTATACACATAAAAACAACCATGCTGACCGAGAAGTTCAAACTTGGACTATCCATTCAGAGTGTCTTCTTCCAGTCATCTCCAGTCCAGTGTATTTTTCTCTTTAAGCCTTCTTCCTTCAGTCATCTGCTATGGTCATTCTGGAGACTTGTGCAGATTCTGATCTAGAAGCATTAATCTGCCTGAAGATTTACAGTGGTCTTCAGTCTCAGTACTTCAAATCTTGAGGTGCCTGACTTTTGTTTCAGTTAGTTTTCATTCTCACCTCTTCTTTGGTGCATTTTGTTAGTATCAGTCTCTGCTATGGAGTCCAAAAGCAAACTTGACCACACTGGGAGAAGTACTTATGTCTTGCCCTATTTGTCTCAAAGACCATCGAAGATCATGGAATGTTTTAATTCAGACTCTGGCTTTCTCAGTGAGTTCCCTATGCTTCACCATTTAACAGGAGTGAGGAATTTCAAGCTGAATTCACATTTTTATTCACAAATTTGACTAGCATGTTGAATTCTCTGAGAAGTCAGAAATTAGGTAAGAATACATACAAAACTAAAACATTTTTTTCTGCTCAGGAATGCAAGCAAATAACTTATTTGGCATCTCAATCAAAAACAATAATGCGCCTTACTATTTCTTTTTTTGCAAAACTGTAAATTTGAAAAATTCAAGAATAGCAATAGCAACCCGTAACCCAGTATCTGGAGAGGTCAGAGAACGGTTCTTGGAACAGATCAAAGAAACCAAGACCTGGCCACTTCCATGCTCCAGAACATCCAGAGGATGGATGAAAATTCAAACACCTTGGTTGGACTGATAGGACGCATGGTGTCAGTGCTGGAGCGACTGTCCCAGAATAAACTGCATTGCCCACTATTTTGCCCTTTTCCAGAAAAAAAAATAATAATTTTTTGTAAATCTTTTCTTTTTAGTTTTTTGACAGATAATCATTTGTGCTTTCAACATGTCACACCAAGCTACACAGATAAACTGCACAACTGCGGCAGATATATCATTGAAGTATGCTTACATGACGTGTGTACATACATACTCACAAACAGTTTATCACATTTGGGAGACATTTATGGAAAATGTAAAAAGTCAACGCTATAGTGATAATATATATCATGACAGTAGGGCATTAAAGTAGAAGCATGCAATAGTGATTCCTCATCTCAAACTATTTAGTGAAAACAAAGCTAACAACAGTGGTGGGTATATATCACAATAAAAATGTCAATGTCTCATGACAGTTAGGACAGAACAGCAGCCTTCAGCTGAAATCCGGTACAACTGTGTCCCACCAGTGGCGTGATCACGGATATCCAGCAGCAGTTGACCTCTGCCTCGCAATTAACCTTAAGACCATCTATAAAGATGAACTTAGATATTATCAACTTATAGCATTTGTTTAACCGCTATATAGTGGATAACATAGTCGAAGCTAGTAGCTAAGCTAATGCTAACACGTTCAATTTTAAAGAATCAAAACATCTTTGACAATTACCTGTCTTCTCAAACGTAGTCGCTGTTGCCGTGACTACGATGAAGACAGGTAGCTAATCACAGAAGAGTGAATCCAAAGAGCAAATAAATGCAATAAAGTCCAATAAAATTCCTGTTTTTTTTTTTCTTTCTCAATTCCCTTCTGGGCTCTGCACATTCCATTTATTCAGAGTTTCATTATAGATATCGGACTTTCATTATATATATTCAGACTTTAATTCCATGTATTCAGAATTCTAGATTTTTTTTTATTTTTTATATATATATATTTAATTATATATGTGTGTGTGTGTGTGTGTGTGTGTGTGTGTTGTGTGTGTGTGTCATGCAACTTGATGGAGTCCAATATACAAAAAACTCTAATACCTTCATTATTTTTGCAATTTTCATCACATACACACGTACACGACACACCACACACACACACACACACACACACACACACACACACACACACACACACACTCATGCACACACACATACATATGTGTCTGCCTGCTGTGTTTATTAAATTGTTGGGTTGCTAAGTAGTGCGGGACCTAGTGGCCTAGCTGCGATAAAAGACAACAGCAGCCACGCACGCATGCACGGGGTGATGGGCCCCTCAGGAACAGAAGGGAGTGAGGCAGCGCGGGGCCGCTCCTCAGCCGGAGGGAGTGAGGCAGCACAGGGCCTCTCCTCAGCCAGAGGGAGTGTGGCGGCAAGGGGCCTCTCCTCAGCAGGAGGGAGTGACGCAGCACGGGGCCTCTCCTCAGCCAGAGGGAGTGCAGAGACATCGACCTGCTCTGGAGCTGAGGAGGTGCTAGACCCTTCTGCAGCAGGAACCGGGGAGCCACAGTGCCTCCTAGCGTCGCGCCTTCGGCGGCCAGGTTTCTTGGCAGGTGGCTCTGTGGCTAGTGGGAAAAATTGTCGGGTTGGCTGTGGGGTGGAATGCTAGTGACTAATGAATCAGCTAGCTCAGGAGCAGGTGGGCTGGGGGCAGGTAGGGTGTCAGACAGGGACTGGAAGAGTCAGGTATGGGAGGGGATGTTCAGGAGCTCCTTAATAGAATCCGGCAGGTGGCAGATTAACCAGGGTCTCTGGGCAGCTAACCTGCGACCCAAGGTCACTGTTATGTTCTTGTGATCCCCCTTCCATTCCTACCATAATTAAAGCAGAGTGTTAAAATATATAAAATTCTCTGCGCAGGAAGAAAAAAAGTCCAGGGGAGAGCTCAGAGTCCAGGTCAGGGCACCTGCTGGGTTCGTGTGTGGCTGGTCCATTCTGTTACTACGGGCAGTTTGAACCCAAGCAGCAGGCGACAGGCAGGCGGGTGAATTGATTATGAATTTATTGTACCAAAATCAAACTGAAAAGCACTCCATATGGGAGGCACGGGGAATAAACAGAACTGGGACCTAAACTGAAACTAAAAGCGACGGCACACGACTGTGGTGAGGGCTAAACTAAACCAAACAGGAGGGGGTGACTCACGTAATGTCCGGGGATCGGGAGACGAGGCAGTGGCAGTGTTGATGAAGCCGGTGGCGGGGATTTGGCAGGGACAGCGGAGCAGGCAGAACCAGAGCAGACGGGGGGAGAGCAGAGCGGAGGCGAGAAGATGGAGCAGGCGAGGCAGGCCAAGGGCCAGACGTGGGGAGTGCAAAGTGGAGGTGGGAAGATGGAGCAGGCGAGGCAGTCCAAGGGCCGGGGGTGAGAGACAGAGCTTGACTCGAGCTGTGCATTCGATGGAGAACCGCAGGTAATGGCCCAGCACCGGAGCTGTGGCAGAGCCAGGCTTTTATCAGCCACTGATTACGAGCAGCTGTGCTCCTCCGCAGTCGCCCGCAAACAGGCGAGCCAGAGCACAGGAGAGGGAGGGGCCGTGACACTTCTAGTGTTAGGAAACAGGAAACCTACCAGCATGAAACAGGGAAAAAAGCGTGAGTCTCACACTTGTACCACGTGTACCAATATATCCTTTCTATCCTCCTTTGTTATAGTTTGTAAACTGTCACACTAGCTCTACCTTTGCTCCTCCCAGATAAGTATCAGCAAAACTCACTGGGTCACTGGAGGCTCTTAGCAGTCGAAGTTTAACATAGGTTGGTGTTGAACATTCAAACCAAGAAATCAATTATGGCCTAATTTTTCTATGTTTTCCTATTTGTTGTTGCTGTCTATATTACAGTGTCTGCTGCTTTGTTGGAAGAACACAAGATTACAAACATTGCCAAAGCAGATTAGGTCAATTCCTTTGCAACATTGATCAAGTTGGTACAGTGGCGAGGGGAGTTTTTTGTTTCATTTGCGTTGCATATCAAAAATATGCAACACAGTTTATCAATTTCAAAGTATGTTTTTTGGTCTTGCTATTCTACACTACAGAAAAAAATAATGTAAATATAACCTTTCAATTAGTAGGTGCGCACAATCACTGTTAATCATAGGAACTGTGAAGGAGGTGATGTTTTAAGTGATCAGTTTAGGAAATCACACAACCGGTGCAATAGCTGCATGGCAATTATTGTGTGGTTAATGTTAGGGAGAGATTGTGGTCATTAATAAACCTATGTAAACATGAGTAGAAGGAGAAGCTATGAACTGCATATACTCATTCCTCATCCTTACTGAATAAAATAATCATGAAATGAACCTGGACATCAGAAAACAAAGCAACATCTCTTGTTCAGTCTGGCCCAAATGAACTACAGGCAAAAGTGGATAGTCAGTCCTGCAGGGAAGTTTATAATTCATCTGTGTTTGTATTGTGAGAGAAAGAAGAAAAAGCATGCAGGACACTGGTGTAAAGCTGGAGGCCACAGATAAAATCTTTTTGAATGTTGCTTTAAATGTCTTCACGGCCATTTGAGTCATTTTGGACTATCTACTCTGAGACTCTCCGAGACTTTGAGTATGATGTATGGCATTTCATTAGGCAGTATAGTGTTTTTGCCCTTGTCCTCTGCCTCTTCCATTACTTAAAATTAATATTATTCCAGATTAATATTTAATATAATCATACATAGGGAATGTAAGCTTCACTACATTACAATGACAAATAAATCAAGTGACATTTGGATGTGACTGAGAAATCTGTGGGATTTTCATAATAATAATATTTATCTCTATACATCTTGCCCATGATATATTATTGCTGGAGATAAGCCAGTCAGAGGTTATTGCCCTCCTGACACTCTCAGCATGACTCCAATATGGGTAAATTTCCTCTTACTAACTAAAAGGGTATTTTGCTAGCAGTTAATAATAAATATTAATATCTTCTGAAGTGGTGACTGTGTGAAGAGAGGCAGGATTATTCTCCCAGTGCCCAACTATGTCAGTGAAGATGCTTGAGAAACTAGAAAGAAATTCCAAGTACCAAAGACGGGAGAGAACATTATGAAATGGACTCTGACCTCTGTTTGCCTATCTTTGTTGTCAGAATAAGCTGTCATGTAGGAAGAAATCAGCAATGTTTTGATGTAATTATTCAATGATTTCACAGATTTAAAAAAAAAAAGCCTTTTCAATGCAATTCTGTTGTCAAAATGAAAACTGAATTTCATTATGAAATGTAAATTAATTAAAAAGTATGAAATGTAAAATAAATGATTGCATAAGTACTCACGCCATTTAAAGTGTCTCACCTAATTAAACACAGGTGCAGCCAGTTGGTACTAGAAGTCATACAACCATCTGAGTGTTTGAATTTATCTCAAGTAGTTTTAGTATAAAGGATTATACGACACATACGTAAATCTGCCCATAACAGGCTGTCTTTAAAGACTGAATGACTGTGCAAAAAAGAGATTACTGAGGGAAGCCACCAAGACACCTACAGATGTGGAAAAAATTGTTGGTACTCCTCAGTTAATGAAAGAAAAACCTACAATGGTCACAGAAATAATTTTAATCTGACAAAAGTAATAATAAATAAAAATCAATGAAACTTAACCAATGAAAATCAGACATTGCTTTTGATCCGTGGTTCAACAGAATTATTTTTAAAAAATAAACTCATGAAACAGACCTGGACAAAAATGGTGGTACCCTTAACTTAGTATTTTTCTTGCACAACCTTTTGAGGCAATCACTGCAATGATTTCTGTAGCTGTCAATGAGACTTCTGTACCTCTCAGCAGGTATTTTCGCCCACTCCTCACGAGCAAACTGCTCCTTCAGGTTTGAAGGGTGCCTTCTCCAGACGGCATGTTTCAGCTCCTTCCACAAATGTTCAATAGGATTTAGATCAGAGCTCATAGATGGCCACTTCAGAATAGTCCAGTTTTTTCCTCCTTTCCGTTCTTGGGTGTTTTTAGCTGTGTTTTGGGTCATTATCCTGTTACAGACCCATGACTTGTGACTGAGACCAAGCTGTCTGACACTGGGCAGCACATTTCTCCCTAGAATACCTTGGAAGTCATGAGGTTTCATTTACCCTGCACAGATGCAGCAAAGCAGCCCCAGAACATAGCAGAGCCTCCTCTATGTTTCACAGTAGGGACAGTGTTCTTTTCTTGATATGCTTCATTTTTGCGTCTGTGAACATAGAGCTGATGTGCCTTGCCAAAAAGTTCAAGATTTGTCTTGTCTGTCCATAGGACCCCCCTGATAAATCGCCACCTTATCACGGTGGAGGTTTGAGTGTCCCTGTGATCCTGGAAGCTATGTTGTCCAAGGCAATAGCCCCTGGTAGGGTCTCCCAAGGCAAATTGGTCCTGGGGGAGGGACCAGACAAAGAGCGATTCATAAAACCCTGATGACAGCACTCAAGATGGAAGCCGCTACCTCGAGCTACCTGAGTGCTGCCTTGTTGGAGTTCTCCCCGGAGAACGAGAGGGTCGCCTCTCTGTGTCTTCGGGTTGTGGAGGGGAAAACTCTGACTGTTGTTTGTGCTTATGCATCAAACAGCAATTTAGAGTATTCGGCCTTCTCGGAGTCTCTAGGAGGTGTCTTGGAAGCGATACCACCTGTGGACTCCATAGTTCTCCTGGGGGACTTCAACGCTCATGTGGGCAACGACGGAGAAACCTGGAGGGGGTGATTGGGAGGAACGGCCTGCCCGATCTGAACCCGAGCGGTATCTTGTTATTGGACTTCTATGCTTGTCATGGATTGGCCATAACAAACACCATGTTCGAGCATAAGGTTGCTCATAAGTGTACCTGGTAACAGAGCACCTTACTTCAAAGGTCAATGATCGACTTCATAGTCGTATCATCAGACCTGCGGCCATATGTTTTGGACACTCGGGTGAAGAGAGGAATAGAGCTGTCAATTGATCACCACCTGGTGGTGAGTTGGATCTGATGGTGGGGAAGGCTGCCGGACAGACCTGGTAAACCCAAACATGTAGTGCGGGTGAACTGGGAACATCTGGCGGAGGACCCTGTCCATGGAGTTTTCAACTCCCACCTCCAGAAGAGCTTCTCCTACATCCCGGGGGAGGTTGGGGACATGGAGTCTGAGTGGTCCATGTTCAAAGCCTCCATTGCAGATGTGGCTGTTAGGAGCTGTTGCCTGAAGGTCACTGGTGCCTGTCATGGCGGTAACCCAAGAACCCGCTGGTGACACCTGTGGTGAGTGAAGCTGTCAGGCTGAAGACAGAGGCCTTTCCTGAAGCATCTGATGGGTACTGGTTGGCCAAAAGGGCGGTGGCTGCAGCAGTTGCGGAAGCAAAAACTCGGGTGTGGGAGAAGTTCGAGGAGACTATGGAGAAGGACTTTCGGCTGGCCTCAAGGAGGTTCTGGCAAACCATCTGACACCTCAGGAAGGGGAAACAGGGATTTGCTCAGGCTGTGTACAATCGGGGCGGAGAACTGTTGACCCGTACTAAGGACATTGTTGGGCGGTGGAAAGAACACTTTGAGGAACTCCCGAACACGTCCTCTGTGGGGGAGGCAGAGCCTGAAGACTTGGGGGAATGTTCGTCCATATCCGTGGCAGAGGTCGCCGAGGTAGTTAAGAAGCTCCTTGGTGGCAAGGCGCCAGGTGTGGACAAGATCCACCATGAGATGCTGAAGGCTCTGACATTGTTGGACTGTCTTGGTTGACACGTCTATACAATGTCGCGTGGGCATCGGGTACAGTACCTGTGGAGTGGCAGACCGGGGTGGTGGTACCCATTTTCAAAAAGGGGGACTGGAGAGTGTTCTCCAAATACAGGGGTATCACACTTCTCAGCCTCCCTGGGAACGTCTACTCTAGGGTGGTGGAAGGGAGGCTCAGGAGGAGCAATGTGGATTCTGTCCCAGTCGTGGAAAAGTGGACCAGCTCTTTACTCTTGTGGAGCTGCTGAGGGGGTCATGGGAGTTCGATCTACCAGTCTACATGTGTTTTGTAGATCTGGAGAAGGCCTATGACCGTGTACCCCGTGGGGTTCTGTGGGAGGGACTGCGGGAGTATGGGACGCCGGGTTCGTTGATACAAGCCATTCAATCCCTATACAACCAAAGTGACAGCTGTGTCTGCATACTCAGCACAAAGTCAAACTCGTTTCCAGTGGGTGTTGGACTCCGCCATTGCTGTCCTTTTTCTCCGATCCTGTCTTTATGGACAGGATCTCAAGGCGCAGCCAGGGTGAGGAGGTTTTGGGACCTCAGGATAGCATCTCTGCTTTTTACAGATGATGTGGTTCTGTTGGCTTCCTCACATCATGACCTTCAGCACGCACTGTAGCGGTTTGCAGCTGAGTGTGAAGCAGCGGGGATGCGGATCAGCACCTCCAAGTCCGAGGCCATGGTTCTCTGCCGGAAACTGGTGGATTGCGCCCTCTCGGTTGTGGGGGAGTTGCTTCCCCAAGCGAAGGAGTTCAAGTATCTCAGGATCTTGTTCACGAGTGATGGCAAAATGGAGCGTGAGTTGGACAGGTGGATCGGTGCAGCGTGAAGTCCACCCATGAAGTCCACTTTGGCTCAAACAAAAAGGGATGGTGCGATCTGACACTGATGTACCTTGACTTTGGAGTTCACCTTTAATGTCTTTCGAGGTTGTTCTGGGCTCTTTTGTTACCATTCTTATTATCTGTCTCTTCCATTTGTCATCAATTTTCCTCCTGCAGCAACATCCAGGGAGGTTGGCTACAGTCCCGCGGATCTTAAATTTCTGAATAGAATAGAATAGAATAGAACTTTGTCATTGCAACAAGTACAACAAAATTGCAAAAGCCATTCAGTCAGTGCAAGACAGTGTGAGAAATACGATAAAAGGTGCATTGAACGACATGAGGTAGTTATAATGTAGGAGGTAGTGGTGTATATTGCACATTTCACATTTCACATTAACAAAGGCTATTAGCCTTTGTTCAGGACCCTTACTGTTGTTGGGTAGAAACTGTCTCTGAACCAGTTAGTCCTTGCAGTGATTGACCTGTACCGCCTGCCTGATGGTAACAGATTAAACATGTGGTGTGCTGGGTGAGAGGGGTCCTGGGTTATTTTTCCTGTCTTTCGGAGGTAACGGGAGCGGTGCAGCTCTTCAAGTGTGAGGAGAGGGCTGTCTGTGATGTTTTGGGCCGTGTCGATGATCCTGTGCAGTGAGGCCCTCTGAGCCACCGTGCAGCTGGTGTACCACACGCACAGACAGTACACCAGGATGCTCTCGATGGTGCACCTGTAGAAAGACACCAGCAGTCTCTGGGAGATGTTGTTCTTCCTGAGCACCCTCAGGAAGTGTAGTCTCTGCTGGGCCTTCTTCAGTAGCTCGGAGGTGTTCAGAGTCCAGGTCAGGTCCTTCTCTAAGTGGACACCCAGAAAGCAGAAGTCCTCTACCGTCCCCTCACAGTCCCCATTGATGATCAGAGGTGGAATGTCTGTTTTAGTCCTCCGAAAGTCAATGATGAGCTCCTTGGTCTTGGCTGTGTTGAGGAGCAGGTTGTTGTCTCTGCAGCACCCAGTCAGCTGCTCCACCTCAGCCCTGTATGCGGACTCATCCCCCCCCAAAGATGAGCCCCACAACTGCTGTGTCGTCTGCGAACTTGATGATGGTGTTACTGGGGTGCGTAGAGGTACAGTCCGATGTGTAGAGGGTGTAGAGCAGAGGGCTCAGCACGCAAAAATGCTAAATTTGTACATTATTTTATGACAAACAGTTTATATTTACACTATAAGTTCTGAAAAAGATTCATTACACATGTTTATGGTGTCCACAGCAAAAAAATCTAACTTTTTTCGACTTGGACTTTGTATTTTTTCTGCTATTTTAGGTCAAGTGTGTCCATACATTATATCAAAATGTCTAAATAATTATAGAATCACACAGGTGAGGTTGTGCTGAAAAAAAAGATACCAAGCAAAGCAAGATCAACAGCTTTTAAGGTGAAATATAAAGGTAAAATCAGAATTTGTCAAAAACGGACCTAAACCCCCCCAGGGCCCTAAAGGTTAACAGTGTTGTTGATTGCGACCTGGAGTCTCAGTTCATCCATTTTGTTGGCGAGGGAACGTGCATAATATGTGCAACTGTAGTCACAGGAACATCAAGCTGCTTGGAGATGGTCTTATAACCTTTACCTTTAACATGCCTGTGTATTATTTTCTTTCTAATCTCCTGAGTCAACTCTCTCTCCATCGCTTCCTCTGGTCCATGTTTAGTGTGGTACACACCATGCCACCAAACAGCACAGTGACTACTTGTAACCCTATAAATAGGCCGACTGACTGATTACAAGTTTGTAGACACTTGTGATGCTAATTTGAGGACACACCTTGAGTGAACATGTCCCTATGGTCGAATTATTTTCAGTCTTTTCTTGGGGTACCATCATTTTTCTCCAGGACTGTTTCATGACTTTATTTTTTAAAAATAGTTCTGGTGAACCACGGTTCAAAATCAATGTTCTGAACAGCTGATATCATCAACTGTTCAGAAGATGATGATTTTCATTGGTTAATTTTCATAGAATTTTTATTTATTATTACTTTTTGTCAGATTCAAATTACTTCTGTGACCATTGTGGATTTTTCTTTTATTAACTGAGGGGTATCAACAATTTTGTCCACTTGTCTACGACTCCTCTGTAGGAGTTACAAGCTTCAGTGACTGAGAAGGGAGAGACCGCGCATGTATTTCCAGGACTGGCGGTGTCTCCGTAAAGGAGCCCATTGTATCTGTATAAAGTGTGTCTTAAGAACTGAATTGTGAGAATCTTTCCTGCAACACATTGATAATTTGGCTGTACTCAAATCAGGTCCTAAATCATCTGGTAACAAGTGCATCAAAGCTTCTACATCACTCATTAGTTTACCATGAGTGCAGCACGTTGTCAGGTGGATAAACTAATGCTCGACTTGAAGAACATAAGTCAAATCAGGAATCTTCAGTGGATACTTTGAAGCATCATTTTTGAGGATGCAACTCTACTAGTATTAAGAGAAATAAAAAATGCAGCTACAGGTGAAATATAATTGTGGACAAAACTAAGCAAAAAAGATAGAAGGTTGGAAACCAAACAGAGAAATAGTTGACAGAAACAAGACAAAGAGAATGTTGTGAGAAGCTGTGAGAGGCAATTAAAAAGAAAAGAAAAGGAAGAGAGGGTGAGATGGTGTGAGTAACATAGGATAGGGTTGATGGCCTCTTGCTGGCTGTAAATATGGTTTGATTTGGTGATTTATTCATGGTGTTGATTTATTCAGCTGCAGTGCAAAACATCGCCCTCCGGCTGCTTCTCTATCAATAATACAATGCTTCTGGAGACAGGCAAGTGGAAGAGTGTGAGGCTATGTATTCCTCTCCCGCTCTCTCTCTCTCTCTCTCTGTGTGTGTGTGTGTGTGTGTGTGTGTGTGTGTGTGTGTGTGTGTGTGTGTGTGTGTGTGTGTGTGTGTGTGTGTGTGTGTGAGAAAATAAGTCCCATCATGCATATACTAGTAAGATGAGACTGTTGTGAAACCACCTAGACAGCATAGGGTTTTCTTTGACAACAAACAAGTGGAACTTTTCTCTGGCTTCCCCAGTGTTTGAGCTTCAACTTCTGACTAAGTTTTCCTGCAAAAACAACCCCATGGATTTATTGCTGCATACGGTTCTATCCTCCTTGCCTTTCATGGGAGAAATGTTGTAACCTAGAAACAAAAATTTGTTTCTTACTAAAGTAATCTTAATGTGTATTTGCCATTTTAATAGAATGCAGAATAATAACCTTTCTCATTTGTTTTTACTAAATAATTTTCAAGATAAAAAATCAATAAGTGTCATGGTATACTCAACATAAATACAGTGAAATATCTTTCACTGTAATCAGACTGATTAAGCTATGAATAAAAATAATTTTGATTGTTGTTTGTAATGATAGGGGTTACAAAAAACATGCATTTAGTCAATTAGAAATTTTTTATAACTTCTCACAGAGTAACACCTACCAAAACCAAAAGGGTTAGCATAATAAGCGCGAATAAGCAACATACTCTTAATTATTGCAGTGTGGTTATTGGGCACTGTGTGTGTTGTGGATGGACAGATCAGGAATCTCTAACATTTTTGTGGGAAAATCCTGATTCTTTACAGTCTACATAATTTCACAGCCTCCATGAGCTTGTAGAAGTCATGGCGCCTCATTCCTTTTCTTCAGCCATGGCCACAACAAATGAAGGCCAACATTTTCTGAGAGAACATCTTTTTGACATCTCAAATGGTCTGGAGAGGAAATTAAACTGTTGTACCTCCTCTTGTGTCTGATTTCATGCTTTAGAAAATTGAGCCCAAGAGAGACTTCAGCTAATCACAGGGCTTTATTTCTTATTATCTGAGGTGAGAAGCTATAAAGTACAACATAGTCCACATCAACTATTCAGAAGATGACATCAACCATCAGTCTCAGTACAACCTAAAATGATATCTTCAGAGAGCAGGACATCTTCCCGTGTGAGACACTGGTAGCCCATGCAGGAGTAGCAAGTCTCTATGTGGGTAGTTAAGGTGCATTTCCTCACATGAACATTTCACAAAGGTAGAGCCAGGGCCGGCCGCTGGCATAAACACTCTATGCCGTTGTTTATAGCCACATCCGCTAGAGGGGGCCACACCACAATAAGTGTGTGATTCACATTTTGTCCCTGTCTTCATGGGCGTAACAGACGCCGGGTACGCGTGGGACATGTCCCCCGCACTTTCCACATCTGTCCCCTCTGTCCCTCCGCACTTTTTTCAGCCGTTACAACAGCTAAATCCGTTATTAGCATCCAGTAACGTGTTTTCCCGAGCCATCTTTGAATGCACCATGAGCGCATGCTAACGCAGGTGTTCCACAGGAGACGTGCTGCTGTGCTGAGCAGTGCTGAGCAGTGCTGAACGTGCGTCTGGAGTAATGTTTAGCAAACCAGCCAGAGCCAGCAAGAAGCAAAAAACTTTACACAGTTCTTTCCAAACAAACCAGTTGTGTGACCTTGTTGGATGCAAACAATGTTAGACTTGTTAGCTAAATGATGACAAGGTAAAATGTGGCAATATATCAATATGTTAAGCTAGTTAACAATAATTCAAATGTGGTTGCCTCTGTTACATTACTTGCTAATTAGTGTATTCTTGGAATAAACCCAGTCCTCTTTCATTTCTGGGCAGAAGATGTGCTCACAATTGCTCTCCTGTATTTAAGTCTCTTGGTCCCAAAAGAGGAGAGTCACGGAGGAGAAAAAAGAATAGGCTATCTATGGAATAAATTTACAACTATTTTTTACTCCTTCTCTTTCTAATTCTATCTCAGAATTTTGATTTTCAGATTTTTTAATGATTATTTCCTTAACAAAGAGCAGAGTCAGGCAGGAGATGGACCAGAGGTGGCGGCCAGCAGTAATGTTGACCATGCAGGGTCTGCAGAGGTGAAAAAAAATATATGTGGCTGAGAAAAAAATATGTATCTATGGGTTAAAGTGATTTTGAGGTTAAATTCTACTGCAATTTTTACTCTTCCTAATGCTATTTCAGAATTTTTCTTACCACATTTTTAATGTTTATTGCCATAACAGAAAGAGCAGAGTCAGGGAGGAGATGGATCAGAGGCCAGCAGCAGGGACAAGGATGTAGGGTCTTTACAGGTAAGGAGAGATTATAACTTCCTGAAAACAAGATATCTATTGCAGGGAGAAACCAGGCAGTACTGATCATTTCATGTTCAGTGTTTGGCACCTTTAGCTACTCGTCCAGTAGATGTTCAAGGGACATTGTTGTCAACTCAACTAGAGTTTGGCCACTAAAACTTTAGATTTTATAGTTTAAAGTTTTATACTTTATAGTTTAAAGAACTAGCCTAGTTGGTCCCCTGGTATTGCACTGTGGCTGTTAGGGATTATGTGGTTCTTTAGCCACTAAGGACGGTGCAATTAAATGTAAGAGAATGATAAATCGCTCTGAAAAATTTGTCCCCCTCACTTCTGAGATGGTGGTTACGCCCATGCCTGTCTTTATTCCAATAAAACATAAATCATCATGGTAACATATCAATTTAAACTGGCTTATTAGAAAACTATACGGGAAAAATACAGGAAAGAAAAAATAAACCAGCAGTCAGTTGGTGACTCCATGCTTCGTGCGTAAGTTAGGCTACTGTGACACCACGGCACAGTTTCAAACTTGATCGATTACACTGGTCTGGAGAAGCCACAGATGGAAAAGCAATAGCACTACAGATGGCATCATGGCTCCAAAAACGAAGTTCAGGAGTGGGCTGAATATTTGCTGTTAATCGTGTGCATGTGTGTTTTAACCCAATTACAAACTGTACACATGATTTGGTAGTTGCCCTGTGCATGTTTTGGGGCCACAAAAAAAATCTTGCTAAGGGCCACCAAAGTCTTCGGGCCGGCCCTGGGTAGAGCTTCCTCTCAACAGCCTGCCAGAAGAATTTAAATCCCTTGAGCTTGGAAGGTGATGATCTACTTGTACTTTTCTAATGCCAAAGTGTTGTCAGTAGAAATAATCGGGAGCCAGAGTGCACAGGAGCCATGAACAGTGTTGGCAGTTTTTGCACACCATATTACTACAAAGCTGATTTGAAGGTGAAGCAGTAACTTATTCTCGGGTAGATGTCAGCCAACCCTGAGGAACAAGGCATTAGCAAAAGGATTTGCACTTATCCCACTAGTATCTTGTTTGGGTCTGTGAAAGTCATTTTCTATGGTTACTACATCAAAAAAAATGAGTGATTTATTGTTTTGGCAAATTCAGAGTCCATGGCCTTAGGTTTAGGGTTAGGCTTAGGTTATGTCATCTGAAGATCATACAACAAACACATTTTTAATGATTGGACTCCACACTCCTCTAAATACATATTACATATGTTCAGATCCACTGGACCAGAGGGTAGTAAAAAGGTGTAAATTATTGTATCTTCAATCTGTTCTCCTCCTACCTGGATCTGCTGTTGATGTGTCTGTGTTTGTTTGTGTATATGTTTTTGCGTGCACGTGTGACACCGAGTGGGTGTGAGTATATAATGTAAGATGACCGAATCAATGATATTGCAAATTTTTGTACCAGGTTCTTTACCGATCAGGTTGGAGGACCTTATCAGCGACAATTAACGGAGGGCAGAAAAACCAAATGCCGGTGCAAAACAATCATTTAATTAGAAGAATCGTTTCTCTATATGCCAACACAGTTCACACTTCTAAAAACATTACCCAACTTCTTGCCGGCAAGGTGCGAGTCCAATAAAACCTATAGTCTAAGTTAAAATCCGCAGTTAAAATCCAGGGGACGCGGGGTACGGAGCACACGGTTCAGCAGTCACGGAATCCAGCCACCTTCTTCCTGAGCCTGGGCTCATGTCCAGGGAAACCACCTGCAAGACACAGACCCACTGACAGTATGAAAGTCTCTTTGACTGCCCACCTTCCCACGAAGATGTACACCCGCGAGAACATTACTAGAAAGCCCCAAAGGGATACTCACACGCCCGGCAGTGCTAACCACCCTGCCGCTGCGAGTATGTCGCGTTGTAATGTTCTGAGTCTCTCTCCGACTTCGTCACAGCGTTCCGCTCTGCCTCCGTTTTCAGACTCGTGCTCCCACCGCTTGTCCACCCTTTGCAGCTCTCCCTCCAAATGCGCTCTCCTTTGCTTTCCATAGACTCATATATAGCTCTCTCCTGCCAGCCCCGAAGCCTCTGTCCCCGCCGTTCATTGGTTCCTGTAGGGAGGAAGGGAGAACCTGGCAGGTGCAGCACATTGCCTCATCAGAGGCGTTCACAGGCAGTGGGACACCCAAAAATCAAAGACAAAACTCAGAACACCAATAATCAAAAGCATGCAATAGAACTTAAAACACCAACAACTCAGAACCACAGCAAACATGCATGTATACAACAAATACAAAAATAAATCTCTACATAAACAATAAAACCAGTCCCAGCTGCCCTGTGACACACGTAGGAGTTTTTTTTTCTCTCTGCTTATGCAATTCCCTCACAAGTTTGCAACAATGTTACATTTCAAGCACCTATGCCTGTCTGCTTCTGCTTTTGCACACATTTACTGTCTGTCTTGCTTTAACCATTCTCTATTTCCTTGGGCTCTTCCAACTGCAAATTATTACAATGATGGAATTTTCTTTTTTTTTTAAATTACTTGCTGTTGATGGCGTCCTCCTGTATGAATGCATTCTTGAAATCTACCTGGGGTTATCTCAAGAATAAAGTGTACATGACTCGACCAAGAACTCTGGATGAGTTAAAACAGAGAATTCAGGATGAAATTCACAGTATCTCAGCTGAGATGTTGCAGCGGTCAATGAGGAATCTCTACAGCAGATTTCAAGAATGCATTCATACAGGAGGACGCCATCTGCAGGAAGTATTTTTAAAAAATGAAAATTCCATCATTGTTTCTTAAATGGCGTGTTGTAAGGTTTCAACTACTATGAATAAAATATTTTTCTTCCATCACGCTTGGTTTAATTGGATTGTTAAAAAGTTTTTTTGTGTTACCCAGTATCTTTGATCCCTTCTGATGACAGAATTGCTACAATTTGACAATCTGAATTGTAATTGGCACTATATAATGAAAAATTAACTTGAATGAATTTAATTTAATTTGACAATGCTGCAGTTGATATCATGACCCCTGCTCCAGCCCCTGTCTTTCTCCTTCATTCTCCCTGCTTCTGCTCATTTATCTCTGCACCTTGCTCCCACTGCCTCTGTCTGTCATCAGTCTCTCTCTCTTATCTCTCTCTTTCTCCTGTCTCTCTTTCTCTTCCTTCTGTCTCTGTGATCCTCTGCAGTCTGCTGATTGCAGTAATGAGAGACACCTGTGGTGATCAATTCACTTACCAGTAATCACCTCCTGCTACATATGCCTTGCTATGTGCTTTGATTCTATGTGGCCTCTGTAGGAGGAACTCAGAAGAGATTATGGGTAATCTCCCAGGCTTGGGTTGTTGTTAATATTGCAATGCACACCAAGGCTAATCTGCTGCTGGAGAATGAAAAGTTATTGTGACATTGTAGTCCAAGTTATATGTTTATACTCAGTCACCGCAGCAGTTAAGACATAAAAAAAATGGCAAACAGGATGTTTGTGTGGACAGGCTTGTGTGTGGATTATGAAGTGAAGCAACACAGACACATAAAAAGGCAAGGCAAGGCAAATTTATTTATATAGCACATTTCAACAACGAGGCGATTCAAAGTGCTTTACAAGGACATTAAGAACAGAGGATGATGATTATTAAAAGAAAGAAAAACAAAAGAAAACATTTATGAAATCATTAAAAAAAAAAAGTGACTTAGCTCAGGAGAAAGTCATTAATACAAGCGTAACAATGGAAATGGCATCAAAGAAGCCCAGCAGCTAAATGCTACAGGAAGAGTACATAAACTTAGCAGCGGAACAACCAGTGGCAAGCAAAATGCACCAGGACCATGTTTTCACTGTGGTAAATCTGGCCACCTGGTCGAAGCATGCTGGTTTAAGGACATGGATCGTCTCCACTGTGGAATAAAGGACATGTACAACGGGTATGCTGGAACAAAAAGAATACTGATAAAAGCTCAAATACTGAAATTAAAAAAGGCTTTCTGACAACCAAGAAGATAAGACATGCTTGTACCGAACATTTTGACAATGAGAAAAGTTGCGATTCTTCAGAGGAAGAACTGCCTGTCCTAGTAAATACTGTATGGATAATGATTGTGGATGAGAGCTCAGATGCCTACTGGGCCAAACCCAAGAGGGACATTCAGTGAAAATGCAGATAGACACTGGATTAAAGGCATCATTAATGTCATACATAATCTATAGAAAATGCATGAGCAACCTTCCCCTACATCCCTTAGACACAGTTTTTAGGGCATATACTGGACATCCAGTACACATGAAGGGGATGACTCATGTGACATGTGACAGTGCAATGGCAAAATAGTAAGAATTCCAATGCACATCACCAAGGGCAATTTTTCTGCCATAATGGGCCAGGCATGGCTAAAGAAAATCTGGCTCGACTGGCAAGCTGTAAGGAAACTGTTGCAAGGGACCAATCAATTGCAGAAAAGATTGGAAAATGTGAAGAGGTATCCGTGATGACTTAGGCAATATGAAAAGCATTACAATGAAGCTTCATGTTAACCTGATTGCAAACCTGTGTTCATGAAAGTCAGGCCACTGCCATATGCTATCAGACCCAAAGCGGAAGCTGACCTCGACACTCAGATCAAGACTGGAGTCTTGGAGCCTGTGACGATCAGTGAGTGAGGCACACCATCGCTCCAGTACCTAAGAAGGAATGGGGAATCCAGACCCGTGGAGACTCAAGGTAAACCTGAACTTTGTGCTAGCAACAGAGCAATAGCCACTTCCCTTGATCAACGACTTATTTGCTGGACTGAGTGAGGGACAAAAATGACCTACAAATTAATCTGTACGAAAAGTCACGTAAGCTGCTGACAGTCACCACACACAAGAGACTTTTCAAATACTTCAGACTGCTTTTTGGCATCATTTGAACCCCTGCACTGTTTCAGTGAGCAATGGATCAAATCTTAAGTAGGCTACCTGGAGGGCAGCACTATCTGGATGATATGTATGCACTGGAGCAAACAATGAAGAGCATCTGTGCAATTTGGATGCTACTCTCCATAGACTGAAAGAATACAGCTTGAGAGTCCAAAATGATGTTCCTTGTAGCTGGTGATGCACACAGTAAATGGCACAAAGTGTCGATCCTGAGATTAACCACCACTGAAAAAGACAACTGAGAAGCTAGGAGAAATGTTTAGTCATTTTGGATCTCCAACGCAGCTAGTCTCCGACAATGGACCCCAACTTGTCTCTTAAGAAATGAGTGCATGTCTACAGCTAATGGAGTGCAACACATTAAGTCAGCACCCTATCACCCTACAATGAATGGCCTTGCTGAGAGGTTTGTTCAGACCCTGAAACATGCACTTAAAACATCACAAGGGCAAGGAACACTACATCAGAGACTGCACAACTTCCTGCTAAACTACCGCAACAGTCTCCATGACCACAAAGACATCTCCTGCCACCCTAATGCTAAAGAGAGACCTGTGCACCACATTTGACCTCTTAAAGCCCTCAGCTGTAAAGGACATTGTTCATCATCAACAAGAGAAACAGATTATGTGCAGAGAACAATAAGGCAACAGCAGAGTTTTCACTTCAGAAGGAATCTGTGCTGGAAAGAAACTACCATGGAGAACCTAAATGGATCCCTGCCACTGTTATAGCCCATACCTTCATAGAGGTAGAGGGTGTTTTTATAACTAAACCAGTGGATATTGCCAATTACGTTAATAATTTTTTTTATTAATAAAGTAAATTTGATTAGAGATCAGATGATAGATGTTGATGGTAAATTGTCAGATTATATTATAAAGAATAAGATTATGAAGGACAAACGTTGTTGTTTTCAATTTAAGAGGATAAGTGTAGAAGAGGTAGAAAAACTTCTACATTCTATTAAAAGTGATAAGCCATGTGGCATTGATATTTTAGATAGTAGGTTACTAATGATGACGGCTAAGTCTATTCAGGAGCCGATATGCCATATCTTCAATTTAATTACTGAGAATGGTGTTTATCCACAGTCATGGAAGGTCGCAAAGGTCATTCTGCTGATAAAAAACAGCAGGGAGCCTTTGGCAGGTCCAAATAGTAGGCCTGTGAGTATTTGACCAATTCTAAGCAAATTAATGGAGAAAATAATATGTAAGCAAATTCAACATTATTTTGAAGAGAACAACATCAACTCTGAGAGTCAACATGCATATAAAGTGGGCTATTCCATGAGCACAGCACTAACATCGTTAACTGAAAATTGGCTTAAGTATATTGATATGAAGTTTATAGTCGGTGTTGTGCTTTTGGACTTTAGTGCTGCTTTTGATATTATTGATCATGAATTACTACTCAAGAAGCTTTTGGCATATAATTTTAGAGCAGAAGCTATTAAACTTATGAATAGTTATTTGGTTAATAGGCAGCAATGTGTAATGTTTAATGGTAGCACTTCAGATATGTTAACCCTTCAATGTGGTATTCCCAAGGGAGTTGCCTAGGTCCGTGGCGCTATTCGATATTTGTAAATGATTTACCACATGTACTAAAAGTGCATGTATAGAGATCTACACAGGTGATATTACTATGTATGCCTCTGCAGAAAATGTAGCTTGTGTTAATAAGTTGTTGCAAGATGAGTTGTTGGTTTCCAACTGGGTTACTGAAAATAGATTAAAGTTGAATGTTGCTAAAACAAAGAGTATTATCATGGGTTCTAGATACGTATATGCCAAGATCTAATTCTGAAATAAGTCTTATTTTGCAGGGTCCCAATATTAAGCAGGTCATAAAGGCCAAGTTGTTGGGTGTGATCATTGATGAAACACTTTCCTGGTCCTCACATATTAATAAAATCGTAGCTAAAATGAGTAGTAATATTTCAATGATTAGAAGAGGAGCTCATCTGTTGACTCCCTCATTAGTAAAACTGGCACTGCAATCTTTAGTTCTATCTAGTCTAGATTACTGCCCAATAATATGGTCCGGTGCTGCAAAGCAAGATTTAGATAAACTCCAGCTCACACAGAACAGAGCAGCACGCTTCGCTCTCCGCTGCTCTGGGAAGAGTAGTGTGGAGTGGATGCATACTACATTGTCTTGGATAAATTTGACCAAAGGCTGGCATGTAGCCTGATCACATTCTTGTTTAACATCTGGCATAGTGGGAAACCTAATAATTTGTTATTACATCTAAAACCCATCAATACTTGACATAGCTACATAACCAGGTATCCTTCAGGTGCTCACTTTACTCTGCCTCTACCAAGATCTAATGCATTAAAGAAGACAACAATGTACAGAGCAATAACATATTGGAATAAGCTTCCACTACATTTAACCGTGATAAATAATCAAGCAAGATTCAAAAATAGATTAAGAGAAGTGGTATTTAGCAAGAAAGTCAGTTTCTAGTTGGTTGGTTTATTCTGAAATTCTGAGTGTGTAAAATGGAATAGATTTTTTATTTATTTTATTTTATTTTTTGTTGCTGTTTTGGTTCTGGTTGGTTTCAACAATTTAAGGGTAAAATTCCATTACATCTCATATTATTTTTGTTTAGATGTAGTTATATTTTAATAATAAAGACTGTATTATATAGTATTATGTTTGAAGTTTGAAATGTAAGTTTTTGGACCCCAGGAAGAATAGTCTTCACTGCAGTGAGGACTAATTGGGATCCGTAATAAACATGAACATAAACATAAACACCTCGCTGGTGGGGAAGGAACCCGAGCTGGTGCGGAGGTTGGAGCAATACCGGCTAGATATTGTTGGGCTTACCTCTACGCACAGCAAGGGTTTCGGAACCAGAATCCTGGAAAGGGGTTGGACTCTCTCCTTTTCTGGAGTTGCCCAGGGTGAGAAGCACTGGGTGGGTGTGGGGATACTCACAAGCCCCCGGCTGAGCACCGCCTTGTTGGAGTTCTCCCCAGAAAACGAGAGAGTCACCTCTCTGTGACTTTGGGTTGCGAAGGGGAAAACTCTGACTGTTGTTTGTGCCTGCGGCCGTATGTTTTGGACACTCGGGTAAAAGAGGTGCAGAGCTGTCAACTGATCACCAACTGGTGGTGAGTTGGATCAAGTGGCGGGGAAAGCTGCCGGACAGAACTGGCAAACCCAAACGTGTCGTGCAGGTGAACTGGGAACATCTGGCGGAGGACCCTGTCCCTAGGGTTTTTAACTCCCACCTCCGGAAGAGTTTCTCCTGCATCCCGGGGGAGGTTGGGGACATGGAGTCTGAGTGGTCCATGCTCAAAGCCTCCATTGCAGAAGCGGCTGTTAGGAGCTGTGGCCTGAAGGTCGCTGGTGCCTGTTGTGGCGGCAACCCAAGAATCTGCTGGTGGACACTGGCAGTGAGGGAAGCTGTCGGGCTGAAGAAGGAGGCCTTTCAGGCTTTGCTTTTTCAGGGGTCTCCTAAAGCAGCCGATGGGTACCGGTTCGCCAAAAGGGCAGCGGCTGAAGCAAATGGAAGCAAAAACTCGGGTGTGGGAGGAGTTCGGGGAGACTATGGCAAAGGACTTTCGGCTGGCATCAAGGAGGTTCTGGAAAACCATGAGACGCCTCAGGAAGGGGAGACAGGGATTTGCTGAGAGTGTGTACAGTCGGGGTGCAGAACTGTTGACCAGTACTGAGGATACTGTCGGGTGGTGGAAAGAACACTTTGACAAACTCCTGAACCCGGTTAACACATCCTCTGTGGGAGAGGCAGAGCCTGAAGACTTGGGGGAATCTTCGTCCATATCTGTGGCAGAGGTCGCCAAGGTAGTTAAGAAGCTCCTTTGTGGCAAGATGCCAGGTGTGGACGAGATCCGCCCTGAGATGTTGAAGGCTCTGGACATTGTTGGACTGTCTTGGTTGACACATCTCTACAATGTTGCATGGGCATCGGTACGGTACCTGAGGAGTGGCAGACCGGCGTGGTGGTACCTATTTTTTAAAAGGGGGACCAGAGAGTGTTCTCCAACTAAAGGGGTATCACACTTCTCAGGCTCCCCGGGAAAGTTTACTCTAGGATGCTGGAAGGGAGGCTTCAACCAATTGTTGTACCTCGGATTCAGGAGGAGCAATGTGCAATCCATCCCAGTCGTGGAACAGTGGACCAGCTCTTTACTCTTGTGGAGCTGCTGAGGGGGTCATGGGAGTTCGACCTGTCAATCTACATGTGTTTTGTAGATCTGGAGAAGGCCTTCAACCATGTCCCGAGGGGCTCTGTCGCAGGCACTGTGGGAGCATGGGGCACTGGGCTTGCTGATACGAGCTATTTGGTCACTGTACAACCAAGGTGACAGCTGTGTCTGCATACTCGGCACAAAGTCAAACTTGTTTCCAGTGGGTGTTGGACTCCGCCATGAGCTCTGGGTAGTGACCGAAAGAACAAGATCGCGGATACAAGCGGCTGAAATGAGCTTCCTCCGTAGGGTGGCTGGGCTCAGCCTTAGAGAGAGTGAGGAGCTCAGACATCTGGAGGGACCTCGGAGTAGAGCCGCTGCTCCTTCGCATTGAAAGGAGCCAGTTGAGGTGGTTTGGCCATCTGATTCGGATGCCTCCAGGAAGACTTCCTCTGGAGGTTGACTGAACACGTCCACCTGGGAGGAGACCCCGGGGCAGACCCAGAACATGCTGGAGGGATTATATATCTTGTCTGGAATGGGAACGCCTCGGCTTCCCCCAGGAAGAGCTGGAAAGCATCATTGGGGGTAGGGATGTCTGAAACGACTTGCTTTGCTTGCTGCCTCTGCGACCCAGCCTCGGATAAGCGGAAGTCAATGGATGCATGGATGGACGGATAAATGGGTTAATTTACAAATTACAATTGGTTTCAAATTTTCAAAGTCATTCTAACTTCATCACCTTTTCTACCAGCTGCTTCCAGTGACGATCACAGTTCAGTAGTTTATCTGCATTTATTCACTATCTGTTGTTGTCATGTCATTGTTGTTTATTGTTTGTTTGTATTATTAGCTAATAAATGTTGTGCATAATTATCAGCAGTTCTACCATGTATTTCCTTGTTTTGCTGATTGATTATGGGATAATCAATCAACCTCTTCACCCTCATCAGCAAAACTCAGGGCAGCGGTGGCGCAGCACACCTGTTCCTCATTCCCTACAATAAAAATTGACTCCACACTCCACACCCTACCAGATAGTTGCTTCTGCTCAGCTGTCAATGTTTGGCTCTTGAATATTCCTGTCCTTGTTCTCCTGCAGTTGCTAACCTGTATCTTTCTGTACCAGCCTGCCTCCGCCGGCAGATTCCCTGAACCGCCATAGTCACTCTCTGCCGCTCGCCAAACCTCAGTGGGAGGCCACCTCTGGACTACTGGTTCCCAGAAGTCTGCCGCCCCCCACCCATCCCCTTTAGTGAGTTTTCAGTTAGTTTATCCCTGACCGGATTTACTTAGTTATTGTCACAGTTCCGCTCCTCTGTTCTGTCTGTCTGGTTGTTTCCCGTCCGCTCCTCTGCCCTGTTTGTCTGGTTGTCTCCCATCTGCTCCTCTGCCCTGTCTGTCTTGCCTGTCTCACAGTTCCGTTCCTCTGTTCTGTCTGTCTGGTTGTTTCCCGTCCGCTCCTCTGCCCTGTCTGTCTAGTTGTCTCCCATCCGCTTCTCTACCCCGTCTCTCCTCCCACAGCTCGGTGCCTGAGTGGAGTCTAGCTTCTCAGCTGACTCCACTCAGGCAATCAATTTCCTCCACGGCTCCCGGACAGCTGACTATCATCTCACTAACGACTCACCTCTACAATAAGTACCGGCTCAGCCTTCCACTCCCTGCCAGAGTGTTGAACCAAAACCACGTAGTTAGTTCGCTCTCTAGCCTTTTGCATTTTCTGTTTTGAGTTCCTGCCTTGTTTTTGACATTGTTTTTTCCTGCCTCCATACAGCCAGCTGTCCGGGATCCCCACTGTCATCCTTCCCCTCCGGCTCTCCCCCAGCCAGTTATCACCGGTTCTTCCTTGCCTGGACCCCCACTCCTGCCTGGAACCCCCACTCCTGCCTGGAACCCCCACTCCTGCCTGGAACCCCCCACTCCTGCCTGGAACCCCCCACTCCTGCCTGGAACCTCACTCCTGCCTGGAACCCCCTGCTCATGCACTCTGGTTTCTCCATCCTGGCCATAATCCACCCCATACAATAAAGCATTCTAAATCATCCTCTGGTCGAGGAAGCGTGGCTCTCTGCTCGGGTCCAACCAGCTCCGTTTCGTGACAGTTATTTAACTCCTTAGTTAATTCTTCCATCCCCGTTTAGTTCCTCTTGACTGATATAGTTTGGTTAAAATAAAATCTTGTTTTTTTTTCACCCAATCCTGCCGTGTGTCTGTGTGCTCTTGATTTGGGTTCACCACTGCACCGTGACAGGCATGGTAAACAGACTTGAAGTGAAACCAAAATAGAAAGAAATAGAAAATTAAACTGAGAATGGAAACAGGATGGGGTTAAATTCAGAAGAAGGGCAAAACTACATAAAAGAACAAAACAAAAAGACAGAAACTCTAAATTAAGAAGTCCTAGTGTCAGGATCCGATGTCAAGTGTGTTGTCATGTTGTGAGATTGAACCTTACTCACCAGACTGGTTCAATGCGGGTTGGTGACTGCCTGTTGTCCAATTGCTTGAGCAACAGGACTATGTAACAGGTAGTACGGGGTTACATTTTACCCATAGCACTTTGATAACTGACCTGACCCATGACATCGAAGAGAAGGCTGGCAACACGTGGACCCATGTGGCACAAGATCGCCAAGCATGGAAGTAGATGTGGAGGCCACCCGCCAGCAGTGGCATGACAGGCTGAGATAGATAGATAGATAGATAGATAGATAGATAGATAGATAGTGTCAGGATCCATACTCCAGCCCCTGCCTTTCTGCCTCCTTTTCCTTCCTTCTGTTTCTGTTGGTCGTTGCATCTGTCCATCCCTGTGACTGTCTCTTCCTCACGCTCTCTTTTTCCCGAGCTTATCGTCTCTCTCCCTGTCCCTGCTCTTCCTCTCTCCTGCTTTAACTCAGAGCCAATCTCCCCCATGATGTTTTGTTTAAAAATGATGAGTCATATCAATATTTGGACTCAGTGTTGCTTTGGGGAGTGGAAGAGAGCATCAAGCCAGGAGCACTAAGATGAAGCATGTCTGTGCAGGCAGGCTACCCAAAAGCCCTGGCTCATTTGCTATCTGCCTCAGTTTATTTTATTATTATTATTTTTTTAACACACCCTTAACCTGTCTTAAACTCCTCCTTCCCTGTCACTCACCCAGCCTGCCACCTGCCTGTTAGTTTTCTGCCTGTTCCTGAGCAATCGAGCTTGCAGCCTGCTAGCACACCACCAACACCATCCTGCAACCACCCCAAACCTACCCCCCAGCATTCCCAGGAGCCACCAGCTGGAGAATTTTCCAGTCAGAAGTGTGGCTCTGGTGGGCCTGGATCTTGCTGAGCTGGGCTGAGGGCCAATCAGCCCCTGTCTTTCTCCCCCCTTCTGCATCTGTCTGTCTCAGCATCTGTCATTTTTTCAATCTGTCTCTCTCTCCCTCACTCTCTCTTTTTCCCTGGCTTATTCTTTCTCTCTCCTGTCCCTAACATCCTTTATCTCCTCATCCCTGCTCTTCCTCTCTCTCCTGCTTGTTCTGTCTTTCTGTCTCTCCTGCCATTCCTTCCTTGTGTGCAGGTGACTGCGGGGAGTGGAGACAGCTGTGGGGATTGGCTCACCTGCACATAATCATGTCTGTCAAAAGCCAAGTTCAGTCATCCACTCTACACCAGACTATAGACTCACCTCTCTATGATCCTTCTGGTCCCCCTCTGTCTCACTGTCTCCTGCCTGCCCGATTCTAGCAATTCATTTGCAGGCTCAAAATGCAGATTGGTCAGCTCAAGGCATCCTCTAGAGTCTGAATGTGCCAGCTATGTCAACAGTCGAAGGGAGGAGACCGAGGCTTTTTGGAGTTTGGCCAGTGGCACTTTTCCTGCCATCACAGATTTTCCTAATGTAAGTATCCAGATGGGATGCAAGTCTCTGCAATCTCTTTTTCGCCATTAGACCACACTTGCCAAAGTTGGAGCACTAGTCACCATCAATCATGCTTCTTACATCTGCAAACACTTATGATGGAAGCTGTAGCCCAATGGGATTGTGAAAAAATGCTTGGGGACTAATGGGAGTGCAACCCTACTAAGAAGGATTACCTCATTAGGTTCCCACTGCAAGGGAAGAAGAGCCCGAGGAGATCCTAGAATTGGATTAAAAAGCTCTTCAGATTTTGGAGAGCCAAACACAGTAGAGCTCTGTATCTGCACCTTTCTTTCAGAGTGAGGGGAATGTAGTGATCTCGCTGAAGAAGTGGGGATAAGATTGGAGGATCCACAATCACCAAAACATAATGTTGTGTAAATGTAGTTTCTTGTTCCTCGGGAATTGGTTAAGCCGATATCTGGGAAATGACACCGGTAGATCCTCTGCCAACTAAGGAATCTTTGAAGTGATTAAATGATCTGGTTGTAGTCGCCGTGCCTGAGGCGGATGAAGAGCTCTTTCACAAAGATTGGGAATTGGCAGCCTGTGATTTCAAGAAAGGTTTTGGTACAGTACCAGAGCCTGGTTCCCATGTTTCTCTTTTGCAGGTCTCTAGCCGGGTAGCGCTTGCCATCACCTAACCAGGTATACCTGACCAGTGTGACTGGGTTATATCAGCTGGCCTGTTGAGCCAGATCTCTCTCTTACACCTAGCCATCCATGCACATGTTACAGTTTCAGGATGTGAACCCAAGGTGAGTGTACAGAATCTGGCAGAGATAGGCCGAGATTTAAACTGATTTATTTAGAATAAATATATAGAACAAGACTGGAGGGAGTAATTAAATAGATATTATTTTAAAGGGAGAATGACTAAGTAAGAATCTAACTATACATACTATTAAATAAACAACATCACAAGAAGGGAATTAAACTAAACTAAACTCACTAATGGGTAAGGGAGCGGGGACCGGCAAGTGGCCGGTCAGAACCAAGCAGGCAGGAGGGTCCAGAGTCTTATCCAGAGACAGAACTGACCCTCCAGCGAACGGCAGAATTAGCAGGGCAGAGGTAGGACCGGGCAGGGCAGCCAGCCGAACTGCGGCAGAACAAAACAAGAGTTCGTGTTGACCCACACTCAGAGTAGCAAAAATATGCAAAGACCAACCAACTACCAGTGTGAGCTGAAGCAATGATCTGGCAGTGAGGAGTTGGTCTTTATAGAGGTGGTGATGTGACAGGTGTGCTGCTCCACAGCTGCCTGGTGTTACTGTTGATTAGATAAGCAAAAGAGAGCAACACAGGCAAGAGAGAGAGCTGAGGGAACAGAGAGAGGGAGGGGGAACAAAGGAGTAGCAGAACAAGAGGGAGAGCAAAGAACGAGGCAGAGAGGAAGGAAAGAGAAGGGGACGATCAGGTGGGGGGCAGACGAAGGGGCCCTGACAGCGCGTGCTCTGTGTGTTAAGTTTGCTTTGTTTTACAATGACAACATGCACCACAAATTAACCACTTCCATCACACACCCTCACTCACCACTGATGCTGACTATCACACTTAAATATTATTGCTTTTCTTAAAAATTAGTCTGTGGTTTCAGTGAAACTTCCCTGTGCATCTCCCTCCTTTGTTGTGACATAAGAGTCAGTTGTAATAAAATGATGGCTCATCTATGTGATTGTTAGTCAGCTATTTTGTATGCTTATTTTTTCTTGTTTAGTGAGTTTCGTATTGACCTAATTTGATTTGACGATTTTGTTATGGGCTGTTGCAGTTTTGTGGGCTGTAGACGGGTAAATTCTAAAGACACTACTACTACTACTACACTACTATAATGTTGCGGATTTCCCTTTGTCTCATCTGTTTGCAAACCTTATGTTAGTTGATTGTGGTCTCAGAGATATACTTTGAGGTGTTTATGTGATGCAATAAGACTTGACCACATTCAAATGTCTAAAAAGCTCCTTTAAAGATCTTCAAAAAAATCACCAGCAGAAGTCAGCATTCAGAGGCAGTAGGCTTTATTGTCGACAAAAATCCATAAGTAGCAGTGATAAACACCCAAATAAAAAACCTGAGACACCGAGCTGTGCATCATCATTTATGCTGTGAGAGTTGGCCATTTTTCTGCGCTTATAGGGCGCATAATAAAAGTGACAGTTTTTTTTTTTATATATATATATTTTATTTTCAAGATTTTCAAATATGTATACAAAGTACAAAAGGCAAAATGAAAAAAAAAAGTTGACAAAACAGCAAAACAGAAGACAACAACACAGAAGAGCTGCCAGATGAAGTTACCAACTTAAAGAAATACAATATTATTAATGGGTACATGGTCAGATGTCACGGAAATGCCAATAAAGTATACATATATCTACATATACACACATACACATATATATATGTATGCATGCACGCATACTGTATATACTGAGTTTAGAATAATAAAAAAAAAAAAGTCAAAACAATTATTTGCTTTTTAGACAGTCAATGAATGGGCCCCATATGTCCAGGAATTTGCTTTGAGATTTTAATTTACAGAAGCGAATCCTTTCCATTTGGATAGTCATTATCATTTCGTTGAGCCATCTCTGAAAGCAAGGGGGAGTAGGGGTTTTCCAAACCAGAAGAATTATCTTCTTTGCAGCAACCATGCCAATCATTAGGGCCTGCTGTATCTCAGGTGAGTATCTAAGGGCAGTCTTTGAGCACCCAAAGAGTGCCAGCTCTGGATCAGGGGAAATGTCCAAGCCATAGGCCTTACTAAACCACTGAAAAATCTCACACCAAAATGTATGCAGTTGAGAACACAACCAGAAAAGATGCAATAAAGACCCCTCTGCACCTCTGCATCTATCACATAATGGAGAAAGTGAAGGGTAGATTTTATGCAGTTTGGACTTTGAATAATGCAGGCGATGCATAACTTTGAATTGAATCAACCTGTATCTCACGTTGATAGAACAGGTGTGAATTCTAGTCAAAGCCTCAGACCAGATATCATTAGAGACTTCAAACTCCAGTTCATTCGACCAAGCTTCTTTAAGGTGATCAGAAGATGCAGAAGTGGAGAACAAAGACACAAAACGAGATATGAGATGTTTGGAATCGGAAGGAAGCAACATAAGTTCATAAAATGAGCACTTTTCTGGTATGGTTTCAAAATTTGGAACTGAGCTTTTGACATAATGCCTAATTTGAAGATACCGAAAATGGTGGGAGTTGGGTATGTTAAATTTAGTTTGTAGTTGACCAAAGAAGGCAAAGTGTTTGTCAATATATAAGTCTTTAAGGGTCACTATTCCACTTTCCCTCCAGACTGCGAATATCCGATCCACCTGGGATGGCGGAAAGGAATGGTTATTGCAAATAGGGGTATGTATAGATGTACCTGGAAGCTTGCAAACACTTCTTATCTGATTTAAAATCTTAATACAATTTCTTAATATGAAGTTATTACCAATATGTTTGAGAGGGGACTCGGACTTGGCGAAAAGTAAGCTGCAAAGGGAGGACCGGCACACTGCTACAGCTTCAATATTTGGCCACAGGAGGGCGTTGTTAAATGCTTCACCAGGTCGTCCCTGCTGCCAGTACATCAAAGCCCTTGCATTGGCTGCCCAGTAATAATTTCTAAATACAGGGAGACTGAACCCTCCATCTTTCCTTGACTTTTGCAGATGTATTTTTGATATACGGTGTGCTTTGTATCCCCACACAAAGGGGAGAATAATGGAGTCCAATTGCTTAAAAAATGAAGAGGTGAGAAAAAGTGGCAGGTTTTGGAATAAATACAAGAATCTGGGAAGAGCCACCATCTTAATCGCATTAATTCGTCCCACCATCGACAAAGGTAGATTTCTCCATTTTTCTATATTGAGCTTCAGCTTCATGATCATGGTACCATAGTTTAGTTTAAACAAGGATTTGGGATTCCGAGATATTTCAAGCCCTAGATATGTAAAGTGATCCTTTACTAACTTGAAAGGCAATGTTTGAAGAAAATGTGGGTCTAGATTGTCTGATAGGGGCATAAACTCACTCTTGCTCCAGTTGATTGCATAACCAGAAAGTTTTCCAAATGATTTAATGAAGTCTAACAAAGGGGGGACAGACACTTCTGGATCAGAAATATAGCATAATGTATCATCAGCATAAAGTCCCACACGGCTCTCCACATCCCCTACCTTGATACCTCTAATAGCCTGATGGCTTCTGATCCCTATTGCAAGGGGCTCCAGAGCTATGTCAAACAATAAAGGGGACAAAGGGTCACCTTGTCTTACACCGCGTTGCAATTGAAAGGGTTCTGATTTTTCACTATTGGTAAGGATGGAGGATGTTGGACTGAGGTACAACATTTTGACCCATGCAATAAAAGAGTCCCCCACACCAAACCTCTTTAGTGCCTCAAACATATAAGGCCACTCTATCTGGTCGAATGCTTTAGCCGCATCAAGTGCCAAAACAGCTGCTTTGGTGTCCACTGAATGATTGGCATATAAGTTATTCAAAAGTCTTCGCACGTTACAAAATGAGAATCTTCCTGGGATAAACCCTGTTTGGTCAGGGTGTATAATTGATGAAATGTGCTTTCCTAACCTGATAGCTAGGACTTTTGTAATGGACTTCTGGTCAAAATTAAGAAGAGCGATGGGTCTATAATTCCCAGGCTCAGAACCCTCCTTACCTTTCTTTAACAATAGGCATATATTTGCTTCGTATATAGACCTTGGAAATGTTTTCCTTTCAGTGGAGTCCTTAATCATCCTAAGCAATATTGGAGCTAGCGTCTTAGAAAAAGCTTTGTAAAATTCGCAGCCAAATCCATCTGGACCCGCTGTTTTACCAGATGGGAATGATTTAATTGCCTCAGCCAATTCATTTTCAGTGAAGTCAGATTCAAGTTCCAACTGAGCTGGCTTGCTTAGTGTTGGCAGGTTAAGAGAGTCAAAAAAGTCATCAAGGTCTGTATCTGTTACTTGAGATTTAGAAGTATACAGATCTGAATAAAAATCTTTAAAACGGGCGTTTATTTCTCTAAGATTGACCAGCAACTCTCCTGTCTTAGATCTGATTTTATAGATTGCACGACTGGCCTGAGCACCCTTCAGCTGTCTGGCCAACAGCCTCTCGGGTTTATCACCTAATTCAAAATGTTTTTGTTTGACCTTGAGCAGAAGTTTGCCAACATTTTCACCAAGAATACGATTGTATTCATATTTTAGTTCCAAGATCTTATTGTAATCTTTTTGCAAAAGGGAGACCCTGTAAGACTGTTCTTGGGCTGGCAATGCACTTTCAATTTCAACCAGACGGTGGCGCTGTTTTCTCTTTTTTGCAGCTTCAAATGAAATTATGTAGCCTCTCATTACTGCTTTGAGGGTTTCCCAGAGCGTTGAGTCTGACACGTCCCCTGTGTCATTGATCTCGAGGAACTCACCAAGTCGTGCAGACATATAATCAACAAACAGTGGATCTGTCAACAACCAAGGGTTAAAGCGCCAGCAATATGTTTGTTTGGGAAAATCAAGTTTAAATTTTAAAGATACTGGACTATGGTCTGATATTAATATATTGTGATATTTGGTCTGTTCAATGTTAGATATTAATTTTGAATCCACTAGGAAGTAATCAATCCTTGTGTAGGATTTATGGACATTGGAAAAATAGGAATAATCTTTATCTACTGGATGCTGTAGTCTCCATATATCAACCAGATCCCTAGACTTTATAAGGTTATTCAAGATTTGAACAGATGTTATAACGGGAGGAGTACGGGAGGAAAGTCTGTCAAGATATGGGTCAAGGTAACAATTAAAGTCACCCCCCATAATCAAATTTGTTGTGCTGAGGTCTGGAATTAGGTCAAATACTCTGCGAAAGTAATTTGGATCATCTACATTTGGTCCATATACATTTAAGAAGGTAAAAGGCAATGAGTTAATGTTACCAGTGATCATAATGTACCTGCCATTTGGGTCAATGGATGCCGAAGCAAGTTGGAATGGAACAGTCTTGCGAAAAAGAATGGTGACACCCCTTGCCTTGGATGAAAATGGTGATTGGTAAACTTGAGATATCCAATTGGCTCTAAGTGGCCTCTGCTCTATGGCTTTTATGTGTGTTTCTTGTAGAAACATTATATCTGCTTTGAGAGACTTTAAATGTGCAAGGACTTTACCTCGTTTAACCACATGACCAAGCCCACGGACGTTCCAAGAGACCAAAGTTAAGGCATTCACATCTGCCTGGTTCACACTGTCAGGCCCTGACATAGACTATTGATTTGTAAATAAAAGCACTCTGAGACATCCATAAACAAATAACAGCAAGCAAAAACAAACAGTCTGGCAGCTCTGAACAATAAACACACATAAACACCCCCCCCCCCCTCCCCACCCCCCTCAGAAAGAAAACAAGGCTTCCCCAAACGAAGCTCCTTCTTCCCCATATCAGTAGCTGAGGGCCACCGGGCGTATGGCTTATGAGCACGACTCACTAACAACCCACTAACTAACCAGCCAGGCGCCAAGCAAAAAGCCTGGTTAAACTACGACAAACAGACAGCCCCCACACCGCTCTAAGATGATGAAAACGTGACCGTCATTATGTTCTTTCCACACTGTACAAAAGTCTGTGAATATGACTTAGCTGATAGTCCACAAAACGGTCGCATCAGCCCGTCTGGTCGGCTCCGGCATCCCGCTCCAAGCTGCTGACGTACTTCATCGCCTCCTCGGGGGATTCGAAGACTTTCTGAAGTCCGTTGTGTTGGAAGTGAAGCTTGGCTGGGAAACGCAGGCTATGCTTTATTTTCAGCTCACGCAGGGTTGTCATTGCTTCTCGGAATCCCCGTCGCTGCTCCATCACTTCAGCGGTGTAATCCGGAAAGATAAAGATCCTGCGACCTTCATACTTGAGAGGCTGCTGACGGGCAAGACGTATGATCATTTCTTTCTCCTGGTAGTGATGGACCCGGGCGATAATCGTGCGAGGTCTGGCAAGCGGTCCAGCAGGCATGGGTTGTAGAGAGCGGTGAGCGCGGTCAACAATTACTGGCTTTGAGAAGTTGGTCTCCCCCAGTAGCTTGGGAATGAGAGCGCTAACAAACTCGGTCGGTTTTCCCTTTTCCTCTCCCTCGGGAATCCCCACCAGTTTAATGTTGTGGCGTTTGGAGCGGCCTTCCAAGTCGTTTGTTTTGGCTCGGAGGGACGCATTCTCCCTCTGGAGCCTGTTGATGGCCTCCTCCACCGCATTCAGACGCGTCTCGTAATCCGCCGCTCTCTCATCCAGACCATCCATACGAGCTGACAGGGTGTTATGCGATGACTGGAGAGAGGCGAACCTCTCATTAAGCTGGTCAAACCTGGTGTTAATGGTCTCCAGGATCGTATCTTGCATGTTTTTCAGTGCCTCCATTGGGGGCGGATGCTCGTTGTTGGAGTCACCTGGATCCTCCTCGCTAGCCATAGCCACGTTGCTAAGTAGCTCCGACCTTGCTTTTTCTCTCTTCTCTTTGGGCCTTTCCTTCGGCATTTCTTGGTCATAAGCGTGCATGTAAAGATGCAGAATCAAAAGCTGAATATAAGTGTCGAGTAAACTTAAGTAAAGACGGTAAATTTAAATAAATAAAAGCGAACGGCGGGGAGCCTAAAAGAAGACGTCTCACTCCATCCGCTGCTCACTAGCGCCACCCCAAAAGTGACAGTTTTGACACAGTTATACTTTTCAAATTCTATTGGTCAGATCATGATGTCAAGCTATCATCTAACACCATTAGGTCACACTTTATAGATTACATATGCATTAGCTTATCAATAGGTTATGTTTTACAGAGAACATGCCCACACATGTTCAAACTTGTCCTATTATTTTGAAACAGATTTCATGCATATTATGCCTTTATGTATCGTTATGTTTCTGATACACTTCTTTTAAAACTTAGATTGCTTTAAGTTTACAGTAATATGTCTTCAGTACTCCATATGTAATTTTCTAATGTAGCCGCAAGGAGACACAAGCCAGTGTCTTATTGTGCCAGTCCCAAGCCCGGATAAATACAGAGGGTTGTGTCAGGAAGGGCATCCGACGTAAAACTTTGGCCAAATCAATCATGCGAATCAAATGTATGACTTCCATACCGGATCGGTCGAGGCCCGGGTTAACAACGACCGCCATCAGTGCTGTCGACCTACAGGGTGCCAGTGGAAAATGGACGACTGTTGGTTGAAGAAGGAGGGGAAGAAGGTGTGTTCGTAGGAAGAGAGAGAAGAGGAACACCAAGAGTCTAGGACTGAGAGTAGGGACTTTGAATGTTGCTGGTTGACATGATGCAGAGGAGGAAGATGGACATACTGTCCAGGAGACCAGGTGAAAAGGTAGTAAAGCTAGAAGTTTATGAGCAGGGTTCAAGTTGTTCTATCATGGTGTAGATAGGAAGAGAAATGGAGTAGGAGTTATCTTGAAGGAGGAGTTTGTTAGGAATGTCCTGGAGGTAAAAAGAGTGTCAGATCGAGTGATGAGCCTGAAGCTAGAAATCGAAGGTGTGATGTTCAATGTTGTTAGTGGGTACGCTCCACAGGTAGGATGTGAGCTGGAGGAGAAGCAGAAATTCTGGTTGGACCTTGATGCTCTGCATCCCTAGAAGTGAGAGAGTTGTCATTGGTGCAGACTTCAATGGACATGTTGGTGCAGGAAACAGAGATGATGAGGTCATGGGCAGGTTTGGTATCCAGGAGAGGAACGCAGAAGGACAGATGGTGGTTGACTTTGCAAAAAGGATGGAAATGGCTGTAGTGAATACTTTCTTCCAGAAGAGGCAGGAACATAGGGTGACCTATAAGAGTGGAAGTAGCTCTTGTACATCTTGTGTAGACGGTGTAATCTGAAGGAGATCAGTGACTGCAAAGTAGTGGTAGATGAGAGTGTAGCCAAACAGCATAGGATGGTGGTGTGTAAGATGACCCTGGTGGTGAAGAAGATGAAGAGGGCAAAGGCAGAGCAGAGAAACAAATGGTGGAAGCTGAAAAAGGAAGAGTGTTGTATGACTTTCAGGAAAGAGTTGAGGCAGGCTTTGGATGGTCAGGAGGTGCTTCCAGATGACTGGACAACGACAGCAAATGTGATCAGGGAGACAGGTCGGAGAGTACTTGGTGTGTCATCTGGAAGGAAAGGAGATAAGGAGACTTGGTGGTGGAATGAGGAGGTGCAGGAGTGGATCCAGAGAAAGAGGTTAGCTAAGAAGTGGGACACTGAGAGAACTGAAGAGAGTAGACAGGAGTACAGGGAGATGCAGCGTAAGGTGAAAGTAGAGGTGGCAAAGGCCAAACAAAGGGCTTACGATGACTTGTATGCTAGGTTGGACAGTAAGGAGGGAGAAACTGACCTGTATAGGTTGGCAAGGCAGAGAGACAGAGATGGGAAGGACATGCAGCAGGTTAGGGTGATAAAGGATAAGGATGGAAGTGTGTTGACAGGTGCCAATAGTGTGATGGGAAGATGGAAAGAGTACTTTGAAGAGTTGATGAACGAGGAAAATGAGAGAGAACGAAGAGTAGAAGAGGTGACTGTTGTGGACCAGGAAGTAGCAAAGATTAGTAAGGATAAAGTGAGGAGGGCATTGAAGAGGATGGAGAGTGGAAAGGCACTTGGTCCTGATGATATACCTGTGGAGGTATGGAAGTGTCTCGGAGAGGCAGCAGTAGAGTTTTTGACTGGGTTGTTCAACAGGATCTTAGATAATGAGAAGATGCCCGAGGAATGGAGGAGAAGTGTGCTGGTGCCCATCTTTAAGAACAAGGGAGATGTGCAGAGTTGTGGCAACTACAGAGGAATAAAGCTGATGAGACACACGATGAAGCTATGGGAAAGAGTAGTTGAAGCTAGGCTAAGGGCAGAGGTGAACATCTGTGGGGCGGCATGGCTCAGTGGGTAGAGTGGCCGTCTTGTAACTGGAAGGTTGCTGGTTCGATCCTCGGCCCGTCGTGCTCATGTCGAGGTGTCCCTGAGCAAGACACCTAACCCCTAATTGCTCCTAGTGGGTTGTGGTTAGTGCCTTGCATGGCAGCTTCCGCCATCAGTGTGTGAATGGGTAAATGTGACATATCATGTAAAGCGCTATATAAATACAACCATTTACCATTTTATCTGTGAGCAGCAGTATGGTTTCATGCCAAGAAAGTACAACAGATGCAATATTTGCTTTGAGGATGTTGATAGAGAAGTACAGAGAAGGTCAGAAGGAGCTGCATTGTGTCTTTGTAAATCTGGAGAAAGCTTATGACAGGGTGCAAAGAGAGGAACTGTGGTTTTGTATGAGGAAGTCTGGAGTGGCAGAGAAGTATGTTAGAGTGGTGCAGGACATGTATGAGGACTGTAAGACAGTGGTGAGGTGTGCTGTAGGAGTAACAGAGGAGTTCAAGGTGGAGGTGGGACTACATCAGGGATATTGATCCTCAGGGCCAGTGACCCCCTAATTAACTTATTCAGCTGTCAGGGAATCACCGTACCAGCTCTTCATCTTTCGGGTCCGGTTCTACCGCCCCTGAGATCTAGCTCAGAGGGATGCTGCAGAACTGTTAAGCTGGTAAACGAGGAGAATTCGCCTAGCTTTCTCACTGCCTACATCCAGACGCCTATCCCTGCTTCCTCTGATAATTAATTTAACCGAGTACCCACTTCGGTGTAGTTAAATTGAATCACCAGTCACGCCTGTTAACGGCAGCTTCTCCTCTTATGGATCTTGCACTTGGTAAGTTGCTAGGTTTAATTAAGAGGTTATGGACATTTAGACAACCCCTAGGTTATGTTTAAACCGGGCCAACCTGGCCCCCACGACTAGGTAACCTTTCAGAACCTCTGCTATTGTTATGCACGCAATAATCTGACTTTTTACATCCAGAGCTAGATGTATAAGTATTCATTCAGGCATAAAAATAGCACCTGCAATTTGTCTTTATTTGCAGAATAATGCTTTATTAAAATATATTTTAGCAGGGCAAAAGCATGGCCAATAAATCATCAGACAAATAATCAAACATTAGATAATATTCAAATCACTCATCCTAACTCCTAACTGGTATCATGCTTTCCTAAAAGAAGAGTAATAATCACCCAAAATATGTAATTTGGAGGGGGAGAGCAGTCAGGGTGTGGCCACACCCGGCTGCTCACCTGAGACCTGACGAGTGTTTGAGACCCACTGGGGCCCAGGGGGAAGTGGACAGGGGTCCAGACCCAATCTAGATCTGCATATATATCCATTTTTATTGTTTGGGCCAGTAAAAATTTTGTTAATCCATTCAGGTGTTATTCCTTTGGAAATACTAGAATCCAGTAATGTTCCATCAGTCAGTGTTATATCTAGATCACAGTTCTGTAATCCTCAAACACTGCAGAAAAAGCATTACATGCATACATAATTCCAACAGAACAGTTATTCCTTTGCAGATCATGTTGAATCCCGAGTTACGTGATAAAATCCCCTTTGCTCAGGGCATTTCTACCCTGGTTTGCATCGAGCGACTACTACCCAACTTGCGTCTCGATCAGATGTAATTTATAGTTTACTGAACCTTATGCATATGACTCCATCTTCCCCCCTCCCAACTCACACACGTGTACCATGGGCCGACCGCATGATCACCTCCACTTTTAAGGAACTGGAATTATCTATTTTGGACTGTCTAGACAGCCAGTCACCCATCTTCCAGACTTATAAAAATCCCCAATCTATTCTGAGTTTAATCTTTACGGTGAACACTTGACCCTAGTTCACTTAACTCGTAACTTCTCACCTCATTGCAAAGTTAAAACCCTCTTATTTTAACAGTTATCAAAACTCTTTCTGAAACTTATCAGACCAGTTAAAAAAACATATCTAAAGAAACAACCAACTTATAAAAATATAGAAAGAAAAGACATTTTCCCAAAAAATAATCAACCCTTCATTCTTTCTCAATGAGGCACTCTTCTGATTTCTACACTGTTTCAACATTAAACAATGTAAGAATAGACACTTGGTTAGTTCAAACACATTCATTAGGTTATGGCATAATTTAATCCTAAATCAGAGGTTATAATATCACAATGTTCCCCTTTTTAGCTGTTGTTCTGTCAGAGCCTCCCCTTTGAGGCTGATTCTGGGATCTCATATCTCCGTGCTTCACAACACCCCCTTTCTATGAGATCTCAGTCAGCCCCTATGGCTGGTTTGGGGATCCCATATCTCCATGCTTCACAACAGGGATCAGCTCTGAGCCCCTTCTTGATTGCTGACGAGGTTAGACAGGAGTCTCCATGGACTATGATGTTTGCAGATGACATTGTGATATGTAGTGACAGCAGGGAACAGGTGGAGGAGAAGCTAGAGGCGTGGAGGTTTGCCCTGGAAAGGAGAGGAATGAAGGTTAGCCGCAGCAAGACGGAGTATCTGAGTGTGAATGAGAGGGACCCAAGTGGAAGAGTGAGGTTACAGGGAGAAGAGATCAAGAAGGTGGAGGATTTTAAGTACTTAGGGTCAACAGTCCAGAGCAATGGAGAGTGTGGAAAAAAGGTGAAGACGTGTGTACAGGCAGGCTGGAACGGCTGGAGAAAAGTGTCAGGTGTGGTGTGGATCTGTAGACCAATCACCTCTGCTGGGGTTGTGCAGGAGATCGCATGTGATGTTTAACGACCTGAAACAGCTGATGACCCCAAGTTCATAATTGATGATGTGACCAAGTGCCAACAGAGGGTACAAGATGCATTGAAATTGTGACAGTGTGGTCACTTTTGTTCTCCCTGATTGTGCCTGCAAAATTTTTAAGTGTTTCTCTTTGGAATAACAATTTGACTTCTGACCCTTTCACTTAGTTCTGATTTCATGGTTCCTACTAGAAAAATGCTTCTAAGGAAGCAATTTTCTGCTGGAAACCTGTGATAGATTATTTAAAATGAAGGCACAATGACCACAGGTTCATTTTTTGAACATGACACTGATGAGTTGACAAAATTCATCTGACTGTCATATTAATGCCACTTCAGTGCAATACAGAACTCAAGGAAAACTCACCTTTTATGCAGTTGAATAAACACAATCAACACCAACAATTAGCTGCAGTTTGATGACCTAGAAATAGAGCATTTTACATGTCTGATTGTTTAAAAATCCTTCATGTTCTCATTATTACTCAGTTTACATGAATATAGGAGAAATGTTTTGGCCCGCATTGCATTTGTCATGAATCGGGTGGGGGAACCCAAGCAGCAGGCAAACAGGCAGATGGATGATAAAATAAGGATGTAATATATGTTTCATGAACAGAAAAGCACTCAATGAGAGAGGCTCAGGAAATTAACAGAACGGAGAAAAACTAAACAGAACTAAGGGCGGACCAGATGGCCGAGGTGTAAACTTAATTAAAACTAAACCAACAGGGGAGAGGGAACTCACAACTGTCCAGGGATTAGGAGACAAGGTGGGGAGCTGAGCTGAGGGAGCCAAAGGTGGGGGTTGTGGCGATGGTCAAAGAGCAGGCAAGGTAGTCCATAATCCAGACAGCGGTGAACTTGCAGTGGAGAGTGGGAGGTGGGAGGTGGGAGGTGGGAGGTACGGGGTACGGGGTGTGGCATGAGGCATGGAGCAATGATCCCACGGAGAGCCATGATGAGTCAGGCCTTTATATTGTGCTGATTGGGACTCGTATCAGCTGTGGAGCCGCACAGCTGCTCATAGTTGGCTTGACGAGCCACGTCACAGGAGCGGGAGGCGTGACAGCATTGTGTCGATTTTCAGTCATCCAGTTGTAGATTGTTAGTCCTGCAGGTTTTCTGAAAAAAGCGTCTTGAATGAGAGGTAGAACATCTTCAAGACTCAAAAATGGAGGAGTCCACTTGCCTCTACTGAAACTCTTAGGATTGCACGGGATTATAAAATGGACATTTCATCTTGCTTCCATCAGAAATTACTGCACAATTATATTATTTTACTCTTTTCTCTGCCAGCATTTTGTCCAGTTTGGCAACATGAAGTTATAGTGCTCACTTATATCCACATTTTCTAGTAGTGAAGTTTTATTTTTATTGAATGAATATTTCAAATCACTCTATTTGAGATTTAATTTACAATATACCATTATTTTTTGCCAAACATAACTATACAATACCTGCTCTTACATTGTGCTCACATTCCTGAGGAAAACAGAAGCCCTCCACTTCATTAGGACAGTACACCTAATGGCAATGAGTCCTTTCCTATCACTGCCTCTCAGCTGTCGAAGACCCTACTGCTCCATTTAAGGATCGCAAAACATATGTTTTTGTCATGACTTAAAATTGTCCTTTACTTACTAGTTTGGATCTTTTTAGGCATAGTATTACATCATGATATTTCATGATTTACCGTTATTAATATTGTCAATTAAAACATTACAATTATTTATATTTGTAAAAGAGACCAAATTATATCTCTTACAACTCTCTTCAAAGACATCAGCATGGTTATCTCTCTCAAAGTGGTCATGCAGTCAAAAGCCACTCCTGTCAAATCCCATCATGTTGCTGTGTGTATGTTCGTGTGTGTCTGAGAGACAGAGTGATGGGATTACTCTTGTTATGTGGTATCAGATGTGCTCTATTTGTCTGCTTTGTGTCAGTGGGAGAGTCTGGTCCAAGTCAAAATGTGGGATCAGTGTCAGGATCAGTCAGAATCTCTGGTAGCGATGGCACACACAGTATTTGGGTATTGGACATGGCCAACCTAGCATTGAATTACTTTTGTGTGTAATTGTATGTGTGTGTTGTTTGCACTAGTGGATATGCACTGTTTGTATTTCTACTGGTCTATATTTGTAAGCTTCTGTCTCAGTAACTTCCTTGTGTGTGTAGACTTATCATTTTGTGCTGTCTTTGAGTCTGCCTCTACATGTGTGCACGTACTTAATCTTTTCTATGCTCTGATCACAGTTACTGTGTAATTCTACAACTCGTTTTTCTATTTATTTTTTGTCATTCATTCTGTTCTGTGTTTGTGAGAGAAAGACAGATGACCTCAGCTTGACCAGAGACTAGCTCGGTCTCTGTCCAAAATCCGAACCCAATTTTAAGGCCTTTCTTTTTAAAGGGATGCCTGTTATCCAATGTAAAGTCTACACTTGGCATGAGCTCCACCAAGTGTGTAAGCTTACATGCCTGTGAACAACGCGCTGGTATTGGGAACTACAGCTGCAGGATCTGGAGAATCTGCTGGCCAGGTTCTAGGGATTGTCAGGCAGGAGGAGGTTGTTTTGAAGACCAATGGGACTTAGTAGCTGCTCTACCTCCTTTAAGTCATCACGCCTCTAGTCAAGGCCTCTAGCGAGCCACCAGATACCTCTGATGTGCAGTGGCAATAGTCCAACAATGTCGCTGCAGCAATTTAGCTGCAGCAGCTTTAGTAAGCCTTACAGTCTCCCTTCTGGGTAACAGGATAGCCATAGGTGATATCTAGCAAACCAAAAAAAATATGCTACAGGGTGGAGAAGCAAAAATGTCCTGTCAGGTAAAAACAACTATAAATGGTATAACTTTTTTATTCTTTGGAATTTTGAACTGATTTCTTGAAGAACACAAATTTATAGCTTTCAGAATATGTTTATTCAATATGTCCTCCATCAGCCATGATGAAGGCCTCGATACAGCCTCTGAAAGAGGCATAGGCCCTCCTGATATCCTCCTTGCAGTAGGCCTCTCATTCCCTGGAGAATGCTGCCTTAAGTAAATCCATATTGGCATGAGGGGTGGCATTGTTTCTCAACTCAATGGCACCCAACCAGAAAAAATCCAGGGGGTTTAGATCAGGTGAGCTTGGGGGCCAAATGCCTTTGGGCCAGAAGTTCGCCATATTCTACTCACAGAACTTTTGGACCTTGATTAATGTGTGAGCAGGAGCCCCATCTTGCTGCCACACATAGTTGGCAGGGTAGGTGGCCTTCAGGCAGGGCAAAACAGTGTACCTCAGACCTATGTAGTACACATCAGCCCCAATTTTCTGATCTGGCTTGAAGAAGTAGGGGGGCATGTTATTGCCATCTGAGCCCAAGACTCCCAGGACCATCTGGAGATCTCTTAGTGGCCAAACTGGATTGTCTGGCATGCTGGATGCGGCGAATGGTCCTCTCACTGATGCCAACAATCTTGGCAATGTCCTTTTGAGGGAATTGGGCATCCAGGAGATCACAAACCCTATTGCGTTTTGCTTGTTGCTTGCTCGTTTCACAATGCACCAAGGTCTGACAAATACTAAAGAGACTGGTTAAAGGTAAGGAACTTTGATTTTAATTATTGTTTTGATTACCCTCACTGTTTGGGCAGGACATTCAAATTTGGCAATAGGACATTTTTGCTTCCCCACCCTGTAAAGCTCTGCCTGCACTTAAATAATGGAGGAGTGATGTAAAGGACTGTGCAAAGCTTGTCACCATACTTGAACACCAAGAACCTTTTAACATCTCACGATACAGGTGACAGATGAAGATGGAGAGACACAATGGGCTCTGATGTTAGCCAATTGGGCATGCATAGCCATAGCTCTGTTTCACCCTGCAATTCCTACTAGGTAGGTGGCTGTGCCCAGATTGGAGCTGATGGAGCATTAAACTGTGACACATCAAGTTTCAGAAGTCAGACCGGAGAAACACCTGTGCTGGTGTGGGGGTGCACCTCCGCATCCTCCTCAATCCAGTAGTAAGGGGGGCTCTACAAGGTTCTCTTGTCAGGGCCCCTTCACCGGTCTTAGCATCAGCAGCCACCAGACACCCTTTTCACTTCCTCTCTCCCCTTTCCTTGCTCTCTTTCTTTTTCTGGACTCCCCTTGCCTGCCCTGCTTGGCCGCTTGCTGAATCCCTGGACCCCCTTTCCATTCCCAAAAATGATTCGGCTAGATCCCAGGGTCTCCTTCTGGCCACCGCCATCAGTCTCCGCCACCTGTCTACAATGTCGATGTGTGCCTCCTCAGGATGTGCTCATACAGTTGAACCTACTTAGCAACAAAGTGGAAGAGTGATTCCAAGATGGTGCCTTGGTGTGGAGCTCCGCAGTACTTTTGTTGTATTTGTTTGTTTTTTCTGTCTTAAGCCACTCTATATATCTCACTTTCACTAGAGACAAACTTCTAAACATCAGGCAACACACAACTGATGTTTTCCAGCTGGTGTTTGAGCACACAGCCAGTTTACTGGACATTTTAGTCAGGGGTGCAGCGGTCCTCTACAAGTGCTTCAGATGGCGCAAACGGGGGAAGGGGGCTGGTATTTTGGTGAATCTCAGACAACAAGGGTTCAAGACCGCTCTGCTGAGCATTTACCTGGTAAACCTCCGCTCCCTTTCCAACAAGATGGAGGAACTACTGCTCCTGACACGGATTAACTGGGACTTTTACAACTCTGCGGCTCTGTGTTTCACTTGGTTGAATGGGACCGTCCCAGACAGCGCTCTACATCTTCCGGGGTTCCAGCAGCAGACCACACCACAGAGGCTATGGCGAAAACAAGAGGCGGTGGATTGTGTTTCTACGTGAACAAAGGTTGGTGCAGAGATGTGACAACTCTGAAGATGCTATGCTTTTCCAACTTAGAAGCACTCTTAATAAACTGCAAACCTTTTTATTTACCACAGGAGTTTTCCTCATTCATTCTGGTTAGTGTGCACATCTCTCCTGACGCCTGTGTAAGCGCAGCACTGCAACTCCTGGCTGAACAGGTCACTGACACATACCAACAACACCTAGACTCTCTTATTATCCTCGTAGATTTTAATAGGGCAAAATAACCCATGAACTGCCAAAATACAGACAACATATTTCATGCACCACCAAAGACAATAACACACTGGACCACTGCTGACCATTGTTCAGTTCCCAGAGGAGCTGTGGGCCTCTCCAATCACTGCTTTGTCCATCTCATCCCAGCCTAACAGGCAGAAACTGAAAACTGTTAAGCCTGTGGTGAAAACAGTGAAGAGATGGACCAGAGAAACAGAGCATGACCTGCAAGCCTGTTTTGACTGCACAGATTGGAGTGTCTTTGAAGCTGCTAATAACAACCTGGATGAGCTGACCAACGCTGTGACATCCTACATTAGCTTCTGTGACAACTTGTGTGTTCCTACCAGGACTCATTTACTATTCAATAATGGCACACCATGGTTCACTGCAAAACTGAGATGGCTCCATCAGGCCAAAGAAGAGGCCTGATGGAGTGGGGACAAAGTGTTGTTCAACCAGACCAGAAACACACTGAAAAAGGAGATCAGAGCAGCTATGAGGACCCGCTCGGAGAAGCTGAAGAACCATCTTTCAGGAAAAGATCCTGCAACATCACTAACTACAAGCCTCTTCTGTAGGGAGCCAACAACTGGCTGATGACCTGAACCAATTCTACTGCAGCTTTGAAAAGGACTTCACACCCCACACCCACACTGACCCCCACACAGCCATCAACACTTCCTGCAGCCCCAGCTCTCCCCACTCCTGCACCCCCTACCTTCTGACACTCAACCTGCAATCAAGATCTGTGAAGAAGACATCTGCTGGCTCTTCAGGAATCAAAAGACCAGGAAGGCAGCAGGCCCAGACCAAGTCTCACCCGCCTGCCTGAAAGCCTGTGCAGATCAAATGTCACTTGTCTTCACTCAGATCGTAAACAAATCACTGGAGCAGTGTGAGATTCCTTCCTGCTTCAAACACTCCACCATCATCCCAGTCCCCAAGAAACCCAAAATCACAGGACTGATTGACTACAGACCTGTCGCTCTGACATCTTTGGTCATCAAGTCCTTTGAGAGAGTAGTGTTGGCCCACTTGAAGGACATTACTGGACCCTTGCTGGACCCTCTGCAGTTTGCCTACTGAGCAAACAAGTCTGGGGGTGACACAGTCAATATGGGACTGCATTATATACTGCAACACCTCGATAGACTAGGGACCTACACAAGGGTTCTGTTTGTGGACTTCAGCTCGGCCTTCAATACGATCATCTCAGATCTCCTTCTTCCCACACTCAGCCAACCTATGCTGAAAGGAGCAGCACCCCACCCTGATTGACTCTAAAGCAGAGGGAAGTTTTATGGACTTGACTCTAAAGCAGAGGGAAGTTTTATGGACTAGGCCCTGGTCAGCCAGCTTGACATCCCCACAGAACCCCTGCCAACTCCGCTGGACACCCGTGCCCTCAATGGACGTCACTTGGCCTAGATCTGGTGGAGAACCATCCTTCTGTGTTCTCGAGATGCTCCACACCCCACACCTCACTGTATTGTACACCTCCAAGTTTTAGAAAATAAATATACAAAACTAAATATAAATGGATTTTCACAATAAGTAACGTTTAAGGTATGTAAAATTAAGACGGTTAGTAAAATATCTGTTCCAAGCAATTCAGTTTTAAAATTTTCTCTCAATCATGTTCATGTACATAGAGGTTCCCACTTCATCTTCTCTTGCCAGACCCTCTGTTTATCTGCCCTCTTTCACCCATCTTGCTCAAAACACCATGTAGAGTTGAGACATTACTGATGTATGAAAGCTGCAGTTGCTACGATAGTGCTGGTTGTACTACAGTAGGAAATGCAAAGCAATGCACTGACAACATTCCATTGTAGTATTAATGTTTTGTGTTGTCTGAAAGCAGTAGGGAGAAGTGCAAATTAATTGCATTTTATTTCACCACTTTTCTTAATATTGACTATGATTCTTGACCTGTGTATTGCTTGCAGGCTCGTAATCTAACGCACTAGTTGGGGCACCTGCTCGGTGCAGACTTCTCGGTCAGCTAAACAGCAGGAAAGGAAATTTTCTACCATTCATACGGAAATCTCTCTGCTGATGCCAGAATGCCCCTGAAGCATACTATTATGGGGTCATTTCTCATGCATATGAAATATGTAACTAAGTGGAGAGATAGTCTCTTCACTCAGAGAACCAATGTTCAGGGATGGGAATTTTCCGCGGATTTCCGCGGATTTCATTTCAAGGATCCGCGGAAATCCGCGGATGCTTCCGCATATTTCATTTCAAGTTTGAACACTTTATTGTCGCTGATACTCCCGCGAGATGGTAATGATGTTAACGATAGCTTGTTAACGATGTTAACAAGCTGTCGTTCGATTGTAAACGGCCCAGCCAATGGAAATCGCTGCGCCGCCGTGGCCGCACCCCCCCTCTCCACACACACACACACACACACACACACACACACACACAAACAACTTTCCGCTGGAATCAGAACTTGATCTTCCCATCCCTGAATGTTACAATGGAACCATACTGATCCCATGCCCATAAAAAAACAGGCATGTACATGTGATACAAGTAAAGAAACTGGTATATGTCTCTGACTGTGGGGGGAGAAGTACTGAGATTTTGTATTTAAGTAAATGCAACCACATTGCACTATAAAAATACTATGTTGGAAGTCTTGCATTAAAATTTTGACTTTAGTAGAAGTGGGCTGCACAGTGTCGTAGTGGTTAGCACTTTCGCCTTGCAGCAAGAAGATCCCCAGTTCAAATCCCGGCCTGGTCCTGGGATCTTTCTGCATGGAGTTTGCATGTTCTCCCTGTGCATGCGTGGGTTTTCTCCAGGCACTCCGGCTTCCTCCCACAGTCCAAAAATATGCTGAGGTTAATTGGTTACTCTAAATTGCCCGTAGATGTGAATGTGAGTGTGATTGTTTATCTGTATATGTAGCCCTGTGACAGACTGGTGACCTGTCCAGGGTGTTCCCTGCCTTCGCCGGAGTCAGCTGAGATAGGCTCCAGGACCCCCCATGACCCTAGTGAGGATAAAGCGGTGTATAGAGAATGGATGGATGGATGGACTTTAGTAGAAGTACAAAAGTAACAGCATTACATTATTCTCCTCAACCATCAATTTAAAAAGGCACACAGAGGTCTTTGAGAAGAATACATACTTTGTCAGGAAAAAAACAGCCATTATAATTTTTATTATAGATGATATTATATAATAATACACTGCCCATCCCAAAAAAAGTTGCACACTTCATTACAGCCATGGCCATAAGTTTGGACACAAGTACCATGACGCTTGTGAATCTTAGAAAATGCCACAAAATTGTCACTTACAATATAAATACCAGTCATAGCCATCAACCAAAATGAAATACAGATATTTCCAGTACATAAATTTGATGTTTGACAGCAAATATTGACATTGGAATATTAACTGCAAATTGTTGCACAAATTTTGTCATTGACTGACGAAAGTTTTTCATATAAGAACACCATTAGCATTTGTTTTCTTGGGGTGTACTTAATTCTGAGGGCTGAACAGACAATTGACTGCAGCAAAATGGCCAAGACCAGGAATTATGCACCCATGAAGAGAGCACAGATCCACATTCTGCACCAGGAGGGATTGACTTGCCGCCAGATTGCTGACCGTCTCCAGATTTCTTACTCTGGCGCCGCTAAAGCACTACGTACCATCAAACAGACGAAGTCTTATGATGAGCAACGGTGAACTGGACGACCCAGACTCACATCAGCCAGAGACGACCGCCACTTGGTGAGAATGAGCTTACGGGATCGTAGGAAGACCGCTACTGACCTTAGGCAGGATTGGCAGAACTCTTCCGGATCAAAGGTGTCCCTCAGATCAGTACGACACCGGCTTTGTCAAAGTGGACTGAAGTCTTGTAAGGCACGCAGGAAACCTCTAATCACTCCTACACAGAGAAAGAAGAGACTGACATGGGCCAGGACTCACAAGACTTGGACTGATCGTCAGTGGCGGAAAGTTCTGTGGTTGGATGAATCATCTTTCAACCTATTTCATACACCTGGAAATATCCGAGTTCGCCGAAGACCTGGAGAACAATACAAGAATGATTGTATTGTTCCAACAGTGAAACATGGAGGCGGATCGGTTATGATTTGGGGATGCATGTCATATGATGGAGTTGGCCAGATGAAGGTCATTGAGGGCACTGTTAACTCCGAGGCATATCAAAGTGTTCTGACCAGTCATATGCTCCCTTCAGCTCGCCAACTCTTTGGTAGACATCGGAAATATGTGTTCCAACAAGATAATGCTCCATGCCACACTTCGAAGTCAACCAAGGCATGGTTCACACAGAACAGAGTAGACGTCATGGATTGGCCACCTCAGTCACCGGACATGAATCCCATCGAAAACTTATGGAAGGACTTGAAAGTGGCTGTAGCTCAGCACAAACCAACCACAAAACAAATGCTGAAGACAGTCCTGATGGAAGAATGGTCCAATATATCTCCAGAGAGGTGTCACACATTGGTATCTAGCATGCCGACTAGGGTAGCGGATCTGTGTGCTGCAAAGGGGATGTCCACAAAATACTGAAGTGTTTGGGTGATAATACACAACTCCTGAGAACTATATTAAGTTTCATATTTAAAAAAAACATCAAAAGAGTTTGGTGTCATTTTGTTATTCTTACCAAATTTGGTTGTGAAAGTACTGCATTTTTTTTGTTATTTTCTCCTAATATTATGTTTTGGGAACAAAGTTGTTCCAATTGTTGGAATTTATTGATAATAATATATCCCTTGTTGATTTGTTGACTAATTAAACTGGTGCTGTCAAAAAATATTAGTTATGTTCTGTAATAGACATCAAAACAGACATAAGTCATGCTGTGTCCAAACTTATGGCCATGACTGTATTTCATTAGACCACCTTTAGCTTTGAGAATGGCACACATTCTTCATGGCATTGTTTCGATAAGCTTCTGCAATGTCACAGCATTTATTTCTATCCAAAGTTGCATTCCGGCGGGAGATTTGTCTCCTGGTAGGGCCACCCATGCCGGACTGGTCGACGGGTAGAGGCTAGACTAAGAGCACTTCACCCTTCACCCACCAGGGGTTCTGGCACTGGATGCCTGGGTAGATGGAACTCGTTAGCTCACGCAGGCAATTCATCTAGGAGAGGGACAACTTCAAATAAGAAACCCGGTCCTTCCGGGAAGGTTGGGCGTGGGGTTAGCACCCTCACCCCGGAAAAAACTTTTTGCTACAGAAGCATTCACAACAGCCCAAGAAAAGAAAACTATGGTTCTGGAAGAGGAAGGTCCTGCTCCTGCAGGGGCCAAAGCCGAAAGGACGCTTCAGTGCCGACAACCCTTCTATCGCCCAGTAAGACCACTACCATCGCTACATGGAACATCAGGACCATGTATGAAGCAGGGAAGGCAGCACAAGTGTCAGCAGAGATGCGCCGATATAACATCGCCCTGCTAGGACTGAATGAAACGAGGTGGCTGCACGCTGGACAAAAAAGACTGGCTAGTGGTGAACTCTTGTTGTACTCAGGACACGAAGAAGAGAACGCAGCGCACACGGAAGGCGTAGCAATCATGCTTTCAAGAACAGCACAGAAAGCTCTGATAGGGTGGGAAGCGCACGGTTCAAGGATAATAACAGCATCCTTCACGACCAAGAAGAAGAACATCAAGATGAACGTGATTCAATGCTACGCGCCCACCAACGACCATGACGACAAAGACAAAGATCAGTTTTACAATCGACTACAGGCCATTCTGGACAAGCTGAAGGACAAGGACATCAACATCCTGATGGGGGACTTTAATGCGAAGGTTGGATCAGACAATAGAGGCTACGAGGAAGTGATGGGACAACATGCCCTCGGAGAAATGAACGAGAATGGAGAGAGATTTGCTGACCTCTGTGGACTGAACGACCTTGTCATTGGAGGCAGCATCTTCGCCCACAAGAGAATACACAAGGCCACCTGGGTATCGCCTGACCATATTACGGAAAACCAAATAGACCACTTTTGTATTACCAAGAAGTTCAGGCGTTCTCTCATCGACGTACGAGTGAGAAGGGGAGCAGACGCAGCATCAGACCACCATCTTCTGACTGCGAGACTCAAGCTGAGATTGAAGAGAATGGACAGGCAGGCAGCAGGCAGGATGAAGTATAACATCAACCTACTGAAAAATCAGACAATACAGGGAGCTTTCACCGTGACCCTGAGGAACAGATTCCAGGTACTGCAGGAGCTTATCACCAATGACACCAATGCCCACGACCTTTGGAAAGGAACAAAAGAAGCACTCACAGAAACATGCCAGGAAGTGCTCGGGCCAAAGAAGAACCAACACAAGGACTGGATCTCAGTAGACACCCTCCAGAAGATCCAAGCAAGAAGACTCAAGAAAGAAGCAGTCAATGTGAGGCGTACAAGAGCCGGCAAAGCAGCAGCCCAAGCAGAGTATACAGAAGCCCACAAAGAAGTGAAGAGGAGCGTGAAGAAAGATAAGCGAGACTATATAGACAGCCTGGCGCAAGAAGCAGAAGAAGTGACCTATCATGGAAATACGAAAGACCTGTACATGACAACCAAGAAGCTTGCAGGCAAGTACAGCAGACCAGAGCGACCGGTCAAAGATAAACAGGGACAAAACATCACAGACTCTGAACAACTATTAGAGAGATGGGTGGAACATTTTGAGGAACTCCTCAACAGACCAGCTCCTGAGAACCCTCCAGACATAGCAGAAGCAGAGATTGACATCGACATAGACTGCGATCCACAAAACTAGAGAAGAAATTATTCGCGCCATCAAGAAGATGAAGAATGGCAAGGCAGCCGGCCCAGATGGAATTCCAGCAGAAGCCCTCAAGGCAGACGTAGAGACAACAGCCGACATGCTACTACCGCTCTTTGTGAAGGTCTGGGAACAGGAGGAAACACCAGCAGATTGGAAAGATGGACACATTATCAAGTTGCCCAAGAAAGGTGACCTCAGCAGTTGTGAGAACTACAGAGGCATCACACTCATGTCAGCGCCGGGGAAGGTGTTCAATCGGATTCTGTTGGAGAGGATGAGGGACGCAGTGGATGTCAGGCTCCGGGATCACCAGGCAGGCTTCAGGCGGGACAGATCATGTACCGACCAGATCGCCACGTTACGTATCATAGTCGAGCAGTCCCTGGAGTGGAATTCCTTGTTGTACGTAAACTTTGTGGATTTCCTCAAGGCCTTTGACAGTCTTCATCGTGACACCCTGTGGCAACTCCTCCGACACTATGGGATCCCAGCCAAATGGACACGCATCATCAAGGAGTCTTACAAGAGAATGGCGTGTCAGGTTGTTCATGGAGGCCAGTTGACGCATCGCTTCGAAGTGATGACTGGCGTTCATCAGGGGTGCCTTCTGTCGCCGTTCCTGTTTCTCCTCTCCACTGACTGGGTGATGAGGCAGACGACGGATGGACAGAGGGACGGCATCCAGTGGACCCTCTGGACTCAGCTGGACGACCTTGACTTTGCTGATGATCTCGCTCTGCTCTCCCACAATCAAAAACAGATGCAGAATAAGACTACAAGACTAGCTTCCCATGCCTCCCAAGTCGGCCTCCGGATCCACCCCAACAAGACCAAGATCCTGAAAATCAACGCCTCCAGTAGAGAAGCGGTGAAGTTTGGAGACAACAACCTGGAAGAAGTCGAGACTTTCACCTACCTTGGGAGCGTTATCAACCAGCAGGGAGGAAGAGATGCAGACGTTAAGACCCGCATCGGGAAGGCAAGAGCAGCATTTATAATCCTAAAGAACATCTGGCGATCCAACCTTATAACATCTCGCACCAAAATATGCCTGTTCAACTCCAACGTCAAATCAGTCCTTCTGTATGGAGCAGAGATGTGGAGAACAACAAAGATCACCATCAAGAGAGTTCAGACCTTCATTAATTCATGCCTGCGAAGAATCCTAAAGATCCACTGGCCAAATACCATCAGTAATGCCGATCTCTGGGAAAGAACCAACCAAGTGCCAGCAGAAGAAGTGATCAGGAGAAGAAGATGGCGATGGATAGGGCATACCCTGAGGAAACCATCAACAAACATCACACGCCAGGCCTTGACCTGGAATCCTCAGGGGAAGAGAAAGAGAGGCCGACCAAAGAACACCTGGAGAAGAGACCTGGAGGCGGACGCCAAGCAGACCGGCTGCACCTGGGAAGAGTTGGAGCGAATCGCCCAGGACCGTGGACGCTGGCAGACTGTTGTGAATGGCCTATGCCCCTCTAGGGGTTCAAAGGCCTAAGAAGAAAAGTTGCATTCATTTTGTGCCAAAATCTTGCATTAATGATGGGAGAGTTCTTCTCCAGCACATCCCAAAGATTTTCAATGGAGCTGAATTTGGGACTCTGTGGTGGGCAATCCACATGTGAAAATGATGTCTCATGCTCCCTGAACCACTCCCTCACAATGTGAGCCCTATGAATCCTGGCATTGTCATCTTGGAATATGCCCGAGCCATCAGGGAAGAAAAACTCCACTGATGGAAAGATCTGGTATTTTTTAGTATACTTAGGTTGTCAGCTGACCTCATTCTTTGGGCACAGAATGTTGCTGAACCTGGACTTTTTTGGGGGGGCAGGTAGTGTATTATTTTCCACTTTCACAGAGTTAGATAGGTTTTTTTTAGTCCTGACCATAACTACCAAACATACATTCATTTGCAGGATTTTAACTCTTTAAATACTAGTTTGTTTACATTTTTTCAATCATCACTACAAGGATTTTGATCTCTTATCACAATCAGAGATAATCCAATAAATAACAGCATTTTTTTTGAGTAACGTAAGATTAAAGAATCTCGTGTTACCTTTATAATCATCTAAAATATCCATTGTTGAAACTTATGAAACTTTTTACCCCCCATGCTGGCCTAGTATCTTACGTAACTCTTGGACAAAAAACACAAATATAAGATCTTTCCAGCCTAATTAAAAACAATCCAAATCCACTGCCCTGGCCGTCAACTGTCTCGTAATATCAGATGACGGGTCTTCAGTTCTCCATGCTGCAGTGTTAAAAGTCAGGCAAACAGTAGCAAACTCTTGCTTCTTCTCAAAGCAAATATTTTCTGCCATTTTCATGACAGTTTTTGATTAACTCACCATCTGCAAAAGGTTAACTGTATTTAGCAATTAGCACCACCACGTCAAAGTTCACCTATATAGCATTTTCATGTGGCTCACTGGCTTGTGTAAAAAACTGTTGTTGTGAAACTAAGGCAGTTTACGATCACTCCCAGATAGCTTATCACATACATTAGAATGTTTTGACTGGTAATGTCTCTTTACATTGAATTCCGAATACATACCAACAGTCATCTGGCAAATAAGGCAAATACAATTGTTTCTTATTTCAGTGAAGACATGTTGCAATTTCCACCTTTCCTGGAAGCAGCGTCCCTCACAGCAACTTTCCTTTTATACCTCCAGTTGCCATTTCAGATATGCATATTGTTTGACAGCCATAAATTATACATTTTATGACAGAGGCTGTGGGAGATTTGAAATCTCACTATGGGCTGCAATGCAAAAAGTTACTGCAAACTGCAGCAGCAGACTTCAGCAGGTTTAAACGGTCTCTCAGTTCATTCAGAGTTCTACATCTTACCGGATGTCACCCGGATCTGGTAGATGAGTCATTCCTGCACACTTAACTGCAGATCTCAACACATTTATGAACAGAAGCTCATGTGACTTTATTTTAGCATGGTTTCACTCACTTTGCCAGTTCCTCCCAAGGTGCTGTGTGTGTCCCTTTTTTATGCCCCAGGTAATAACCCTATGGCTGCAGATTAGTTCTGCTCATCTCATTGTCACACCTGTCTGTGGCTGTTTACTCCTCTTCCTTCCTGAAAGTTTCTGCTTCTTTCTTTTACAGAAATCCAGTCTGATTTGTGTGTGTGTGTACGTGGTAAGGAGAAACTGTTGAGGGCACAAAGCATTTTGTTCTCAGACTGCAGGTTTACGTGTGATTCCTCGTGTTTCCAGAAGTAGAATGGGAGGCAGAGTCTTAAGCTTTCTGCTCTTCTGTTGTGGAATCAGCTTCCAGTTTGGGTCAAGGAGGCAAACACACTCCCTACTTTTAAGATTAGACTCAAAACTTTTATACATTTTGTAAAGCTTATAGTTAGGGCCACTCAGGATCACCAGAGTAAATAGTAAATACTGTTTTAAAATATGTGCAGAACAAGTATAATATTCACCTCTGAACTTCTGGAGAGATAAGACAAGCTGTTTGGTACAAAATCCATGTTTTTTTTTCTTTGGGAAGGAATATGGCAATTTGAAATTGGTCCATTGGAGTGTCGGGTTCCGTTCATCTACTTTCTTGAACAGTTTCATTGCAAAAGTAATGGGAGGTGTCATACTTAGATCAGATGCCAGGAGGTCAAAACCAAGATGGTTCTGCACAATGCCGGAATGTCAACAACATGCAAATAATAAGGGCACCAGTATGTTTAAGTAGTTTTTGCAATTCATTCTGTCTCCATTCTCCCCTCTACATGTGTCCCATATCCATCCAAAGTCACCTTCCTTTTACTTCTCCTCTCCATCTGAATTCCATTGTTGTTCTTTCATCAACACATCTTGCTCAGGATGATGCCACTATAAAACAAGTGCAATGCCCTTTTTTTCTTTTGTGTGCTTCTTTTCTGTTTGTGTTCTCTGTCTTCCTCTGTTTTGTCTCTCATTTGCTCCCTCTTGCTTCCTCTTGCCAGTAGTTGTCTGTCTTTATAGAGACTTGTTAGGCTTTAGATAAGAGCTTTTCATGGCACAAATGATAAGGACACAGGATGTGGTTTATTCCTTTTGCAAACAATGATCTGTAAAAGCATACTGAATGACATGTAAAACAAGCGCTCTGCAGAGACTGCCTAGGTGGACCTGGAATAGACAATTCAACGCACCACTTACTGACACAGTCAGTCATTTGTACTTTAAGGGAATGTACACAAGGTGGAGAGACTGGAAGCAAAAGTATTTTTAAAAATGCTTTGTACAGCAAAGAAATAGTACCATGGAAATGTATCAGCCTGACTCAGTTGTAAAACAGAGGTTTGAGATGTGGTGAAAATAAGAGATTGTCCTGACCCCCGGCACTCCCTCTCTCTCTGGGTGTTTGTGCAGGAGACTGGCTCACCTGGTCCCAGTCTTCTGTCTCTGACATACAGACATGACTCATACCTTCACTGTCTGCCAGAATGTTGACTATGTTCACCTTTTCTTGTGACTGGTCTCCTGCCTCATTTTCCTCCTTCACTCATAACATTACATCAGATTACATTCCAGCTGATCACCCACTACTTCAGTGTTCACAAATGCCAAGAACCTCCTACTCCCGATCACCAACCTGTTTCTGCCATCTACAATCAACACCAGACTCCAGCTTGTCTGTCTGAAATATGATTGCCCCTGCCAGACCCAAACTTACCTGTGGCAAGTTAAGGAGGAAGTCTCCTTGGTGACCTTATCATCCTGCTTGTATTTTTTACTAGTTCAGCCTGTTCCTAGCCTACCTGGTAGCGTCGTGCTTCTGTCAGAAGTATTCTGGTGATAATTTAGCTTGTTCCTGCTATCCTGCGCTGCAATTAGTGACCAGTGTGTGTGTTGCTCTGGGAACCCTGTCATTAGTTCTGTTCACTCTGCTTAATTCTTTAAGCTAAGGGTGAATGATAGTATTAGCTCTGTCTTTAACTTTTTATTTATTCTTCTTTACCAGTGCTTTGTGTTAGTTTACAACCTGTCTAGCTTCTCCTGTTTTGAACCTCTTGTGCCTTGTGCATGTGTTTTTTTTTTTTTTTAATTACATTTATAATAAATTTCTTTGTCGATACCTGTGTGCTTATTGTCTGCACCTGGCATGTCTGATTAGCTGTGACACAAGTTTGTCTCCCAAGTCAGAGGCGAAAGCAATCCAACAAGAACTCACAAGCTGAGAAATCATCTGATGCAAAAAGTAACAAAAATATAATCATAAAAATAGAGCAAGTGATTGCATAAAAGTTCACCAACTTCAGGTCAAATTAAAACACTGGCCAGAATTACAGCCTTTCACCTGTGTGGATAGAACTTAATTAGCTTTGTCCATCTGAACGTTGCAATTTTACCCTATTCTTATTTGTAAAATTTTGCTCACATGCTGTCAGTTTGCATGGGAGTTGTCAGTAAACGTCTCTTTTGAAGACCAGCCACAAATTCTTAGGTGAGACCTGGGCTCTGACTCAACCAGTCCAAAATAGTTACTCTGTTGTCTTTAAATCTTTTTTGTGTAGCTTTGCCTGTGTGCATTGGGTCATTATCTTGCTGGAAAACAAATCTTTTCAATAGTAGTAGTTCACTTTCAGACTGCATCCGGCTATTCTCTGGGATTTCCCTATATTTTGCCCCATTCAGTTTACCCTCTTCTTCTACATGCCTTCCAGGGCCTGATGCTAAGAAGCTTTCCCACATGACAATGCGGCCACCACTGTGCTTCTCAGTGTGGATGATGTGTTTGTGATGATGGACAGTGTTTGTTGTCTGTCAAACATATCATCTCGTTTTGGAGGTCAACAGTTTTTCTATTTTTGCCATTGTCCCATAAAGCTTTTGACAGGTACAGAACATGCAACACTTTGTGTATGCATGGTCTCGTCTATGTCAATAACTAATGTTAGCAACTCCTTCAGAGGTGTCTTGATAGCCTCTTGTCTTTTCCTTACATAGTCAGTTGCTGAGGATGGCCTGCTCAAGGCAGCTAGAGGAACACCAGTTTCACTTTAGGGACCAGTGGGATAGTCTTCTGAACTTCAGCAAGTACAGATCTCTGTTCTCCAAACTTGCCAGAGCTTTAGATAAAGATCTCAAGAATGTGATCATAGAATGATGATAAACACATTTGATAGTCCTTTAGTGTGGTTTTGGCAAGTTGAAAAACATTCATCCTGCCCTGTCCTGTCCTGTATAAACGACCATTTTTCCCCTGTCTCTTTGTCACACTAATGTTGCACATGTCCTGGTTTCACAATCAGTTTCCGACTCTCACACCTACCTTACTTTTTGACCTTATCAGCAACAGCATTCTTTGATCGATGTATTATGGGTCCTTGACATTAAAAATATCTGCTGGGTTTAAAAATATACAGACAGCAATGCTAATCTTTAGTTAAATTTCCCTTTGCCAAGTTCACATCAACTGTGCTTTTGGTAGCCATCCACAAGATTCTGGCAAGTCTCTTGTAATATTTTTAGCCACTGCTCTTGACAGAATTGATGCAGTTCAACAAAATTTGTTAAATTTGTCAGTGTGAAGGAAAAATTACTCACTTTCTCACAACTGAGGTGGTCCCTCGTTGTTAGTTTATGACATCCCAAATGCCATATATGATTTGTAAATTTATGTGATGCCTTGTTTCAGCTGTGGTTTTATTTTATTTTGTACAAGCTGCATTAGCTGTCTGTTAATTTTATGTTCGAAATAAATACTTTTTCATTTCATTTCATTTCCAGTGTGTCTTCTAACTGCAGCCACCCTAAATCAAATGTAGGTACCAAGCCACCCCAAATTACTCTTCAGGATGTCACCCTTGACCTTTGTTTCTCCTAAATTGAGGATGCAAACATCTTATGCTCTGTCTGTCCCTAATATGGCACTTAGACAGACAGACGCTGTTTAGAGATAAAATAGAAGTGAAAGACAACTGTTTGTAACGAAAACAAGGTTACATTGCTGTATTCTTGTCCAGATTCAATTCAATTCAATTCAATTTTATTTATATAGCGTCAATTACAGTCAAATTGTCTCAAAACGCTTTCCAGAACCCATATGCCTGAGAGCAAGGCCAAAGGCGACAGTGGCAAGGAAAACACCCTTTTAACAGGGAAAAAAACCTCGAGCAGAACCCGGGTCTATATAGGGGGGACCCATCTGTCTGCTGGCCGGGCGGGTTGAGAGGGACAGAGGAGGGCAAGGGGGAGGGATGGGAGAAGAGGGAGGGGTGGGAAAGCAAGGAAAGTACAACACACATTTGGATACATGTATGACAAGATATGTGACACAAAGTATAAGCTAACATTGAAAACTGACTCATAGTTTACTCTTGTGATGTACGGCTCTGACATTAAATATACTACATATAGAGCTAGCAGTAAAATTCAAACAGTATGAAGATTAGCATAACAAGTATAGTGAGGGCGATGCAGAGTTGACTGGTGGAAAAGTGGAGCTGGAAGCGAAGGGCTGGAGGAAGATCAGCAGCGGCATCCCACAGTGGACATGGTGGAGACTGGACCAGTTGGTGGAACATCGACCGCATATCTGAAGCATCCAGCTCTGGGACCAGGGACACTCGGAGAAATAACACAGGGGCAAACAGAGTGAATGTAATGCAATAACAGGATACATATTAAATGTAAAGGTAGATAGAGAAGGGCTCAGTGCATCAAGAGAAGTCCCCCCAGCACCCTATAGGCCTATAGCAGCATGACAAGGGGCGGAATGAAGGGACGTCCAAGAGGGAGTCAGCTGTGGAAATGAAGACACAGGCCGAACCCCTGTGGGTCACCCAGTCAGCCCCAACTATAAGATTTGTCAAAAAGGAACGTTTTAAGCCTGGTCTTAAAAATAGAGAGGGTATCTGCCTCCCCAACCCAAACTGGGAGCAGGTTCCACAGGAGAGGCGCCTGATAACTGAAGGCTCTGCCTCCCATTCTACTTTTAGAAATTCTAGGAACAACAAGTAAGCCTGCAGTTTGAGAGCGAAGAGTTCTACTAGGATAATATGGTACTATCAGATATGTAGACTATCAGATCTTTAAGATATGATGGAGATTGGTTATTAAGAGCTTTATATGTCAGAAGAAGGATTTTAAATTCTATTCTGGATTTAACAGAAAGCCAGTGAAGAGAAGCAAGTATAGGGGAAATATGATCTCTTTTGCTAACTCTTGTCAGTACTCTTGCAGCAGCGTTTTGGATCAACTGTAGATGTTTGAGAGAGCTATTTGGACAACCCGATAATAAGGAATTGCAATAGTCAAGCCTGGAAGTAACAAAAGCATGAACTAGTTTTTCTGCATCACTCTTGAGACAGGATGTTCCTGATTTTTACAATATTATGCAGGTGAAAAAAGAAAGTACTACAGACTTGCTTTATGTGTGAGTTAAAGGACATGTCCTGGTCAAAAATAACTCCAAGATTCCTCACAGTAGTACTGGAGGCCAATGTGATGCCATCCAGAATAACTATTTGCTTTGAAAGCGAGTTTCTAAGATGTTTGGGACCAAATACAATGACTTCAGTTTTGTCTGAATTTAGCAGTAGGAAGTTAAAAGTCATCCAGGTTTTAATGTCCTTAAGGCAATCTTGCAGTCTAGCTAACTGATCAGTTTCATCTGGTTTCATAGATAAATACAATTGTGTGTCATCTGCATAACAATGGAAGTTAATACAATGCTTCCTAATAATATTGCCTAAAGGAAGCATGTATAATGTGAAAAGTATCGGTCCTAAGACAGAACCCTGAGGAACTCCATGATTAACTTTAGTATGCTCAGAAGAGTCATTGTTGACATGCACAAACTGGAACCTATCTGATAAGTAGGATTTAAACCAGTCCAGTGCTGTCCCTTTAATGCCAATTGAATGTTCTAGACGCTGTAATAAAATTTTGTGGTCGATTGTGTCAAACGCTGCACTAAGATCTAACAAAACAAGTATAGAGACTAGTGCTATGAGAAGGTCATTAGTAACTTTCACCAGAGCCATTTCTGTGCTATGATGCACTCTAAAGCCTGACTGAAATACTTCAAACAAATTATTCCTTTGTAAGTGTTCACATAATTGATTTGCAATTGATCTTTCCAGAATTTTAGAGAGAAATGGTAGGTTGGATATCGGTCTATAGTTAGCTAACACATCTGGATCTAAAGTGGGCTTTTTAAGCAAAGGTTTGATGACAGCAACCTTAAAAGCCTGTGGTACATAACCTGTTACTAGAGAGAGATTAATCAGATCTAACATTGAAGAATTAATTAAAGGTAAAATCTCCTTGAAGAGTCTAGTTGGGATAGGATCTAAAAGACATGTTGATGGTTTGAATGTAGAAACTGTTGAAATTAGTTCAGAGAGACAAATAGGAGTGAAGAATTCTAAAGATTCATCAAGTCTAACAGCCAATTCAAAAGCATCTGTGACATTTGTAGGAAGGGCCAGATTAATGTTATCTCTAATCATAACTATTTTATGTGTAAAGAAGCTCATGAAGTCGTTACTGGTTAGAGGTAAAGGAATACAAGGTTCAACAGAGCTCTGACTCTTTGTCAGCCTGGCTACAGTGCTAAAGAGAAACCTAAGGTTGTTCTTGTTCTCCTCTATTAAAGATGAATAGTATGTTGTCCTAGCATTACGAAGAGCTTTTTTAAAATAGATTACTAGACTATTTTTCCAAGCCACATACACTTCCTCTGAATTAGTGGAATACCACTTTCTTTCCAGCTTTCGGGATGCCTGCTTTAAAGTCCGCAGCTGGGAATTGTACCAAGGAGCAAGTCTTCTCTGGGATATAACTTTATTTTTTACAGGTGCAACACTATCAAGAGTTGTACGCAGTGAGGCTGAAGCATTATTAACATAATAATCCACTTCTGTGGGGGTAAAATTATAATATTTGCCTTCTGATTTATCAGTAAATGTTGCTGAAGTAAACAGAGAGAGTATTATTTCCTTAAATTTAGTTACTGAATTGTCAGATAAACATCTACTGTAATGATATTTGTTCTCAGCTGCTATACAATCCTTTACTTTAAATTGAAAAGGGTTCTAGGGAAACACTGTTAACTCTTCAATTTCTATGCCATAACTCAGGACAAGGTCAAGAGTGTGATTAAAACTATGAGTTGGTTTATTTACATGTTGAGAAAACCCAATTGAGTCTAATACTGAATTAAAAGCTGTTGAAAGGCTGCCGCTGTCTATGTCAACATGAATGTTACAGTCACCCGCAATAATAACTTTGTCCGAACTGAGCACTAATTCAGATAAAAAGTCTGAGAATTGAGATAAAAACTCAGAATAAGGAGCAGGAGGATGATATATAACAACAAATAAAACTGGTTTCTGAGCTTTCAAATTTGGATGAGAGAGACTAAGAGTGAGATTTTCAAATGAGCTGTAATCAGGGTTAGGTCTCTGGTTCAATTTTAAACTAGAATGGTAGATTGCTGCTACTCCTCCTCCTCGGCCTGTGATTCGAGGAATATGACAGTTAATATGACGAGGGGGAGTTGATTCATTTAGGCTAACAAATTCTTCCTGCTGCAACCAGGTTTTAGTCAAACAGAACAAATCAATCTGGTGATCAGTTATCAACTCATTTACTAGCAGAGATTTAGACGAGAGAGAGCTAATATTTAACAGACCACATCTAATTGTCCTGTTTCTTTGCTCTGTTGAAGTAGTGGTATTAATTTTTATTAAATTTTTATGGTTACTATTACTTTTGCATATTTTTGATTTGTTTAATTTATTGAATTTTGGTGGTCGGGGGACAGACGCAGTCTCAATAAAGCTAACTGAATTACTGGAGAGTGACAGCTGTGAGGAAACTGCAGAGAGGTGTGTAAAAATACAGCTCTGCATCCTGGTCTTAACTCTGGGTTGTCATGCTTTAGAGTACTAATAAAATCAGCCATATTCCTAGAAATGAGAGCCGCACCAGCCAAATTGGGATGGATGCCGTCTCTCCTAACCAGACCAGGTTTTCCCCAAAAAGAGCTCCAATTATCTATAAGGCCCACCTCGTTTGATGGACACCACATAGACAACCAGCGGTGAAACACGACGACATGTGGCTAAACATATCATCGCTGGTCAGATCAGGCAAGGGTCCAGAGAAAACTACGGAGTCCGACATAGTTTTGGCGAAAGTACACACCGATGCTACGCTAATTTTGGTGACCTCCGATTGGCGTAACCGGGTGTCATTATAATAATAATAATTGATTGTATAATAATCTTACTATATTTACGATTATCTTTAGCCAGCAGTTTCAAATTTGCTTCTATGTCGCCTGCTCTGGCCCCTGGGAGGCATTTAACTATGGTCGCTGGTGTCGCTAGCTTCACGTTTCTGACTATGGAGCTGCCAATGATCAGAGTTGGTTTCTCAGCGGGTGTGTCGCTGAGCGGGAAAAAACGATTAGAAACAGGTTTGTGGTGGGCCGGGACAGCGGGCATCAGATGGATGCTGAACTAACAGTCCTGCCTCCATATTTGGATTGTAGCATAAACATGGCATGCGTTCCAAATGATATACAGTCCTGGCCGACATTGTTGGCAGCCCTGAAATTTTTCCCAAAAATACACCATTTCTTCCAGAAAGTATTGCAATTCTAAATGTTTTTGGTATATGTGTGTTTATTTCCTTCATGTGCATTGGAAAAACACAAAGAAGCAGAAGAAAATGGCCAAAATTGACCGAAATTTAATAATGAATTAGATTTATATAGTGCTTTTTTGGCCACTCAACGCGCTTCACAATGGATCCATTATTCATTCATTCACACATTCTCACTCTGGTGGTGGTAAGCTACATTTAGCCACAGCTGCCTTGGGGCAGACTGACGGAAGTGTGGCTGCCAATCCGCGCCTACAGCCCCTCCGACCACCACCAACATTCACACACCGATGTGAGAGCAGCACTGGAGATAAGGCGGGTAAAGTGTTTTGCCCAAGTACACAACAGCACATGACTAGGTCAGAGCAGGAATCAAACCGCGACCTTTTGATCATTGGACGACCCGCTCTACCCCCTGAGCCACAGTCGCCCCACAATTTTACACAAAATTCAAAAATGGGCCAGACAAAATTATTGGCACACTTTTAAAACTGTGGGTAAAACATTTTATTTCAAGCATGTGATGATCGTTTAAACTGACCTGTGGCAAGCAGCAGGTGCTTGTAACATAGAAATCACACCTAAAGGCAGTTAGAATGTGTGAAAGTAGACTCAACCTTTGTGTTGTGTGCCTAAGTGTGTCACACCAAGAATGGAGAGAAAGAAGAGCTGAGAAGTGTCTGAGGACTTAAGGAGCAAAACTGTGGAAAAATATGAACAATCTTAATATTATAAGACCATCTCCAGAGATCTTGAAATTCCTTTGTCCACTGTGCGTATTATAGGTTCAAGGTTCAAGGTTTCTTTATTCGTACCTGTGGGTAAATTTGTTTGCAAAAGGGAAAGCAGCAATCCCAAACAACCACAAGAATAAACAATAAAAACACAGACACAAATAATATTATATATAATCATAATTATATATAATATAAATTATAATCAAGAAGTTTATAACCCATGGAACTGTGGCTGATCTCCCTGGATAGGGACGGAAGAGAATAATTGATGACAGTGCAACGCAGGATCATCTGAATGGTGGCTAAACCTCCTCAGTCAACTTCTACACTAATTCAGGCTGTCCTGCAGACTCAGGGTGCAAAAGTGTTAGCTTAGACCATACGTCATCATCTGAATGAGAAGAAGCGCTATGGCAGGAGACCAAGGAGAACCCCACTGCTGACAAAGAGACAAAAGAAAGCCACACTGGAGTTTGCAAAAACGTACCTGACTAAGCCTCAATGGGAGAATGTTTTGTGGACAGATGAGACTAAGGTAACGCTTTTTGGAAATGCACGTCATTTTTTAATTTGTATTTCTCTCATATTTCTCACTGTACATAGCTCACCTTTATTGTTTTGGTAGAATAGTTAATAAATGTTTTTACTTAGACCAGTCCACCGTCTTGTGTGTTTACTGTGTGTGAGAACTGAAGTCAATTTCAACCGAGAATTCTACACTTTCAGATATCTGACTGATCAATTGTATTTCAACGGGAATCTCCTTGAGATTCTGCCTAAATTAATAATTTCCCCGGATAACCGAGGTGGTGCCCCTTTATTTTAACGAGTGCAAATATAATCACTTCAGTGGTTACGCTACATATTGAACCTCATTACAACCTTCTTGTGTATTTCAGACTACTCCATCAATTGGTCAAAATCAATTACACACGTGGACAAAATTGTTGGTACCCCTCAGTTAAAGAAGGAAAAACCCACAATTCTCACTGAAATCACTTGAAACTCACAAAAGTAACAATAAATAAAAATTTATTGAAAATTAAATAATCAAAATAAGCCATCACTTTTGAATTGTTGATTAACATAATTATTTAAAAAAACAAACTAAACCAAACCAAACAGCAGGGTGACTACTTGTCTCCCTTTAAATAGGCAGACTGACTGATTATGAGTTTGGAAACACCTGTGATGTCAATTAAATGACACACCTGAGTTAATCATGTCACTCTGGTCAAATAGTTTTCAATCTTTTATAGAGGCACCATCATTTTTGTCCAGGCCTGTTTCATTAGTTTGTTTTTTTAAATAATTATGTTAATCAACAATTCAAAAGTAATGGCTGTTTTTGATTATTTAATTTTCAATAAATTTTTATTTATTGTTACTTTTGTGAGTTTCAAGTGATTTCAGTGAGAATTATGGGTTTTTCCTTCTTTAACTGAGGGGTACCAACAATTTTGTCCACGTGTGTATATTACCTCAGAAAACTTGTGGAATCCCGCTGTCCAAAACTCGCATTTTTCTATTCCTACTGGCAGGACTGGCCTTAGACTATCAGGTGCCCTAGGCGAAAATGTTAAATGACGCCCCCCCATCCCTCTCCAAATAGATGGGTTAACACATCTCAACACATTTAAAATTTCTTGTCTTTTTTCTTTATTTCTTACAATATTATTATTTTAAACAGTATGTACAATTACACACACACACACACACACACACACGTTTGTACTTCTATCTTAGTGAGGACATCCATAAGCGTAATGCATTTCCTAGAGCCTAACCCTAACCTTAACTATCACAACTGATTTCCTAAACTTAATCCTTACCCTAACCAAACCTCAATTCATACCTGTTCTCTAAAAACAAGTCTTCACCTTCAAACATGGCTGTTTCAAAGTGAGGACCGGCCAAAATGTCCTCACTTTGTAAAAATGTCCTCACTTTGTAAAAATGTCCTCACTTAGATAGTTAAATGCAGAAATGGTCCTCACAATGTAGCAAGTACAAAACACACACACACACACACACACACACACACACACACACACACACACACACACACACACACACACACACACACACACAATTTAACACTTACAAGTCTACTGCAAAAGTCCTCCTGGCAGGGGAAAAACTGAAAACACAGGGTCAAACTGAGCCATAAGCTCCACTTCCTTTAGAAAATTCCCATTGTTGGGTTGGTTCAGTGTGTCTGTGGACCCCCTGAGAGCAATATTTCGCTCTGCCAGTGACTGAATGATTGCCACCTTCTCCTTTCAGAATTTATTAGAGCAAGTTCAACTTTGTTGCTTGGCCCTTTTTAGACCGAGACTCCAGTTCTTTCCATGAGCCCATGTTCTTTGTATCTTCAGGACTGTTCTCATGTGTTTTGAGTATGTCACTGCAGTTTTTCCAGTCATTAACACCATCACTGCTTAGTTTAAATGTTTTCTGGGAGAAGAGCTTGCAACAGAAACAGTAAAACTATCATTCTTTTTGGAATTGTGGGGAATATTCATTTCAACCTATCTATCAAACAATCATGTTTTAATTCTAACTTTAGTTATAATCCATTTAATCATAAATCATCATTTGATCACATCATGTAACCAATTATATATCAGTGTGCTTGCAACTTGTATCAACCCAATAATCAAATATATTAAAGTGCTTATGAATGCATGTTTGAGTTCGAGCTCATAACCTGGAAAAGTGTTGATCTAAGCAGGTTGTGCAGGTTTCAACGTCTAACTTAAAGGAAAGTGTGTTTAAGGTAAATGCTTGATGCTCCACTTGACTAAAAGGCTTGTGGTTACAACTGACCTTTCAAAGAGCTGAGGGGAAAACTCTCCTCCTCGCTTCAAACTGACAAGCTGAAATAAGAATAACATCTAGGATGGCAGTTTAGCGTGGACAGGTGACAGTTTTAAAATAAAAGTGAAGAACATCCGTTAAAACTATGCAATACTTGGAAGAAAGAGGGGGGTCTGCGGTTACAGAGATGTGCAACTTGTCACGTACTCACAGAGGACAGAGACAGGGCAAAAGGTTCAAACAACAGCTAGATGTTTAAACAAGAATAAAAGTTAAAGTATTAAACCATAAAACAATATTGGGGAATTAAGATTAAAATATAATGTTCATAAGAAAAATACTTAAAAGAAAATGTAATCAACAATGTCTTAAATTAACAGTAAATTGGGGACAGGCATAGAAATCTTATATTAACCTATGAGGATCCTAGATTAAAATAGGGATGAAATCAGATTAATCTGCCTTATACAAATAATTAAATTATTGATATTGTTGTACTATTATTAAATATAAAATTTAATAAGCTGAATTAATAAAACTCAAAGCTCAGCATAAATTGAGCAAGAAGCTCAGACCTGTTGTCTGCAGAAAGCTGAGTTGTAGTCTGTGCAAAGGTCACAGGAAGCCACACCTCAGGCAGGCACATACACACACATGCAAAGTACTCTCAATACAGGGTGAAGACGGCTGTGGTTGGACGAAGACTGAAGACATCCGGCAGTGTGAACCAATCAGAAGACAACACCTTCTTAGTTAAAAACTCATGTAATAGTTTAGAATTCGCTCTTTGTTGCGAACAGCTGCATGCAGAGGAATATTGTCTTAGTTTTAGTCAATCTCATGTCAGCATGAACAACAGAGAGTCTGCATGCATGCATTTCTGTACTATCCAATGCGTTTTTTACTAAATATTCTTAAATGAATATTTTGACTCTGAGTCATCCTTGTCTCAGAGTGTTTTTTCCTCATTAACAGTACCAAAGAATCCGCTCTGACAGAATACATCAGCCACGTTCTTTTGATTTTCTCCCCATTCACTAACCGTCTATAGAAGTAGTGGTGATGGCAACTTCCTCCATCTTGTTTTTTTGGGAATGTGAAGTCTGATTTTATCACATAAGGCCCTTGACTGACTAACTTGGTCCTCTCTAGATTAGACAGATGAGGGGGCCAATCAGCTGGATCAATGGGGGCTGCTGTGACAGACTCATATACACCTGTTGATGTTGATAATGTGTCTTCAGGCTGGTGGATTGAAACATGTAGTCTGCTGGCAGTGCTGGGTCTTTCTTCTGAAAGAGAATTAAACATACACAACAAATCATTTAGGCATCTATAGAGGCATTAATACAATGGTTTTAGTTCAATTAAAAGACAAAAGTTTTCAGAGTTTCTATTTTTAGTTTTAACTTTTACAACACAAAATCTAGTACTGTCGTACTCACCTGGATTTACATCTTGAAGCTGTGTCTCAGTTGCTGCTGTGTTGCTGCTTTCTGTTTGACTTAAAGCTGCTGTGTAAAACACAAAAAACATCCACCTTTAAGAATAACATCTAAATTGTGCCTTTTGTGGGGTTTTTTTTGATACAACTTCTGAGTGATTATTCATATAAATATGCCAAAAAATAGTATAGTATGGATTTGCTTCTGTTTACATAATATTTGTACATTGTTAACAAAACTGACTACTACTGTAACACTTACCTGGATCTACATTTTGAAGCTGTGTCTCACTTGCTGCTGTACTGCTGCTTGCTGCTTGACGAGCAGCTGCTGTGTAAAACACAAAATCAGTCAGTTTATGGTCTTTATTTATAGCTTGACACTGATAAAAAATATTATTTAGTCTATATAAACCCCACTTTTGGACAAAGTCTGTGATGATCTGAGGCATTGGAACAACCTCCCCATCTCCCTTTTGGGACGAATAGCGACAGTCAAGATGAAAATATTACCTAAAATCAACTGTCTCTTCTCTATGATTCCATTTAAACCCACATCAAAGTGGTTTCAATCGTTAGACTCTGCCATTGGTAAATTCTACTCAAAGAGCAAAAAGGCTAAAATCAGTCTGACCACCTTCCAGAAGAATAAACCCGAAGGGGGACTGGGAGCCCCCAACTTCATGTGTTGTTACTTAGCCAACCAACTACAGTATGTCACCAAATGGATTCATCCACATGTAGAATATAACTCCTGGCTGGAACTAGAACAGTTAGATTGTAACCAGGTCAAAATCTCTGACCTGCCCTTTATCACTTCTGCCCTTAAACATCACTCCTGCTTCAAGAACCCAATAATCGCCTCCACCTTGTCTGCTTGGTGGAAAACGCTGGAAGTCACAGGCTCTCAATTAAAACCCAGCATACTGTCCCCAATCTGGCACAACCCTGATTTTGCAAACAATAAAATAGCTCTTTATTTCAGCACATGGGCAGAGAGCGGAGTCACCCACCTCCATCACCTTTTTGATGATAGCATATTTTGGACATAGATAAACTTATTCCAAACATTTGAAATAAAAAATGGGAATGTTCTTCAGTACCTACAGGTAAAGAAGACGATTACTAGTAGAATTCCATCGCTTCAGTCTACTTCTCAGTCTACTTCACAGCCAACTGATTTACAGCCACCTGAATTTGTCAAACCCATTACAAAACTGTCTCCAAGAAATCAGAAGAATCTGTCAAAAAAAATATAGTTTACTTTCAAAGACAGACTCTATTCACCTGCCAACTCACAAATGGGAAAAAGACTTAACCAAATCTTTTGACTCTGATTTCTGGACCGAGATCTGTGAAAACACATTTAAAATGACAAAAAACACCAACTTACAACTGATACAATTTAAGGTTCTTCACAGACCGCATATAACCCAATATAAATTATATAAAATGGGTTTCTCGCACTCAGACACATGTACTCAATGCACCCAAAACATGGCTGATACTTACTTTCATGCTCTTTGGCTATGTACACCTGTCTATCAATTCTGGGCAACAGTCACACAGAAACTCTCCAATATTTTGGACTGTGGGATTCCGCATTCCCCAAATGTTTGCCTAATTGGCGACCTAACACTAACAGCCTTACCAGACATTCATATCCAACCCATACTTGCAGCTATTGCCATTGCTATCTTACTATTTTAGTTAACTGGGAAGATACATTTTTTTTCAATTGCTAACAAGCATTGGTCCAAACTGAAGTCACATGTTCAAAACTCTTAACACAGCCTGCATTTCCATCATGCATCTCAGCTAAACAGAAAATCTCATCCCCAAAACTGTTTCTCATCAACAAAACACTTCATTCATGTTTCAAAATAAGCTCATTCAATCACAACAGTAGAAAATAGTCTCACTTTGGAAGCAAACGCTGTCACTCTGAGCACACTGAACCACAAAATACTAACAACAGAGAGCATTACATGAAATTAATTGAGATCTTTCAAGTTTGAATGATTCCTTTTTAGATAAATCAATATTTTATTATAAAATAAGATCTTTGCCCTCTGAGTGTTCTAAATCATTGTAATATATTGAAACAAGAATGAATCAGGAATGCAGCAGTTTACTTCACCAACACTGACGTATTTTCTCTGTGCCTGTGAATCGGCACTTTGGGACCTTAGAAAAAATAAAAAGTTTACTGTCAAAAAAAAAGCAGAATCTCAGAATTCAGGGGGCAGAATAGAAATCAAGAGATAAAAGTCAAAAACAACACATGTATTATAACATTCACACCCTGTCGTTTGCATTTGGCCACGTTTCCATCCATTACATCTGATGTCTTCTCTCACGATGCACTGTGGGTAGAACCTTTTTGAGTGTCTCGTTCTATATGGTTTCTGATGAGGCCAAACACAGATCACTTGAATCGGTTTTCAGCTGACAGCTACACTCAGCTGTGTTTGGAATTACATAATTTTTTTTAATTTATTTTTATTGTCAATACTTTGATATGATTTTCAATAGAGTTCAATGTGGCTGCAGCAGAAAGTCCCCATGTTTTTTCCCCATCATTCTGTTCTGATTGTGTTTTTAACTGTTTTGAAAAAAGTGTGTTAGCATTTGAAAAATGTGCAGTAAAAGTCTAGTGTTTTGCAGGTGGTGAACTAGTAACTGAGAAAAGAGTTCATGAATTTTGGTGACTGTGGTCACTGACTGCATTTTGTGTGAAAGCAATGGAAAGTGATTTGCAGTTCAGTTCACATGGACTGCTGTTTTGCAGACTGAGTTAAGAGTTCTGAACATGTGACTTCAGTTTCGACCAATGCATGTTAGTAATCGAAAAAAAAATGTAACTTATAGTTATTATCATGTATGTGATTTTTGGTATTCTTTCTTTCTTTATCTCTCTGCCAGAGGAAGGGGGATGTTTTGTTGTTGTTGTTTATTTGTTTGTTAAAAGATAAAATTAATCTAAAAAAAGTAATTCTCTAAAAGTTGACCCTTTAGTTTTCTTTTAAATATCGATAATGTAGCAGATAATTTTAAGTTATTCTCCAGCCCATTCCATAAATGTGGACCTTTACAGCTTATACTAAAGCTAGTACCTTTTAAATTCCTATATTTCCCTTTTAAAGACTTCAGTGGTCCTTTCAGACTCTAACTGCCTGGTGTGTAAAATAAGCTGTTGGTTGATGTGTGTTAAAAAGATAGAGTGATCTGTAGCTGGTTATTGAAAAGAGAAACGGTGAAAGGATAAAAAACATTTCATTCGCTCACAGTAGCTAGCGTAGAAGTACGGGGGCAAAATTAAATGTGCATTAACAACAATAATGATTTTAGCTTCCCACCATCGCATGAATGCGATCGACTGACCACATGAGCTGTTCACTGCGCGCATGTACAAATGCACTTCCGCATTGAAACTGCCACGTCACAATTGTGATGCATCATGGGAGATTAGCTCAAATGGTAGAGCGCTCACTCAGCGTGCGAGAGGTAGCGGGATTGATGCTCGCATCCTCTAATATGTTTACTACTTGAGTAACAGATAACATTACTTCTTGCTGCACTTACAAATGGAACATAGGTAAACAGTAGTGTCTATCGATACACTGATGTTGAAGGTGAGAGGTGGGGCTGAACAGTGGAGTAGTGGTTAGCACTTTCAACTTGCAGCAAGAAGATCCCCAGTTCAAATCCCAGCCTGGGATTTTTCTGCATGGAGTTTGCATGTTCTCCCAGTGCATGCGTGGGTTTTCTCCAGGCACTCCGGCTTCCTCCCACAGTCCAAAAATATGCTGAGGTTAATTGGTTACTCTAAATTGCCCATAGATGTGAATGTGAGTGTGATTGTTTGTCTGTATATGTAGCCCTGTGACATACTGGCGACCTGTCTAGGGTGTCCCCTGCATTCACCCGAGTCAGCTGGGAGAGACTCCAGCACCTCCCGCAACCCTAGTGAGGATAAAGCGGTGTATAGTGGATGAATGGATGGATGTTGGTAAACAGATTGTAGTTAATAAATTTCAGTTGCCTGTAATTATTGCAGGAGTTTAAAGTCAAGTTTGGCTTACTGAAAGGGACAGTACATATTTCGAAGGATGCTGAAAGTGAACAGCAGTGCTTTGACTTGTTGTGTATTGTGAAAGGAAATGCACACTCTTTATTGGAAATAGAAGTTACCGAGAATGTGTTTATCACAAAACTAAAAAACTACAGTGAAATTGTGCTATATTGAAACTGTGTAAATAAGGTGATAGACTATAGTGAACTGAGACAAGCAACTGAACAAAACATACAGAAGTCAGAAATGTATTTCAGCATTATGTTTATAATTTTGAAGTGTTCAAGAACACATGTGGAGAAGCATCCTGGAATAAAGTGGGATTCACTGTATGCTCATTGTTTCTGCTTTATCTACCTGATACATGCTACGTTTTGTTATTGTGGTATTTATTCTTGAAACCTGTCACATCTGCTTTTTCCTGCACCAGTCCCTGGCCCAAGTCTTGCTGCTGTTCAGCTCTGTATGAAACTCACAATGGACCTGCACTGCTTCCCCAAGCCCTATGGATTCTTTGTGCCTGGCTCCCCTATGCAAATTCCCCTCCCCTGCACTAGCCTCAGCCATTGTTGTCTTGTCACAATCTCTCTCCAGGTTGTGTCTCTCAGTCTCAATTTCCAACCTCTACTTCTTTGTTCTGCACAAAGCAATCCTTATAACATCAATTCATTAATTCATTTCTTTTTCAAAAGGACACAACATGCCTCCAGACTCTGAAAAGTTTACTTGACCAAGATGGAGAGTGGTGGAGGGCTTAAAATCGACAATGAGATATTTTGGGATGAACTGTCCTGCAAAATGAAGGAACGACAGCCAAACAGTGCTCAGCATATGCGGGAAGTCCTTCAAGACTATAAGATTTCCAGGTGACAACCTCAGGAAATTGTTTGTCAGAGTAAATTTGTTTTATTGAATTATCAATTTTTTTAGCAGGTTGGCAGACAGGAAAGTAGGCAATAATAAGGGGGGGGGGAGACCTGCAGCAAAGGGCCGTGAGCTGGAATTGAACCCAGAACACTGCGTCGGGAATCTTGCCCCTGTTTATGGCCCCTCAACCAGTCTATTCACCCTGATTTATCACATTTTTGTGCATTTTACCAATGTATCTTGACCGGTTTTACTTATTGCTGACCTCCCACCCCCTACCCTCTAGCCTTCCTCACTGGTTTACATGAGCATGCCTACCTTTCCTTGCTAAAGGTTAAGCCAGTACCTGGCTGTCTTATAAGGTTGTCTAATTGCCACACTTTTCATAGATGAAGGCTGCAATACTGAACCAGCGATCACAGAACAAAGAGAGGCCTGGGGACATACACCATTCTTGGGTGGGGAAAAGTATTGTATGATTGTGTCAGTGTGTTTATATTACACTGTTGCAGGGACATCTGGATTTATCATCCTAAATGCGTTATGTGTGTCCATGGAACTTGTCACTGCATCCACACATACACATATTGGTATAGTAACTATGTAAATAGCTTGAATTAATATGCATTGGAAGGTGAAAAGAGAGGGAAAAGTTTGTGAGTGGAAAGAAACAACGTACTTTCAAATGAGACGTGTGTGGTTGTGTGTGCATACAGTCTTCAGCATCTTTTTGCCTCTCTGGAAATGTGGTTTGTTTGTGTTTTTTTTTTCCAGTTGTAAGATATGCACTGTGGACGACTGGAGTGCCATCTCTTTCCGTTCAAGAGAATTTTCCACTTGTCTGCCTTTTGGATGTTGTTCTGTTCTCTTTCTCTCACATTCCCTCCATACCCCTGATATTTTTTCCTTATTCCTCTCGTCCTTTCTCCTCTTAATTTTGTTTAGTTGTTTCTTATTTGTGTCCTTCAATCTTATTTCTCTGTTGTTTCTTCTGCCATCCTATCAGCCTTTGTAGTCTCGTACCTTTGGCTTTTTAATCTTTTCCATCATCTTTCTATCCTATATTCCCTCCCTCTGTCCTTCACTTTCCAGTGTCGACTCAAAACACGCAGGTTGAATGCGTTAATGATGTGCTTGCACCTGGATCTGCCTTCACCACAGTATTTACCATATTATTATTTATTTACTGGGATGTTTTACATATCGCAGAACCTCCAACTCATCTCCCGTATTTACATTTGCATTTTCATTTTTTTTTTTTTTTTTTTTAACTGTGGCAGCTGTGCTCACATCATAGAAAAGAAATGTGCTGACGTTTCCCCCCATATTACATTTAAGGCCAGTAGCCAAGTTAATAGCATCAGCTACATGATTAAAGTGTAAACAATAAAGGTGTAAACTCTTTATAAAATGTTTTATAATTTAATATTTTTATTATTGTTATTATTAGAAAGAGGAACTGTTGACATTCTGGCAAATCTTGGCGTTTATACATACTTGCTCATAACTATGTTGTTTATGACAGTCTGTAAGCAAGTTACCCTGTTTGTATCTATTTATATGCATGCGTGTGTAATTTAAAATATGCGTGTACTCATGTCTCAAGTGTGTATCTAATCTAAACACTGACATTCAAGTGTGTGTGCTTTGTCATTATATATATATAAAAAATCCTGACAGAATATTAAATTACTTATAACAACTTTTATTTAAAATCTAGATTACATAACGCTAATATACGCTAATATGTTAGTACTAGTGCCTTTTTATCAAAACCAAGACTCAATTTTCCATCATTCATGCTACATAGGGTACAATATTTTTCCTTAGATACAGTGAGTATGGAAAGTATTCAGACCCCTTGAAATTTTTCACTCTCTGTGTCATTGCAGCCATTTGTTAAAATCAAAAAAGTTCATTTTATTTCTCATTAATATACACTCAGCACCCCATCTTCACAGAAAAAAATAGAAATGTAGAATTTTTTTGCAAATTAATTAAAAAAGAAAAACTGAAATATCACATGGTCATAAGTATTCAGACCCTTTGCAGCAACATTCATATTTAACTCACATGCTGTCCATTTCTTCTGATCCTCCTCAAGATGGTTCTGCTTCTTTATTGGAGTCCAGCTGTTTAATTAAACTGATTGGATTTGATTAGGAAAGGCACACACCTATCTGCCTTACTGACCTTACAGCTCACAGTGCATGTCAGAGCAAATGAGAATCATGAGGTGGAAGGAACTGCCCAAGGAGCTCAGAGACAGAATTGTGGCAAGGCACAGATCTGGCCAAGGTTACAAAAAAATTTCTGCAGCACTCAAGGTTCATAAGAGCACAGTGGCCTCCATAATCCTCAAATGGAAGAAGTTTGGAGCAGTTTGAAGACCCTAAGCACACAGCTACAATAACAAAGGAGTGGCTTCAGAACAACTCTGTGACCGTTCTTGACTGGCCCAGCCAGAGCCCTGACCTAAACCCAATTGAGCATCTCTGGAGACCTCAAAATGGCTGTCCACCAACATTCACCATCCAACCTGACAGAACTGGAGAGGATCTGCAAGGAAGAATGGCAGAGGATCCCCAAATTCAGGTGTGAAAAACTTGTTGCGTCATTCCCAAGAAGACTCATGGCTGTACTAGCTGAAAAGGGTGCTTCTACTCAATACTGAGCACAGGGTCTGAATACTTATGACCATGTGATATTTCAGTTTTTCTTTTTTGATACATTTGCAAAAAATTCTACATTTCAGTTTTTTTTCTGTCAAGATGGGGTGCTGAGTGTACATTAATGAGAAATAAAATGAAGTTTTTTGATTTTGGCAAATGGCTGCAATGACACAGAGAGTGAAAAATTTCATGGGGTCTGAATACTTTCCGTACCCACTGAATATTGCACAAAGTACTGCATGGTGGCTCGGTTGTCAGCACCATCACCTTACAGCTAGAAGAGCCCCGGTTTGTGTCTTACTTGTGTCCACTGCTGTCCCCTTGTGTTGCTGAAGTCTTTTCTGCTTCCGTGACATGAAGGAGGCATGACACTAGGAAAATACACACCATGTTGGAAGTGTGTATATGATACGTATATCACTCAGTCAGTATATATGTCATTCTTTTTTAGTCTTTTATCTTACACAGCACGTATGTGTTGAATAAAAGAATCACCATGTATGACTCACAATGTTTTCTTACTCTGGTATGTTGTGAACTGAATTATATCCTAAGTAAATATATATTGTAAGTTACCATAAAACTGTTCTGCTCATCTGACAGAGATAATAAAATACAGTGTTAGATTATAACAAAACTTGCAGATGTGCCAAACGTCACATTTAACTGATGCTGCTTTAAACAATGACTCCAAGGCAAGAATGCCTTTTTTTTTCCCATAGCCTGTTGCCTTGACACTTTCTCTTCATGTCTCTTCATATTTCTATGAGGAAGGACTTTTTTACAAAAATAAAAAAAATAAAACAAAGAGAGAGTAAAAAATCAGTATGTGTCAGATCTTGTGACAGACCACGACCAATAGATCAGAGAATGTATTTTTTAAACAGCGTCAGATGCCTCAACGAATATATCAGCAATCTGTGGTTGTTGAACTGACGGTGGCTGGTTAAAAATTTCCCAATCCTTACAGATTATTTGCAGCACTGATTACCAGGTATAAAATGCTGGCTGACTCTCTTAAATCTCTATTAATTAGTTATTTTTCTGACGGCTTATCCTTTTTTTTTTAGCGTTCTTATTTCTCTTTTTTATTTCTTGATATTCATCTTATCATTGTTGTTAGCTTTGTTCTTCCTTTATTTTGTTAATTTAAATGTTATGCAAATTAAGTTCATATACTACACACAGTATGTTATGTCATTTTACTAGAATTTGTCTTTTTTTGCATTGTGTTTTAATTTTTAGGTGAACTCCACAAGTGGCTGTACAGAAATACCACACATACATCAAGGAAACACAAAACACAAAATGATTCAGTAGGAATTCTTCAAAACCTGACAACCAAGAGTAGTCTGCGCTGCTGTTTACCAAACACCCTTTACAATTTTCACAATATAGATGCTTCACGCATTCGTCACGTGTGGCAAAGAATACATGCAAGAACCACGGTGGAGTAATAACGTACAGTTGAGGGAAAGCAGAAGTGACAGACATCCTCAGGAGAAGTAAACAATTCTTCAGTTACTTCAGGCCAAAACACACCTACATAAATTACACCGAGGTGAAGGTTAAACCATAACCAGCTCAGAGGAAAGAAACACTTTTTTGCATGTTCCCCTTGTTACATGATGGGGTGCCATGCACAGCTGTCAGTAATGGTCTGCAATGAACAAAAGTACTGCAGTGGTCCTTTAAGTTGATGAACAACATCTTGCCGAGATGTGTATAATAAACACTTTTGTAGATTGGCACGAAGCAAGAAGGAAATGATTGCCATCAGCAGCTCATTGCTTCCAAATATTTTAAAACATGCTTTTGTACAAGTTCCATTCCTGTGCTGCTTTACAAAAATCTGATTGCCACATACTCTGTAATATTTGTCTTTGTGGGACTCTGCTATTTCATATTTAGATTCCTATTTTCATTCCTTTTGTTAAGTGGGGCGAAAAATATAGCTTGCATGTCATTTAAAGCCTTTGCATTTGCAGAAATAGTGAAATTCTGTCATTATGTGGTGTTATGGCCATGGGTAATGATGCACAATAACTGCTTTGGCACTGCTGGAGAATAATGGCTGACTTCACAAAGAACCATTTCTCCACATGGAGGAATAGTGTTTAGAAAGCCTAATATTTATGGTCATCTGTTCATCAATGGAGTGCTTACTGAAGGACTTTTCCTCACCTGACACGTTTGACTGTAGTTATAAAAAAGTAGCAGAACTAATTATGATGTAATGGCAATATAGATGATGCTTTTCAGAACAGTGTAATAGCTAAATTCAGAGCAATACAAGAGTAAAAGTAATAAAGCAGTTTACAAAAAAATGCAATAACGACAGATTTTAAATAAAAACAGAGTATTTGCAGACTGTTTTAAATTTTTCATTGTGTTTTCCAAAAACAGGTTGAAAAAACTGTCAAATCTCTCATGAGTTAATTTTTACTAATGTTAATTTGGAAATACATTTAATTTGTGAATTCTCTAAGCCAAATTGTTGCATTCGACAAGTTCTTCAACCAAAAACAACATTAAAAAATTGCCATGAAAATGAACATTGTGCTTTCTATAATATTGGTGGTATAAAAATTGCAATGCCATATATTGATTGCTATTGCACTAATTAGTGGTGGAAATTACTCATTTAATTTCAGTTACTACATGAAGAGTTTATTTGCAAAAACAAATAACTACATTTTATACTTATTTCTTTATTGTTTACTTGTGATAATAATAATAACAATAATTATTATTTTTTTCTCTTTTTTGTCATGTATTTGTCTACTGAACAAATCCACTCAACTTCAGTTTGATTGATATTATCTCAAATAAACAACAACAAAAAAGTTTTCTGAAAATTCATCAAAACAGAGTTATCTGTTTTTGCAAATAACCTCTTCATATATCTCACTGGGACTGCACAGTGGATTGGCGGTTAGCATTTGCAGCGAGAAGATCCCCGGTTTGTGTCCTGACCTTCCTGGGATCTTTCTGCATGGAGTTTGCATGTTCTCCCTGTGCATGCGTGGCTTTTCTCCAGGTTCTCCAGCTTCTTCCCACAGTCCAGAAACATGCTGAGGTTAAGTAGTATCTCTAAACTGTGTGACTGTAGGTGTGAATGTGAGTGTGATTGTTTGTCTCTGTGTGTAGCCCTATGACAGACTGGTGACCTGTCCAGGGTGTCCACTGCCTTCGCCCTACGTCAGCGGCCCTGACGAGGATTGAGCGGTGTATAGATAACGGATAGATGGATATATCTCACTCATTGTCTGCCAGAATAAAGTGATGATATCATTAAAATGCAGCTCAGCACAGATATCACTACGTTTAGTGCGGATTCAGATTGCCTTCAGGGTAGAGGTTCATTTAATCTGTTGCCAGTTTGTTCACTTTATTACAAATAAGCATCTAAAGGCACTTCACATTGGATTAATATGTCAGTATCCCTGTCAGTTATGAGTTACAATGTTATGATTGTTTCTGTGGCTTTTACATGCTTTGAACAAGTAGATTAAATAAAATGAATCACTGATGAATGAATCACTGCAGACCTGAAATAGTTCTCCCAGTCACCAGAGACAAGATCAAACGCTAAAAGCTTCTCAGTTCACACCCATTCACACTTATTTGACAGAGTCATTCAAAGAGCTACATTTGGACATATGTCCACCTGTATTCATAACCCCACTTTGTCAATAAAAATCATTTTAGGACATTATTCCACCACAAGATCCCAAAACATAATTTTGAGTACTCTACTCTGTCTTACCACCTGAGAAAATGAGGTGATGTCATCAAATTGCAAATGTCTTTTTTTTCAGAGATAAAAACTATTATTTTATGTTAAAATATTTAACATTTGTTTTTTATTTTATTTCAAATTATAAAGTGACACCAAAAATACCGGTGAATTCTGACATTTCAGTAGCACTTCTCAGCACTGTAATATCCTCTTAATGGAGATGTTGTGAAACTTCCTTGAAAGATTTTCCACAAATGTCACACAGTCACTGGGACAAAATATGTTTTTTGCAAATCCACTTTAGTTAGGAACATAAATTTTTGGTGACGAGGTAGGTTTCAATAAATGGCCTGAAACCACAATAGAGCTATAAGTGATCATTAATGTATCATACATTTAATATAATTCAACATTATGCAGGAGGTGGCTTTATATATTTCATGAGTGTGAGGTTGAAAGGAAAGACAGCCTGTATTTAAATTTAAACACTTTTATGACTGTCCATCCAAGGAGCATTTACTCTTCAATGTGCAATTATTATTTTTTGTACAGTTTCGATTCTTATTCGCTGTCAGTCATGGCAAGTCTTAATGAATGTGTGTGTGTGCGTGTGTGCGTGCGTGCGTGCGTGCTGGCACCCACGTGTGAGTGCACACATACACAGATATGTGTATGAACACACATACTCATGTGTGTATGGATGTTAAGTGTGTTGCTTCTGTCCTGAGCTATGGGAATAATCATTAAAATTACATGAAACTAGGCGGCAGCTTCTTGATATATCTTGCTCTTTAGTATGGCCTGTCACTCAACTCTGTGTGTGTGTGTGTGTGTGTGTGTGTGTGTGTGTGTGTGTGTGTGTGTGTGTGTGTGTGTACTTGTTTCTGCTATTCCGGTGGGGACTTTGACCTGACTATTTGCTATAAAGGTGGGGACTTGTCTTACGGTGGGGACCTAAAATGAGGTCCCCACGGGTGGCAACACCGTTTTCTTGGCCATATTGTTGTTAATAAAAAATGTAAAAAGTGCAAAAACGTTTGTTTAGGGTTAGGCATTGATTTGGTGATGGTTAAGGTTAGGGTTAGGGTAAGGGTTAGGAGTTAGATATGAATGGGAGTCAATGGTAAGTCCCCACCGGTACAGAAAAACAAACGTGTGTGTGTGTGTGTGTGTGTGTGTGTGTGTGTGTGTGTGTGTGTGTGTGTGTGTGTGTGTGTGTGTGTGTGTGTGTGTGTGTGAGAGAACTTGTATGTGTGTATTTGTGAGCACTAATTTGGGTATTAGACATTAGAAATGGGGATGTTTTCAGATAAAGTGAACACCCTGGGTCTGTGTGTGTGCGCGCCTGTATCTGTGCTAAATTGCTGAAATTAGAACACATATTTCAAAATTCCACCAAGTAATGCATTAGATAAACTGAGCCAGAATGTTTCATATGTTTTGTTCATGTTTTCTTTTACTTTGGAAAACTGCTTATGGAAAAAGTGTTAATTTTGTAGATTTTGCAGAGTTTAAATGATATAGGGCTGTCTGTTATTCAGAATATTATACCATATTCCATTGATAACATTGGTGGCCGGGTGCTGAAGTCATGTGCCTCGCAGCTGAGTGAAATCTTTCACTTCATCTTCACCCAGTCCCTTCTAGTGCAGAGAGTCCCGAAAATATGGAAACATGCTACTGTTGTTCCTGTTGCCAAATGCACGAATCCAAAGACATTAAATGATTTTCGACCAGTGGCTCTCACCTCACTGGTGATGAAAACTTTTGAAAATCTTGTTAAAACTGAGATCCAAAGGCAGGTGGAAGGTCAGCTGGATCCTCTTCAGTTCGCCTATAGGACAGGCAGAGGAGTTGAAGATGCAACACTGACATTGTTGAATCTTATAGTTCAGCATCTGGAGGCCTCTAAGACTCATGCTAGGCTCTTGTTCATTGACTTTTCCTCAGCTTTTAATACTATCCAGCCACACTTACTGGCAGAGAAACTTCTTTCTCTTTTTAACCTGAATTTTAACCTTGTTGGCTGGATATTAGACTTCTTGACTGACAGGTCTCAGTGTGTCAGGGTGAATGGCGTTTTATCCTCTAAACTGTACTCCTCTACAGGCTCCCCACAAGGCTGTGTTCTCTCACCGTTGCTTTTTATCTTGTACACTAATGACTGCAGGAGCATGCACATGAATAGGCATTTTCTTAAATTTGCTGATGATACAGTGATCGTGAGTCTCTTGGATAAGGATGAGTCTGAACATGGTCCTGTAATTGATGATTTCATTACTTGGTGCAAAGAGTTTCACCTGCAGATCAATGTGTCCAAAATTAAAGACATGATTATTGACTTTAGAAAGTCACAGCCCAGTGTCAGTTATACTGTCGTTAATGACATGGATGTTGAGATTGTTTCTCAATATAAATATTTGGGAACAATTATTGATAATCTACTTCGATTTGAGCCGAACACTGATGCTGTTTGTAAGAAGGTCCAGCAGAGACTTTATTTCTTGAGAAAGATGAACACATTCAAGGTGTGTAAGGTTCTCATGTCTCTTTTTTATTAGTGTTTTATAGAAAGTGTTCTTACGTACTGCATGGTTGCTTGGTTCGGTTGTCTTGCTTTGTCTAGTGAAAACAGACTTGTGAATCTGGTCAAAATAGCGAGCAAGGTGATCGGAGTGCAGCAATCTCAGCTGCAGGATATCTACAGCAGACGTATCGTCAGCAGGGCCCAACAAATTCTGAACTGCCCTGATCATCCCCTGTTTGCTGAATTTGATCTTCTTCCTTCTGGCCGACATTACAGAATGCCTAGAACCAAAACGAGGAGAGCCAGAACTTCTTTTATCCCAGTTGCCATTGAAAACCTCAATTCATTGGCCTGACCAGTTTCTTTCTTGAGTCTGCTTTTTGCACCTGTGGATAGAACTGATTGTTGATTTTAAGACTGTAATCTTTTATTATTTATTGAATATTTATTGCATCTCTTTTTATTTGCTTTACCCCGTATGTTTATCATTACTGTTTATTTATCTATTGCACAGCACTTCGACTGAATGCACTTTATGGGTTTTGCCTGATCAGAGTTTGGCATTTTGTGGCTTAAGTGTTGTCCTTTTTCACTTGTGCTCAGGATTTTCCCCATTTTCTTAATGTCTGTATGTCTTATGTTTTATGTCTTATGGTTTATGGTTTATCTTGTACTGCCTGCTGCTGAAAAACAAATTTCCCACGGGATAATAATAAAGTTGAAGTTGAAGTTGAAGTTGATATTCAGTCAATTATATTTGAGATTATTTTTTAACATTATTTATGAAGGAATTTAATTTGCAAAAGGGTACAAAAATATCAACAAGAAATAAAATATAATAAAAAACCTGACTCAAATGCAACAGTAACACTAAACAGCAGAAAAGTAGAATCAAAGAGAAGATGCTGTCAGAAAACAGTTGTGAGTTAATGCTAAAAATGCACCTAATTTCTATTCTAAAAAGATAACAAAATATTTTGAATAAATTAAATGAAGGGAGTTTGTACGAGTAACTTAATTCTTTCAAGCTCTTTTTTATTGGAATGATAAGAAAGGTAGTCAGGATTTACAGTTTAAAATACACTGTAAGAAACAAGTTCAGTTTACTTAAAAAAAATATGGAAACTCGTTGCCTTACAAATATTAAGTAAACTTAACTAGAACTCCTTATGTTTAAACAAGCTGTTAATATTGAGTGCACAGTACTACCATCAACTTAATTATTTTGAGTATCGAATCTTAATGCTAACGTGATTGTTTTAAGTCTGCAATATTAATTTTGAATTTATTATTTTGAGTATATAACTATAGTGCTAACTTATTCATTTTAAGTCTGCAATACTAACCTTGAATTAAGCAAGTTACAGTTAAGCTAAGACAAGCTAAGACAAATTACAACATTACAAAAATTTAGAAGTAAACTGAATGTTTTCAATCAGTTTCCAGCCAAACAGGATGACTCTGACTTAGCAAAGAAGATAGTTTTTCAGTGTGAGAAGTTTTGTAGATAGTACCTTGGAGCCCAACCCAAGCATCACTTTTTGAGTTTTTTTTTCTCTCTTTATTTGTTTCGGAGGGACACTGCACATTAATAAACATTTTATATACATAAAAAAAAATGTAAATCCACCCGAATTAGCCAAAAGGCTAGTTTGCATCGGCTGTCCCCCCTCTTTCTATCCCTGTCTATATCCCTCTCTCCTGTATACTTCTGTCTCCCTCTTTCTATCACTCTCCCTCTGTCTATATCTGACTTAGCAAAGAAGATAGTTTTTCAGTGTGAGAAGTTTTGGAGATAGTGCCTTGGAGCCCAACCCAAGCATCACTTTTTGAATAAAGTTGAGTGTGTTTGTCATGCATTTTGGGTAGTTTAAATGTAGTGCATAAGTTAAACCAAAGACAAGGCAAACTGCCTGGGGTAAGTCCTTAATGTCCTCCATGACAATGCGTCCCTCAAGGACAATGGCGGTTGACGTTGGCTGAAGGTGAGTTGAGCCGTGACCCAGAGGAAAATCATCTTGACTGACAACAGTCACAACACCAACTGTCAGAGATGCCAGGTCCTTGTCACTTGTGTCCTGTGGAAAAAAACATGTGTATTAAATGTGATATAAGGAATAATCAAGAGCTTAAGTAGTTTAACAATAGGACCAGGGTAATGACCAAGATCAGCACAGTGGAGAGCGCTGCCCACCAAAGTACAGACCTTGGAAAAAAGCTCTCACCGTGACAGCTCAGCTCCCCACACACAGGTTGGTGACGACAACCCTTGCAAGTGAGGAGGTCTTATTTTGTTTGCATAGTCTGTTTATTTTGCTAACTCCTGTGTTGCTGGTGCCTGTAACTACATATATATATATATATATATATATATATATATATATATATATATATTCATACAATATACATATTTACATATACATTCATAAATATATTTTTATATTATATATCCCTCTCTCTCCTATATACATCTGTCTCCCTCTTTCTATCCTTCTCCCTCTGTCTATATCCCTCTCTCCTGTATACTTCTGTCTCCCTCTTTCTATACCTCTCCCTCTGTCTATATCCCTCTCTCCTGTATACTTCTGTCTCCCTCTGTCCATATCCCAGCTGCAGATAGAGATAAATGCTCAGAAGTCTTTACTGCTTCATTAGACAACCTTATAAACTTCAGAAAACACACAGAACATATATTTAAGAAAAGCCAAGACACAACAAGCTTGTAATTTTAATTCTAAACTAAAAAATTGTCCTGTTAAATATTTCATTTAAAAGTTGGTTTTTAGTTATTAGTATGTGCATGTGTAAAGTAACTTCATGCACAAATTGCATTGTATACAGCTGAGAGATGATCAAGAGTCATGATCTAGATATCCAAGAATGAACCTGCAAATGATGACCATGCAACTAAGAAACCAGTGCTGGGGCATTCAAGAGATGAACTTATAAATTTCAGTAGGTATCACATTCTGAAACTGCAACAACACAACTTATTTGATAAAAATACTTACATTGCATGTCTTGAAGAAATCACTGGGATTATCACCGACTGCAATGGGAATCCCTTGGAGCACAATGGAGCGCAGCACAGTCACATCTTGTGGCTTTGATAAAGGGATCAATAATCACTTGTCAGCTGAGGACCTCCACACATGGCTTTAACTTAGTACTTAAACTGAGAAAAAAAAAACTTATCAAGTTTGTGCCCTGCGTTAACTCTGTCAGTTTCTTTCCCAATGGCTCCTTTTTTCAACTTGAAGAGTTCAAAAAAGCGAGGGGTGTACTTGTCCAATGCCTCAAAGAACTGTACTTCAAGATTCTTACTGGCAAATTCTAGTGAACTCTGCTAATACCTGCAGAAAACAAGGGTGGGGGGGATTTAGGGGTGGGGGGAGGAAGAAGGCCAATCAGTAAAGTATGAAGACATCCTTTAAAATAAAACTAGTGTTGCAAACTAAAAACTGTAAGGGCTACAAACAAAAGGGAGAGTAAAGTGTACCTTCAGCTTTTTGTGTGAAAAAGGATATATTACAGAGTTTTACTGGAAGTTACATTTCTGGCCTCAATTTAACAATTGGTATAAATGGCTACAAAGTTTTGAAAACAGGAAAATTAACCCTTTAAGCTTCAGTCAATTCCAGCCGTTTTCAGTACAAAAAATCGCTAATATTCTATTTTTAAATAAAAAAATTACGAAAAATACAGGGAATATTGGACGCACATCGCGAGGTGCATTTCCTTGAAAACGACCGATTCGTGGATTTTATACCGACTTCAGGACATGTTTTGGACAAAATAGTTTACTGGCTTGTGTTGTCTGGATGTAAAAGGTTGGATTATGGCCGTTTTTTGTGGAATCTTTTTTTCTGTATGTAATAATAAACCCGGAAATGTGAGTCGCGCTGTGTGCATTGAAGCCGTGTATAGAGAACGGATGGATGAATATTTGTTTTTGTTGGACAAATGTGTTTTTCTCACCCGCTGTGGTAATCACATCTGAAAGTGGTTTATACCGGCGGATTCATGAGAATCTAAGCTTTCCATTGTCGTATAGTGTTTGTATAATCGGGTTTGCAGCCGTCGGACATTCTTGAAATTCCTATGCAAATTAGTAGGTGTACCGCCGGCGGTACACCTACTACGCACTGAAGCGTAAAGGGTTAACAAGTTGGGATTTTTCAAAATTTAGCGAAACAAAGCTAAAAGACACAAGTAGACCACAACTAAAGAGCCATGCTGGAAGACAAAGCTGTTGTTTAATTAAACAAAACTTTAAAAAATCTGAAGAATGTAGAATTGAGACTACAATTCTTGTACCTAATTTCTTGGATTTTTGCAAATTTTTATATATACTTTAAAGCTATTAAAATTTCTATTTTATCACAGAAATGACAAATATAGGAGTGCCAAAACTGTCTTGATCTAATTTATATTGCCAAAAATGTTTTAAGCTGGAGAGTATTATTGACATTTTACCAGAACTATGCTTGCAATAGTCACCCATAGCCATAGAAAACATTTATTAAAATTCTGACTTTAATCTCAGAACTCTAAGAAAAAGGCCAGAATACTAAAAAAAAAAAAAAAAAAAGGAAAAAAAAGGTCTGAATCTAATCTCTTAAATCATATTTTCCCCAATGGCTCTCATCCTTTTCAGTAGAATCCTGGCTTTAATCTTCTCAAAATTCTGAGAAAAAGGACATAACTTAGAGAAAAAAGTCAGAATTCTATGAGAGGATAAGAACTACTGTTTAAAAAAAGGTTAAGGTCTCAAAAAGTTTTTATAACTATTTTGAAAAAAATAAAATAAAATAAAGTCAGACCTTATTTGAGCCATTTTGGACCTAATTTTATCTTTTTAATCATATTCCATATAATTCTGAGTAAAAAGTAAAATTTCAACTTTTTCTCAGAATTCTGACTAAAATCTCATTCTAAAAGTAATTCTTTTTACTGTGGCCAAAATCCTGTTCTGTAGAATTCTGACTTTTTTTCCCTTCAAATTCTTAGAAGATTAAAGTCAGTACTTTGAGAAAAAAAATATAGAAATCCAGGAAGTGAATACCTGCCGCTCTGTGAAATGCACTGGCCATCTTTCAAGCATGTCCAGTACAGCAGGCTGAGTTTTCACTATCTCTTTTCGGCGCATGGGAAAGGTCTGGTCCATCATTTGAGCTGTAAGTGTTTCGTTTCATTTTCTTTTCTTCATTTCTCCCTGCAGAACATTTCTGGCCTTTTCCAAGCTTGTTTCATTGTGTCCATCAGGCAAGTTGGGCAGATAATTTGCTTCACCTCTTTTTGGACGCTTGATGCTCTTGCTTGAGAATTCTCCCGCTGGGTTACTTTTACTTCTCTTACCTCCATTAACTACAACATCTTCACATCCAGCTCTTTGGAGCTTTGTGCGATAATTGCCCCTCTTAAACTTTAGACTGTTTTTCCAGCCATACCAGCCTGGCTGTGGACCTGGCTCTGAGATACTTGGGTGCTTGCTGGTGAGAGATTGTGCAACACTAGCAAATTCCTCATCTGTACGGTAAGCTTTAAAACTGTACATTGCCTCAGCAAGTTTTTCCAACATGTCATGCTTCATATCACGGGGAAGAGGTGTACACGTTCCATCTCTCACAAAGGTAAGATCTCCTTGTCTCAGTCTGTACTCCACATCAACTGAGAAATTGGGAATGTCAAAAAATTCTGGCCATTGTTTCCTCAGCAATGGTGAAGATTCGGCAGGTGACAGGATCTCAGTGTCAGCTGTACTTAAGTCAGTGTCTGATGTTGATGCTGAGGGTGATGCCAGAGATGTCAGCTGGAGAGTGACAAGAGGTATGATTCTCAGCATTGCCTTTTCAGGCAAATCCGTAATTTCAGTCAAATTGCAGAGGGCGTTGTTGAAGTCTACATCTTCATATTGCAGGTTAAAGTCGATCCCTCAATTGTACTTTCAATTCTTCGATACAATCTGGTCTTAACCAACTTCCTGATATCGTCTTCATTGATGACCACTCTCAGCATTAACCTCTGTGCCATTTTGGTACGATATCCTGAAAGAGGAAGAGAAAGCCTAAAAGACTGCAACATTTCAGTATTTGCTTGACTCAGCATATTATGTGCCGTTTCAGTGTAACAAACCATTTCCCCTTTATTTTGTAGTGTGACAACGGAAAAATGTCATTCAGTTCAGACAACTGGGTGACTGCAAAGCTGGAAAAAATGGCTGAAACAGAGCTCATAGGCTGTAAGATGTGCGTCATACCATGAAGTCCCAAGTTTGCAGACAAAAACTATGCTGGTATTGATAACCACAATCTTTGCTATTTGCCTGAAATCTGGGAGTCCTGAGCAAGACCTGACTGAGATGATCATATCAACACTGTACTTAATGCCGTCTAGATGGACCGAAGATGCTTCAAGAACTGTGTTCGTTTTGCCGTTCATTTGATACAGACTGTTCTGCACATTTTTAAGGAATGATGCAACCATCACAGCCTTCATTTTATCAATTTCAGCAGGTGGCTTGAAAAATGAAGGGGAAGCTAAATGGAACGCAACCATTTTTTGGTGTCTGAGGGCTAACGTGTGGGGTAAACTCTTGAAATTGCGAACGTTTCGCACGTCTTTGAAAAATTTGTGTTTGCCCTCAAAACGCATGGTCCACACATCTGATAAAGGGCCAAAAGTTCTTATCAGGTCCGGGTAATGTTCGAGATAGTGGTGCTTTGGACGTAGTTTTTCATCTGGAAAAACTTTGTGAAAAAGACCCCTATGGTCTGCAATTTTGCAGTCAAGAAATGAAACAGACTCCTCTGTAAACTCTCCAGAAAGTGACAGTTCCACCACATCCTTCAAGATCATCAAAACCTCCCAGATTTCATCCTCACCAGGGATGTGATGACCAATCAGTAGAGGCAGAAGTCTGAGAAGTGCCCAATTTTCATGGGCGTTCCCACCAATCGTTCCCTTGGTGGTGAAGTTCTTTGTGAGGAGTTGGGGTCGATTTGTTTTGTCAGAAAATGTATATGGAAACTGTTCAATTGCCTTATGTATGATTTCAAGGGAAATATATCCCTTTGATATCAGTTTTTTTAAGCACAAGGCCAGCTCAATCGGAACAATACCCTCCAGAAGATCATGCAAAAGATCTGGTGGGTAGCCTTCAGTCACATGAAAATGTTCCAAACTTTAAGTCAGAGGACAGACTCCTTTGACACCATGTTTCTGTGCCATGCTAGGATCTTGCAGGACATCTTGCATCTGTCTGTTGTGACTTCCTTTTGTTCGGGGTTGGAATGAGCCTGTTTGTACTTCTTTGTGTTGTATTTCATCCTTTGTGGCCATACAAAATCGACACAGTTGACTGGCTCCTGCCTGGCTCTCTCTCCTCCTGTTGCCCCACCGGATTTGCCTCCCACCCCAGCTCAGACGCGTGTTGGCCACCGCTGGTCCCGGTCACCAAACCACCAGTCCGCGCTCCGCTGTCCCGGCATCCACCAGCTCACCGGCGCCACACTCCAGTCCTCCCAGGCGGCCTCCCACCGCTGATTCCCAGTTCCGCTACACCACCTCCCGGGTTCCTCCCTCCACCAGCCACCCTTCTGCTCCTCTCGCATTTCTCCTTGACCCTCCCTCCATTAAAGCCAGTATTCTTATTCAGCTTGCCTTGTTGAGTGTTCTCTGCTTGGGTTCCAACCTCAAACCGTAACACTGAGCTGCTTGGCCAAGACAACTTCCCAAAGCTCGTCAAGATCAATCGAGCCCACCGCAGCCTGAGACCCATACCACTTGCTAACGAGCGGCCGTGGGTTGTCATCACCAGGGTCCATAACGAAAGTGTCCTCATCAACATCTTTCGGCTCAGCAGACAAATGGCTCCATTAAACTACTGTGGAGAGAGAGTCAACAATGTGGGGAATGTCCCCACATTGCTTTCCTGCTACGCACATTTTGGTGCAGTTAACTTCGTAACTTTGGACTTTTGTACATTTTTTTGCATTTTGAAGGTGCACATGGGGCTGCTGGATCAGTTGTTTTGTTTTTTCCTTTAGTCCTCTATTCGCAGCTCTGCAACCCAGCAGCCTCCATGCTAGATACAAGGTTCTGCCGCATTGCTCCTTTTTCACAGCTTTTTTTTTTTTTTTGGGGGGGGGGGGGTGGGGGTGGGGGGGGGTGGGGGTGGGGGGGGGTGTTTGTTTGCTGCCAGTTCACTGCCAATGATGCATCAGTCCTAACTCTTTGTGTGCAAGTTGCATGAATACAGGTTCCCATTCTGCCGGGATCAGGGATGAGTCGTATTACGTTTACCACTTGGAACTGTAGAGGTCTTGGGAGGGCTCTTAAAAGGGGTAAAGTGTTTTCTCATTTAAAATCTTTGTCACCTGATGTTGTTTTTTTTGCAGGAGACCCACATTCAGCCAACTGAACAGAGATGTTTAAGATCTGTGTGGGTTTCCCAGGTATATCAGTCCACTTTTACCTCAAAAGCTGGAGGGTTCGCCATCCTTATTTGCAAAACTGTCCCGTTTGTGTTTAATTCTGTGGTTACGCATTCAGGTGGGAGATACTTACTGATCACTGGATCTATTAACTCAACATCACTTGCTCTGCTTAACATTTATGCCCCAAATTATGACTGTCCAGATTTTTCCACAAAGTCTTTGACCTGCTTGCTGATTATAATTAGTTACAATATTATAGTTGGTGGGGATTTTAATAGTTATCTCGATCCTCTGCTGGATAGGTCCTCTCTTAAAACAGCCCCATCTTTAAAATCCATCCCGGTCATTAATAACCTTGTAAGTTCTCTGAACCTGGCTGACGTCTGGAGGCTCTAGCACCCTCTTGACAGACAGTACTCCTTCTTCTCTCCTGTGCATGGTACTTTCACCAGGATTGATTATTTCCTAATTGACTCTAGACTGATTTCTAGCACTTCCAGCTCTGCATACCATAGCATTTAATATCTGATCATGCCCCCCTCGCAATGGCCATTAATTTTAACCTAAATCCGCCTCATTACAATTGGAAATTCAACCCTTCTCTAAATTCAGACTAATCTTTTGGTCAGTATATATCATCGAAAATAGCAGATTTCTTTCTTTCTAATGATATTGGAGCCATCTCAGATTCGGTCCTTCTGGGAGTCTTTCAAGGTAGTACTTAGGGGCCACATCATCTCTTTTCAGGCATCAGCTAAAAGGGCCAGGTTGAGCTGCTTGGCTAATATTGAGGCTAAGCTATCTGTGCCAGAGGAATCTTATCACGCAGATAATTCTGGGGATACGCTTAATGAGATGCTGTCAATTAAACTTGAGTACAATCATATTCTTGGAGAGCAGGTGGGGAACTGCATTCGTAAATTTAAGCAAAAACACTTTGAGTTGGGTGACAAACCGGACAGATTACTCGCGAGGCAGTTGAAAGGTGTGCAATCGGACAGAGCAATACATAAAATTTCCTCCACGACTGGGACACATAACCGATCCCAAACAAATGAATGATAGATTCCTTGACTTTTACAGTCAGCTATACACCTCTAAATCTAAAGTTACTGACGCAGTTATTGAGGATTTCCTCCATTCTTCGACCATCCCATCTCTTAGTGAAGCAGCTTTGCGCAATCTGGACTCTGATATCACGCTAGAGGAAATTAAAACTGCCATTTGCTCCTTTCCCAACTGCAAGGCCAGTGGCCCTGATGGTTTTGCCATAGAATTCTACAAAACCCATATAGACACTGTTGCCCCTCTTCTACACCGCATGTTAATTCATTCTATAAAAACTGGAATCTTCCCTGATACTCTCTATGATGCTCATATCTGTCTCCTTTTAAAGAAGGACAGAAAGAGCACTGACGTTTCATTGTATCGTCCCTGAAGTTTGCTAAATAGTGATCAAAAGATTATTGCTAAAGTTTTCACTAATAGACTAAATGAACACATTGGCTCATTGATCCATCCCAATCAAATGGGTTTTATCCCAGACAGATTCTCTTTCTCCAACACTCGGCGTCTGTTGAACATTATGTATTCGACCAACCCATCTAACTCTGCTGTTATCTCTTTGGATGCACAGCAGGGGTTCAATCAGATCGAGTGGAGATACACGTTTGCTACTCTCGCTAAATTTGGCTTTGGTCCTAACTTTATGTCACTCTTAAAAATGGTCTATGCTTGCCCTAAATCCTCAGTATTGACTAATCATGATTGCTCTGTCCCCTTTCTGTTGCATCGTGGTATTAGACAAGGATGCTGCCTCTCCCCTATGCTCTTTGTCCTGGCCCTTGAGCCCCTGGCTATCTCCATCAGAGCCAGTCTTTTACAGCTTTTTACAATTGCTTAAACACGATTTTGAAAACAGGGCTCGGAATTTCAAAAAACTACACACAATTAGCACAACCACACACACAATATGGAAAACACTTCAGATCCTGTGCAAAATGAAACACTATTGTAAAAACTATATACACATTTATAAAAACCATACTATGTTACCATATGAAACACACACATTTCATAAGGCTTAGCTCTGTTTGAACCAGTTACACACGACTGTGTTTAACTTAAAACATGTTTGGCAGTTCTACCTCTGGTATCTCAATCTCAATTCTACCTTTGGCAATTCTACCTCTGGACCTCTCAGTGAATAGATTACTGTAAGTGAAGTACACAGAGAAAGTGCAAATATACAACATAGTAAATTCAAACACATCACAAGATCAATGCTGCAGACTTTTGAAAATATGATTTAATTTTCTTCATATAACCACATTCAGTCAACATAGACAATCACAAGAAAACATATCCCAACACTGTAAACCCACAAAATAGACAAATAAAAATACTGTACTATCAGTACAGGTTAAAAATATGTAAAGAAAATGAAGAAAACAAAAAGAAATCTGAGTAAAATAAATTAAATACTAAACATCTCTTCGCCTGGAGAATTTCATCTACATCACAGGCAATATCTTCGTTGGCAAGACAACGTGGGAAGAACCGTCTTGAATGACGGATCCATCCTTGCACAGCTGCAGCGTCAATTTGGTCACAAGCCTCTTCCATGGCCTGAATGAGGGGCATCTGAGTCTGGGGCCGGAGATCATAAACTTTCCACCGCCATGCCGAGAAAAATTCTTCGATGGGGTTTAGAAATGGAGAGTATGGTGGAAGGTACAGGACTGTAAACAGTGGATGGTGTTGAAATCAGTTCTGGACCAGAGCAGACTGGTGGATTGACACATTGTCCCAGATGACAAAGTAGTGGATCTGGTGCATTTGGTTATTTACTGGGAGGAGGTTGTGCAATCTGTCCAAAAATCTGATAATTTGATCTGTGTTGTAAGGGCCCATATTGGCATGACAGTGGAGGACCTCATTCAGGGAAATGGCTGCGCAAAGGGTGATGTTACCCCCACGTTGCCCTGGGACATTAATTATAGCCCTGTAGCCAATGATGTTTCTGCCTCTCCTTCTGACTTTACTGAGGTTGAACCCTGCCTCATCGATGTAAATAAATTCATGTGGGATTTCCTCAGCATCCAGCTGTAAAACTCTCTGAAATACAGTGAAAGACCAGATTGTGTAGTTCAGCATAGGTCTAGTATGCAGTAAATTTACATGTAAAAATTATTACGTGTGCAGTATGTAGCGTCACAATGTTAAAGTGAACAATACATACCTCCACATACTCATGCCACAGCTGTTTGATCCTCTCTGAATTCCTCTCAAAAGGTACTTGATACAGTTGTTTCATGTGAACTTGATGTTTTTTAAGGATGCGTGCTATTGTTGTCAGAGAGACCTGATGGACATTATTGAAAATGGTGTTGTCACTAATAATTTTGGCTTGAAGTTCTCTGAGCCTAATGGCATTATTGGCCAAAACCATGTTTATGATTTATGTCTCTTGCTCTGGTGTGAATATAGGTCCCCTTCCTCCTTGTCGTTCTCGGCCCTCAATCCTATGTAGAAACAAAAATACATGTAAGCTATTGTAAAATGACACAGGAAGAGGTATCAAAAGTGCCGATATGGTGCATACAATACAGCAAGCAGCTGATTACTGTAACTGTTGACAACTTTTTTTTTACCTGTTTTCTTGTCGAAATGTCCTTATGACAGATGCCACTGTAAATCTGCTAAGATTTGGCTGAACTCTTAGTCCAGCTTCCCTCAGCGTCAATCCATGATTCACGACGTGATCAACTAGTGTTGCTTGAATCTCATTAGACAAATTTGGTCCTCTTCTTCTTTGAGGGTGTTCTCCTCCTGCTTCAGGTCTTCCTCTTCCTCTTCCTCAACCTCTGCCTCTACCTCCTGCTCGTCCTCCACGGATTCCCCCTCTCATCCTCACTCGTCTTCCTCTGGCTGCTTCCATTTTGGTGGAAAGCAGGTGACCTCACCTGTTGCATTTTTATAGTGCTCAAACCTGATTGGTGTGTCTACAATAAAGCAATCATGTATTTGCACACCTGATGTGGATGTTTAACCAAATGGCTCATGAGTGTGGTGATTTGTCCATCAGTGCTGTGGAATTGCAAGGAAGTGACATCATGATATACATCTGTGTCTAATTTATACAAGTGTGTTTAGTGTTTTGCAAATGACTGTGTGTATTGTTCTGCAAAAAGTGTGAGGCTGACTTTGTGTTTATAGTGGTGAAAATCTGGTCCCGTGTTTTGCTCCTTGAGTGTAAGGTATTGATAATTATGTGATTCTTTTGTTTTTAGTGTTCATGCAATCATAAAAAACTGTAATTACTGGAATCAAATGTGGCACAACCGAATGCACTGTTGGCTTGTACGCGGATGATGTGGTCCTGACTCTGTCGGATGTAAGGACATCTCTCCCCCCTCTTCTGGACCTCATCGAAAACTTTGGCCAGCTTTCTGGGTTCACTATTAACTGGGACAAATGTATATTTATGCCCCTGGCTGATGGCCTTGATTCTGGTTTTCTTGACTGTTTGCCTTTCAAAACCACCACTGATCACTTTAAATATTTAGGGATTAACATTTCCAGGAATCTTAAGCGCCTGTTTAAACTAAATTATTCCATTACGATTGATAAGCTTAAGACAATGATAGATAAATGGAAACTTCTACCCATTTCTCTAATCGGTCATTTGAATGTTATTAAGATGGTAGTACTCCCCAAATTTCTCCACATTTTCCAAAATGTCCCTATATTTCGTACAGCTGCCTTCTTTAAGCAGATAGACTCCATCATTTTTCTGTGCTGACAAGCCTCCACGTATTTCCAAATTGCATTTGCAGAAACCTGCGTCTGATGGTGGCCTCGGCCTACCGATCTTCAAACATTACTACTGGGCCTGTAATGCTAGAGCCTAGTTCTTCTGGAACTATTCTCCGGTGTTGTCTGGGCAGGAGGGCTCACTTTGCCCCCGTTGGCCTGAAATTGAATCCTGTACTGCTCTGTCTCTTACTGGAGCTTCCCAAGCAGCTATTTTATTCTCTGAGTTCAATTTGTCTATCAAATCGTTTAAAGACAATTTTGTTTTACACAATTGATACAGGATTCTTAAACAAATTAAGGGTGTGCTGGGTCTCAAGGATCCTTCTATCTATACTCCAATATGTCGGAATCTAGGTTTCAAACCTGGCTTATTGGACAGAATGTTTACATGCTGGGCGGACAGGGGTTTTCCACAATTGCAGATCTTTATGTTAACAATCACTTTGCATCATTTATTCAATTACAAGCCAATTTTGATCTCCCCTCTAGTCATTTATTTCGATACTTCCAAATTAGAGATTTGTCAGATAGTCATTTCATCAGTTTGAATCTATGCCTAATCAACACAACTTTTATGTACTTCTGACTAGGTCCCCTACTTCAAAACATCTGATTTCCCATTTTGTTGATTTTTTCCGTCCTGAAGCCCCCTCCCCTCACATTAAAGAAGCATGGATCAGTGACGCCGGTGTGGACATCTCAGATGAGCTGTGGTTGGTTGCTTTAAGCAGGGTGAAGAATTGCTCCTTTAATGCCAGGCTTCAACTCATCCAGTTTAAAGTCATTCATCACCTTCACTTTTCTGAGACTAAATTGAATAGCATCTTTCCCACTGTATCTCCCACCTGTGATAGATGTAAGTCTGCCAATGGGATGCTTGGCCACCTCTTTTGGGCCTGCCCAAAGCTCAAGATTTTTTGGGATAGTATTTTTCTTTTTTATAGTGATGGATATAACAGGCAACTGCTCCCTGACTGTCAATCTGTGATACTTGGCTGTTCTGAACACACTCTGACTCTTCCCAAGCGCTACAAAAAGCCTTTGCATTTAGTCTGGTTGTGGCAAAACATGTCATCTTGCGTGAGTGGAGGTCTCCCTCTCCCCCTTGTTTCAAAAAGTGTTTAAATGATATGGTTTCATGTATCTACCTCAAAGAAGTCTGCTACACTCTGGCTGGGGCCCATCCTGTATTTTCTAAGATCTGGGGACCTTTCATTGAACATATCAGAAAAAAAATGAACTTTGCCAAAGACCTGAATCACTTGTTACAAACAATGTGCCTGACGCAGATATTCCTGCTCTATTCTATGTGGACTTGAACTCTCTCACCTCTCCGGTTCCTGCAGTCACGCTGGTTTCTCGGCGTTTTGGATGATTCCTGCTCTCCCTGAGTATGGTCTGGACTGATGAACTTTTGTATCTCTTTTTATACATGTGTTTATATATATATATGTATATATTTGTACATGTTGATTATTAATTTGATTTTATTTTTTCTCTTGTTCTGCTTTTCTCTTGAACTGCCAGCTGTTGAGTGTTCTGTTCCTGTGTTGTCTTCTTTTTTATTCAATTTAAATCCGAAACTATAAATATATATATATATATATATATATATATATATAGATAGATAGATAGATAGATAGATAGATAGATAGATATACAGCCATGGCCATAAGTTTGGACACAAGTACCATGACGCTTGTGAAACTTAGAAAATACCACAAAATTGTCACTTACAATATAAATACCAGTCATAGCCATCAACCAAAATGAAATATATTTAAAGGAAGGAGTCAAGGGTGAGCAATCTGTTGCTTTCTTTCAACGCTGGCTGCCCAAAATATTGAACTTAGATGCTAAACGGGGCATAATTAAAATCGACCGGGCGCACAGAGAGCTCGGTCCCGCTTGCAAAAGTTGGGGGTGGCGATGAGACTCCCCCAACAGATGAGACCTTTTTTTTCTCTCCCTCTTTCTTTCTACCCGATGTCATGTTTCTGTCTTTTTTACTTTCTGAAGTAAGGGCAGTTAGATTATTTGGGTTTTGATGGTGGCTTGTTTTTCTCTATGTGTGTATACAGAGAGCACTTGTATGTTGTCTATGCTTTGTTTGGAAAAATCAATAAATTCTATTTTTTTAAAAAACAACAGCCTTATCTCTGAATGAGTGGTAAAAATTTTGGGCCATAGGTATACTGCTGCATATCCACAGGTGTACTCATATCTATGCTGGAGGGTTTACATTACCCTGATCAAAAAATAAACAAAGATACAAATCAGTGTATGTCTTGCAGAGAACAAAGTCAGTCACGCTACACTTCCATGTAATCTGTCATAATGGACAGATTCTTTTGTTCCTCAACTTTGGCCTTTAAGGCAGACCCTCCTGCCAGCACATATTAGAGCTTCATCAATGTATTAGAAGAGCTGGATACAGTGCTGCCATTCAGCTTTGAATCCAATAGTTATGTGTGGTATTGAAAAGCAAAAAATCTCTACCAGTTTAAACTGTAGACAGGACACCTTAAACTGTAAACATTTTTGCTCATTTCATTATGAATGTGTAATTCATAGAGGTTATGTATTTGCATATATTAGGGCTGGGACTTTACCACATTAATTGCCACAAATAAATTACTGGAAAAAAATAAGCTTAAAAAAAATAACGCATTTAATCAGACCTTTCTCTTTTCCCTAATTTCTGGAACACTGGAAACATTGATGCACACACTCCAGCCTGGTAGGTGGCAGTAATGCACCTAAAGTCTGTTTGCCAGCTGCCAAGAAGATACACAGGATGCACTGAGTGATGTCAGTGCACACGAAAGTTTGGTGAACAGTGATGGAAGATGAGACTGAATTAAGCTTGTTGGGCAGAAAGTTTTCTTGTAAAAAAAATTACAGATGGCAGCTTGGATAAAAGTGTGGTTGTGTGCAAATTCTGCAACAAACAGTTTTCTTAACACTGGGTATCACCTCTATGGAAAACATGTTGATGCGAGTACCAGAACTAATGTTAGCTACGAGAGTCCTAGTACAGGTAAACGGTGTAGTCAGCCCACAACAGACCATTTTTCAAGACACTCAAAGTGTTTGAGTGTCTTTAAAAGTTTTAAAATCTTGAATATAATCTCTATAACTGCACTCTGAAATTGCAGTAATCTGTGATTGTAGTAGACAGATGAAAAATGCACAGATATAAATGAAACATTTTTGTTAAGTTCACACGTCTATTCATCGATTCAGTCATCAACCAAAATTTATTTGAATTGAAAAACTTATTTAAAGCTTATTGTGTCAATATTGCTATTTGACAAAAATGTGATTAATCCCAATTAATCAATTACAAAGTCTCTAATTAATTAGATTTTTTAAAATCATGTCCCACCACTAATGTATAAACATTCACAGCTGTAAAAGAAACAGTCCACAACATACACACGTGGACAAAATTGTTGGTACCCCTCAGTTAAAGAAGGAAAAACCCACAATTCTCACTGAAATCACTTGAAACTCACAAAAGTAACAATACATAAAAATTTATTGAAAATTAAATAATCAAAAACAGCCATTACTTTTGAATTGTTGATTAACATAATTATTTAAAAAAACAAACTAATGAAACAGGCCTGGACAAAAATGATGGTACCTCTATAAAAGATTGAAAACTATTTGACCAGAGTGACATGATTAACTCAGGTGTGTCATTTAATTGACATCACAGGTGTTTCCAAATTCATAATCAGTCAGTCTGCCTATTTAAAGGGAGACAAGTAGTCACTCTGCTGTTTGATGAAAAGGTGTGTACCACACTGAACATGGACAACAGAAAGCGAAGGAGAGAATTGTCCCAGGACATCCGAAAAAAAATTATAGACAAACATCTTAAAGGTAAAGGCTATAAGACCATCTCTAAACAGCTTGAAGTTCCTGTGACAACAGTGGCTTCTTATTATTCAGAAGTTCAAGACCCACGGGACAGTAGCCAACCTCCCTGGACGTGGCCGCAAGAGGAAAATTGATGACAAATTGAAGAGACGGATCGTTGGAATTGTATCCAAAGAGCCCAGAGCAACCTCCAAAGAAATTAAAGGTGAACTCCAAGGCCAAGGTACATCAGTGTCAGATCGCACCATTCGTCGTTGTTTGAGCCAAAGTGGACTTCATGGGAGACGACCAAGGAGGACACCACTGCTGAAAAAAACTCATAAAAAAGCGAGACTGGAATTTGCAAAAATGCATGTTGACAAGCCACAAAGCTTCTGGGAGAATGTCCTTTGGACAGATGAGACCAAACTGGAGCTTTTTGGTAAGGCACATCAACTCTATGTTCATAGACTCAAAAACCAAGCATACGAAGAAAAGAACACTGTCCCTACGGTGAAACATGGAGGAGGCTCAGTAATGTTTTGGGGCTGCTTTGCTGCATCTGGCACAGGGTGTCTTGAAAGTGTGCAAGGTACGATGAAATCTGAAGACTATCAAGGCATTCTGGAGAGAAATGTGCTGCCTAGTGTCAGAAAGCTTGGTCTCAGTCGCAGGTCATGGGTCTTCCAACAGGACAACCATCCAAAACACACAGCCAAAAACACCCAAGAATGGCTGAGAGAAAAGCGTTGGACTATTCTAAAGTGGCCTTCTATGAGCCCAGATCTGAATCCCATTGAACATATGTGGAAGGAGCTGAAACATGCCATTTGGAGAAGACACCCATCAAACCTGAGACAACTGGAGCTGTTTGCTCATGAGGAGTGGGCCAAAATACCTGTTGACAGCTGCAGAACGCTCATTGACAAATACAGAAATCGTTTAATTGCAGTGATTGCCTCAAAAGGTTGTGCAACAAAATATTAAGTTATGGGTACCATCATTTTTGTCCAGCCCTATTTCATTAGTTTGTTTTTTTAAATAATTATGTTAATCAACAATTCAAAAGTGATGGCTGATTTTGATGATTTAATTTTCAATAAATTTTTATTTATTGTTACTTTTGTGAGTTTCAAGTGATTTCAGTGAGAATTGTGGGTTTTTCCTTCTTTAACTGAGGGGTACCAACAATTTTGTCCACGTGTGTAGGTCAGAAGGCAAAAACTATGGCACACAACCTACAAGCAAATCTGGGAGTTTGAACAATTTTGACTCTTAAACCAGGTGGAAAATTTTCATTCAAGCAGGTGAATTTTACCTCCGGTATCCACCTCCTGTAACAATTTCATAAACTAACAGATAAAACTGCCAGAAAGAGGTGTTATTTTACCTGGCATATTTCATGGGTCAGACAAATTATTTTGTCTTGATGCCAAAGTGCAGTGGAGTGTTTGGTTGTGTATTTTACATTTTAGAGTTCCATAACCAGGGGTACACATAACTTTTTTCCCCAGGTTCTCAGAGGAGGACCTGGAGATGTGACTTGGTCCTCATTGAGCTTGCGAGCGGACCCGCCTGACACGATAAAATAATGATACAAGCTTTACTTAGAGCAAATTACCTTTAATGATTATATTAACAATCAACGCTTGATTAACATTCTTAAGTATGTAAAATTGTAAACTGGCACAACAAAATTGCCATAACTTTGAAGTAAAATGCAATAAAATAAAACAAAAAATCACTAAATAAAAAAGTGCATTCTCTATGCATCACCAAATGTCATTTTATAAAAACTGAAATAAAGTGCCTTCACTGTTCTGTTCTGTCCAAGCCTTGGGTATAAATTGTACACCCTCCTCACTTTCACTGCTGGTACTGTCCTCAATCTCAGTGGTTTTCTTGGTAGAAGTAGGCCTACTTCTCTTCTGGTTGAGCCTGTGATCAGCTGTTTGCATCCACAAGTCTACAGCAGGTTTTGGATCGAAAGTCCCTGTTGTCATCTTGGACATGTGGATGTGCATCAGGGATGAGAGGTGAGCATCTGAGAGGCTGGATCTGTATTTGCTTTTTATTATATTCAGGTGTGAAAATCCTCTCTCACATGCAGCACTGCTTAAGGGCAGTGTTAAGGACAACCAAATTACTTTCCAAATGCTGCTGTAAGTTTCTGGGTTGCTTGTCTTCACGATTTTCACCAAGTCTTTTACAGAGGAAGATGCTCAGCGATTTGCTGATTGCTTCAACCTCATCCACTCTCTCAGAGTGGAGTCTTTGTCTACAGACATGATGGCCTCATAACTCTGCAGAATGCCAGAGAGTGTGGTGTTGCCAAAACTGTGGAGGTCTGTCATTTTCTGTGGCCAGGTTGAAGGATCAAATATTCAAAACTTATCACAGGACTTGAGTGATTCATACCTAGTTTCAAACTCCTCAATGAGACATCGCAGTATGTTATTTTTGTCCATGTCAGCATCTGCATTTGCATTGGTCTGTTTCCTGTACTGCTGGTCATCACAGTCAATTAAAAGAGTCAACTGCCCAACAGCTACCATGAGCTCATCCTTGCATTCACCTATAGTGAGTTTCTCTTGCTGAAACTTCAGCGAGAGGGACTGCAAGACTTTCCCTGTGTCAAGCATGTTGGCAAGGAAACACTGAAACCGCTCTGTACATGCCTGTTTCAGGTCATGATCATCACTTGAAGCAAGCTGGACTTTTATGGCAGGCAACAGTCTCTATATTTTCAATAGAGTCTCCTGTCTCCACGCAGACCATCTAATGTTGTGAAATTTGCCTAATTTCACAAAAGCAATGCCATGCTCGTCACACAATTTCTTTAGCTGTGCTGTTCTCTTTGCACCCCCTTCTGTAAATAGAAGCTAAGCACCTTCACAACAGTACGATTAAAAGACTCACAGTATGGCACCATGCGATCCGCTGATTTCGCGCAGTTCTCCAGCGTGTGGGCGGTGCAAAGGATATGCACAATGTAATCCCCGATGACGACACTCTCATGTAGTTTAGGAATAACGTCACTGTATTTTCCCACATTGACAGGCGCTCCGTCTGTGCACACTGAGACCAACTTTGTCCTCCACTCGTCTGTTAATCAACATCTTTCAAAAAGTTGCACAAGTCCATCGTGAATGTCTTGTGCAGTTCGCTGCGCACCCAGATTAATCAATCCAAGGAAATCTGAGCTGTATTCTCCCTGGCTCGATACAGACACAATGTACACGATTTCCTGCTCCATTCTGTTTATGTCCTCGGAACCGTCAAAAAGTAGCCCCCAAAAGTCTGCTGCTTTTAATCTTTCATGCAGATCTGAGCTGATTGTTTGAGTGATTGTCTGCATAATTCTGGTCCCACCTTCGCGTGAGTGGTTCCCACATTAACTCCAAGTCTTTGTAAAAGTGGGACGTCCTCTTCATGAGAGTGCATAGGACGTGCATGTTTGGCTTTGTGAAATGCGAGCAAAAACATGTTTGTCAGTGCCTGGCGCTGTTCTTCATTGATTTTATCCCTCCACTTGTTCATTGGGCAAGTGTGGTCCTGGCTGCCCTCGATAGCTTGCTCAATTGTCGCATGCTTTCTGCTTTGTTCGTGCTTGTCAAAGTTTGGATGGCTGAAATTCTTTGTCCCCACATAAAATGCGCTGCTCTTATCAGCCACATGGGGATTTTCACGGCTAATTTTACACCACATTTCTGTGCGTTCATCATTTGTTTGTAGCCATGGCACCTCCTGCAGCCACTTTTCAGCAAAAGCTCTTTTTTTCGGTGGCTCCGGTGACGACTCTGTCGGATTTTTTTGTGAAGGGGGTGGAGGAACACAAAAATAATTACTTAGCGGGGCCTGCCTCTTTGACATTTTGAGGAGTGCTTTTCCTCGTGGTCAGAGCCGTCGGTACACAAAAGCATATGAAAGCCTTTGAAGCCCAGCGCATTCGTCTAAGTTCAGTACGCATGCGCGCTTGCGGACCACTTATGTGCAGCCCTGTCCATAACAATAACTGCAGTCTAAAGAGAAATGCATCTCCAGAGGGACAACGGGAGACAGCTTCACACCACACCACTGACTGTGGAGTGTCAGGCCAAGTAAGAGTCATGCAATGAATCAAAAAATTAAAAGAAGAATCTATTCTTTTCTGGTTCTGTTGCATCAGTCTGCCTGTCATGAGTCATAGGACTCGTGTAATTTTAAGTATGTCTTCTAAGATGAAATTTTCTGGTTAAACCTTCAAACATATCATCTAAATTCTATAGTGTAAGAACACACTGTCCCAGTTGGGTTAGATAATTCCACGCGGTTCTTTTCTCTTGCTTTTTTTTTTTTTTTGAAGTTTTCTGGGAATTAGTGCCAGTTTTTGGAAGCAAGTGTTCAGGATTTAAAAATTACAATATGACAGAGAAGGCTTTGTATTTGAACAGGGAGACACAGAAATGTTTTTAACATCACTTTTGATCACACTTTTGTATGTATCTACTTCTCTGACCACCTGTCTGTTTTGAACAACAGATTGTCTGAGACAGTCAAAAAGTTAGAATGAAAAACAAAGGTTCTTCCTATTTATGATCCTTCCAATATTTGACCTCTCCTTTCCATCTCTCGCTCTTGTTCAGTCCTTCACTAACATGCATATGCAAACACACACCATCTCTTGTCACTTACTAGTTTCTGCAGTTCATTGTCTGCCTCATGGCAGCCTGACAATGTGCTCCGTGTCCCCTCCACACCCCTAATGCATTACCCATGACAGGTGTGTGTGTGTGTGTGTGTGTGGGGGGGGGGGGGGGGTATGCATGCGTGTCAACGTGTCAGAGAAAGAGAGAGCAGGAAAAGGCCATGCTATCTTCTGCCCCAGCTAGGATATGACTGGGGAATATACCCTTTTCCTCAGCCTCCTGTTCTTTTTCTCTTGCAGACACACACACACACACACACACACACACACACACACACACACACACCCATAAGTGTGTATGCCATGTAAGTTCTAATTGCGTGTCAAGTTTGGTATAGGGCAACTCTCCTGCCACACTGTCCCTCCTGCAGTTCCATTAGCCCTCACTCCTGTCCCACCGAGTCAAATTGTCACTCTGCCACTCCACCCCCACCCCACCTGAGAACGCCCACCCTATACTTCATGTCACTCGATGCTAAATAGTTCTCTTTTTTGTGGAAGCTTCTTTTCTCAGTTACAGTGGAAGAGCACTGCAGAACTCTTCACCTTAAGTCAAGTTCAGTTGGAAATTGGAGATGCCAGTTGAAGAATAAGTAGCATCAGTTGCACTGCAGTTTGAGCATCATATGCACCACAGTGTGTTGTGCAGTGTGCTAAGAGGCAAATCCAGTTCCTCTTCAGAATATTTGACAGTGCATTGACTTCTTGTTGCATAGATGACAAAAGCTCTGCCTCCTTAAAAATGTCAGTCACAATAGTTGTTCATGTGAACTTCAATTTTTAGAACCTCCTAACTTATCTTAAATAAATGTTAATAAAGCTGAAAGTGTTGTGTTCATCTTATCCTACAGCAATTTTATGACAAAATCAATGCACAGTGTACATAATTTGTCATTAGGTGAATTTTTATTATGAATCGCTTCTTATGCTGTTTCCTCCATGCAAATGACAAATAATACATGTACTGATCAGTACAGTCTATTGTGATTATTATGTTCTTATGCTGCAAAATCCCTGAGTAAGCCTAACACACATTCACAAGAAAGGCAGAAAATCTTTTTTTTTTTTTGTCTGCATTTATTCTCATTGTTTAACTCCATTGAAGGGGTGTTAACACTTTATGAGATTAATGCATATTTTAGTCTTGCAGCCAAATATCTTATTATTTAGTGCATGCGTGTGACCATCACCAGCCCTCCCTGAAAGCTAAGCTGACACTCTTTATTACATTTCCCTGTTTGAGAGCCAGGGAGGGCAGTGCTACACCTCAGTGGTGATGTGAGGGGAAACAAAGGGGTGGACAGGACGAGAGGGGACGGACAGGGACAAAGACTAGCAAGCAGTGCTATTACATCTGAAGAATATCAGGTGTTGTGTTATTCCCAACTAATAATTACCCATCAATAAGACAAACAAGCAGAACACATACACAAGAGAACAGAAAACCAAACAAACAATAAATAAATAAATGAATATTTAGCCAGACAGTACTGAACATCATAGTTGTGGGTGTCATGTTAGTAGAGAGTGGAATAGGCCAGAAGATACTAGAGGAAGATACCAGAGAAAAGGAGAGAGGGTTTAGTGTGAGATTAGACTCTGGAGAGAGTCTCAGCACATTCCGGCGGGTCTCATCACTGCTCAACAGCAGAACTCGACAGTAGCTGGTTGGACCTGAGCAAACATGCACATGCAAGTGTGAAAGACCCCGAAGCCCAGAACAGCCATCACAGCAATGCAGTGCCAAGCCGACAGGGCACCCCCCCCACAGGCCGAGGAGCCGCGGGGCAGCGCCCCCAGAGAGCAACCGGGGCCACCGTGTACCACACGGACCCCGAAGACAAGAGGGTGCAGCTACCGACACCCCCAGCACGCCAGAACGGACCCAGGCAGCCCGGGGCAAGAGGACCCACCCGCCACCCAAACCCCAACCCCGCCCACCCCTGCTATTTACAGTGCGGTGTGAAAAATGTGAAGTGCACAATCAGAGGCAGTCTGGTGTGGATCCGGCCCAAGAGTACAAAGCAGTGGGGGAGGCAGGTAGCAAGACCACCGGTACTGACACAGAGGGCCCCCAGAGCCAAGAGGCAAGGGACCGGGGAGGGCCCACACGAACCAACTGGCCCAGCCGGCACAAGAACCCCCCGGGAGCTGCAGATCAGAGCAGCGCCCCGGCAGGCACCATAGCCCCAACACAGGTCAGCTGCACGCGGCACCCCACCCCGAAGGGGGGACCAGGCCGTGCCACAAGGAAGCGAGGGCCGCCACGCCCACCCAGGAGCCAGTACGCCAAGGACACAGGGCGCCCACCCCGCAGTGCCCCCGAGACCCCACCCACCCCACCACACCCCAGGACAGCACCAGGCCCGGACGGAGGCCCCCAGCCAGCAGAAATTGGACTCCAGTGGGGGCACGCAGGCCAGGATCAAGGCCTGTGCCCAGGTGGGCCAGAGCCACCCCCCCAGAGAGAACACCCAGCCCCCACGCCAGACCACCCACCCGCAGAGGGCCACCGGCCCCCCACGGGAGAGGGAGAGGGGTGAGGAGGGGCGGGCAGGCAGGAGAGGAGGGAGGAGGAGGGAAGCGGAGCAGGAAGGGACAGGGAAGCAACGGAGGGGCCGACCCACCCCAAGCCCCAGGACCAGCCAGGCGCCCCAGAAGAGATCAGCCGACACCCTGAGATCCAGGCAGAGCGTGCAGACCCAGCAGACCCAGAGCTCAATGGGGGAGACACCCGAGACATCCACCACCAGGGAGAGGGGCCCAAGCCACCCCGACCCTGCAGAGCCAGAGAGCAACCCTGGGAACCATAGAGAAAGGACACCACCAGTGCATGCATACGGTCTTGAAGTCCATGGTGCTATCAATCTTTGAGAGTTGGAGTGTTAATAAACTGAAATAAAGCAGGGGAAAGTTAGACCATATGCACAGACAGAACAGGTATTACAATTTTTTTTTTATAATGGAGGCAGTGGCATACGCCCACATACAAGCAGGAGCTATGGGTTAATATTTAATGAATTAATAAAAGGAGACCATTTTTCTTTAAATGAGTCCAATTGTTTTTTCCGGGTAGCAGACATTCTCTCCAGTGAAATCTGTTCTGTGAGGAGGTTCAGCCAATGGATGATGTTGAGGGCTTTCTTATCTTTCCAGTTAATTAAAATAGTTTTTTTGGCAATGGCGATAGCTGCAAGTGTGGGTTGGATGTGGATGTCCGGTAAGGCTGTTTGCGTTAGGTCACCAATTAGACAAATGTTCAGGGAATGTGGAATCCTACTGCCCAAAATATCGGAGAGTTTCTGTGTGATTAGTGCCCAGAATTGATAGACAGGTGTACATAGCCAAAGAGTGTGAAAATATGTGTCAGCCATGTTTTGGGTGCATTGAGTACATGTGTCTGAGTTTGAGAAGCCCATTTTATATAATTTATATTGGGTTATATGCGGTCTATGAAGAACCTTAAATTGGATCAGTTGTAAGTTGGTGTTTTTTGTCATTTTAAATGTGTTTTCACAGATCTGGGTCCAAAAATCAGAGTCAAAGGATTTGGACAAGTCTTCTTCCCATTTGTGAGTTGGCAGGTGAATAGAATCTGTCTTTGAGAGTAAACTATAAATTTTTGAGAGGTTCTTTTTGTTTCTTGGAGACCGTTTCGTAATGTATTTGACAAATTCAGGTGGCTGTAAATCAGTTGGCTGTGGATTAGACTGAAGCGATGGAATTCTACTTGTAAGCGTCTTCTTTACCTGTAGGTAGTGGAGGAAGTTTCCATTTCTTATTTCAAATGTTTGGAATAAGTTTATATATGTCCTAAATATGCTATCATCAAAAAGGTGGTGGAGGTGGGTGACTCCTCTCTCTGCCCACGTCCTGAAATAAAGAGCTATTTTATTGTTTGCAAAATCAGGGTTGTGCCAGATTGGGGACAGTATGCTGGGTTTTAATTGAGAGCCTGTGACCTCCAACGTTTTCCACCAAGCAGACAAGGTGGAGGCGATCATTGGGTTCTTGAAGCAGGAGTGATGTTTAAGGGCAGAAGTGATAAAGGGCAGGTGAGAGATTTTGATCTGGTTACAATCTAACTGTTCTAGTTCCAGCCAGGAGTTATATTCTACATGTGGATGAATCCATTTGATGATATACTGAAGTTGGTTGGCTAAGTAATAATACATGAAGTTGGGGGCTCCCAGTCCCCCTTCTGATTTATTCCTCTGGATAAGATAAGATAAGATAGACTTTATTAATCTCACAAAGGAGGGTGGCCAGACTGATTTTAGCCTTTTTGTTCTTTGAATAGAATTTACCAATGGCAGAGTCTAACGATTGAAACCACTTTGATGTGGGTTTAAATGGAATCATGGAAAAGAAGTAGTTAATTTTAGGTAATATTTTCATTTTAACTGTAGCTGTTCGTCCCAAGAGGGAGATGGGGAGGTTGTTCCATCGCCTTAGATCATCACAGACTTTGTCCAAAAGTGGGGTGTAGTTCAGGTGAACTAGCTCTGAGAGTTTGGGAGGAAATATTTATGCCCAGATATCTGATGTTGCCAGTAGGAATAGAATAATTCGAGGTTTGGACTGTGGGATTCCATGAGTTTTCTGTTAAAGGTAATATGATTGATTTTGACCAGTTGATGGAGTAGTCTGAAAGACGTGAGAAGGTTGTAATGAGGTTAAATACTTCCTTCACTGAGGTTTTCGGTTCTTGTAGGTAAAGTAAAATGTCGTCTGCGTATAGGTTAATTTTTGTTCAGTCTCCAAAGCACAGATACCTTTGATATCAGTGCTCTGACATACAGCTGTTGCTAATGGTTCGATAAAAATTGAAAACAATAAAGGAGAGAGTGGGCATCCTTGTCTCGTTCCCCTTTGCAAACTGAAACTTTGTGAAGTGATTCCATTAGTGGTTACTGTAGCCTTGGGTGAGTAGTACAGAGCTGATATCCACTGGATAAACGACTCTCCGAATCCAAATTTGCGGAGCACAGCGAAGAGAAAGGACCAATTGACTTTGTCAAAGGCTTTTTCTGCATCCAGTGACATAACGATAGCTTCTTTATTGTGGTGTTGCGTCAGAGAGATTAGATTAAGAAGTCTTCTGATATTGTTGGTGGAGTGTCGGCCATTTATGAAACCTGTTTGATCATTGGTGGACCATTGACGGGATAATTTTCTCCTACCTAGAGGCGAGTGGTTTTGACATAATTTAGATGTCAGTGTTGATTAGTGACAGAGGTCGATAGCTGGAGGGAAGTGTAGGGTCTTTGTCTGGTTTCAATAATAATTTAATTGCAGCTGTATTCATATGTGAACTTATATAACCATTATTTTTATTCTCTGTCACTGTCCTGAAGAACAGGGGTGCTAACATTGACCAGAATTGTTTAAGAAATTCAGCAGGGAAGCCATCAGGACCAAGTGCTTTGCCTGCTGGCATACTGTCTAATGCACACTGTAACTCTTTGATAGACAATGGAGCATCTAGTGTGTCTCTGTAATCTGATGTTAATTCGGGCAAGTTTAGATTGTCAAGAAAGTTATGAATATCTTCTTCGTTTGGGTTAACTGTTGATGAGTACAAGCTTCAGTAATAATTATAGAAAGTCTGATTAATTTCCTGGGATGACTGAGTGTATTTTCCTGAGGGATCCTGAATTGCTGTTATGAAGGATTTTTCTTTATTGCGCTGGAGTTGGTTCGCAAGAAATTTTCCTGTTTTATTGTTGTGTTCAAAATTATTATATCTCAGCTGTTGTAATAAGAACTCTGTTTTCTTTGATAAGATATTATCGAGTTTTAGTTTAACATTTTGTAGTTCAGACCATAATTAATCACTTGGATTTATTGCATAGTTCTCTGTAAGTTCTTTAATTTTTCCTCAATTTCTTCCTGTAGTTGTTGATCCTTTTTTTCTTGTACGAGGAGTACAGTATTATTTTGCCTCTGATTACGGCTTTTCCAGTTTCCCAAAGATGGAGATACATCGTTGGAGTCATTGTTTTTTAGAAAGTCTGCCCACTCACTTCTTATTATTCGATCAAATTCCTGGTCTTCGAGTAGAGAGATGTTTAGGCGCCAAGTCAGAGGAGGTTTCGGGATGGAATCTGTTTGCAGGCTGAGAGATATTGGTGCATGGTCGCTGATAATGACTGGGTGAATTTTAGTAGTAGCTTTGTGTGGGATAGAGTTATTTGAGAGGAAAAAGTCAATTCTTGAAAGTGTTTGGTGCACCTGAGAGAAAAAAGTATAGTCCCTCTTTGTTGGGTTTTTGAGTCTCCAGACATCTTCTAGTCCAAAATCTTTCAAATAATCCTGCATGACTTTTGCTGATTGTGGTTGTTTTGCATGTATTGGACTATGAGATCGATCTAGTGACGGGTTTAATACTATGTTGAAGTTGCCACCGATAATGGTTGTTGAGTTAGCAGATAAGTCTGCTAAGTGGGAGAAAACCACATGAAAGAAGGCTGGATCATCATTATTTGGGGTGTACAGATTAACAATTGAATATAATTTATTAAAGACTGTTGCCTGGATAATAATATATCTGCCCTCTGAGTCTGTTATTGTGCTATTTAAAGTGAATGGTACTCTCTTATGGATTAGAATAGAGACCCCTCTTTGTCTGCTGTTATAACAAGATGAAAAGATGATATTATAATTACAATCTAATATAGATTTTTCTTCTGATTCTACTAAATGCGTTTCTTGGAGGAGCAAAATATCTGCTTTTAATTTGGAGACATAATCCATAATTTTAACTCTTTTTGTTTGTGAGCGTATGCCATGAACATTCCAGGCTACAATATTTAACTTGAACATAGAAAGAGAAGTTCAGTCATTGAATAAGTAGCAATATAGAATATCGTCTGTGTGTGTCCTTGTGAGCTGTTTGTTGCTGTCTGTGAGCTGTGGGTGTTGGAGAGCGATGTACATAGCAAGTCAGGATCTATATATACATTATATAATAACATTGCCTGAAACATTATCAACAAACACATTATAAAACATCGAAGCACAATAAACATGGGGGGTACATAGGGTGTGAGTGAAAGTGAAGGGGGTGAGTGTGTGAGAGGGGGAGACGGGTAAAGGGAAACATATAGAGAGGGAGAGACAGAAAAGTAGGAGGAGGAAGGGGTTCTCCAGTGGGGAGTGTAGATAGGGAGGGTGACACATTTACATTTATGTGATTTAGATTTTTTTTTAAATTACGTTTTCTAAACTAAATTAATAAGTGGTATACTAAGTGTTTAAGTCTTTATTATCATTCTTATTATTATTATTAGAAGAGCCAGGGGGTAATGGAAGTTTCCCGAAATAGCTGCCCATCTATGTATAGTTTGTCCACAACTAGTGCAGTCTGTTTACCTTTCTGTCTGTGTTCTTTCATGATGGGGTATAAAACTTTGCGCCTCTCGTTTATTTCTCTGGGAAACTGATCATTCATTCCGTAAGACGTACCTTTCAGCTCCCGTCCTTTGCTCCATACAAGCACTTTCTGTTGGAAGTGCTCGAACTTTGCGACGATAGGACGGGGGCGGTTTCCTCCTCGGGGTCCAAGCCGGTGGATGCGGTGGAAAGTAATGTTTTTAACCATGTCTGCAGGGATTTTAAGCGCTGACACCATGAAGTTTTTAACCAGGGACTCTGGATTATCCGGTGTGGATTCAGCTATGCCAGAGAAGATCAGGTTTTCCCACATACTCCTCGACTGAATGTCCAGGACGGTCTCCTTCAGGGTTTTGTTTTCTTTTTTAAGTGTACTCACCTCTGAAGTGACAGTTGTCAGCGTGGACCGGAGTTCCGAGTTGTCTCTCTGCAGGTCCTCTATCTGCTGGTGAGTGAACTCCAGGGTTGCCTTCAGGTCCTTAATCTCCTGGTGAAGCAGACCAAGGATATCGAGTTTTTTATTAATAGATTCGAGAACACTTACCTGGATATCCGTGGTCTGCAGGTCTTGTGTGTCAGTCGCGGAGTCGGCCTTCTTCCTCTTGTTTGGGTTTGGGGTCTGGGTGGCTGGTTCTTCCATCGAGCACCGGATGAAGCAGTCGTCGATAAATCTCTCGAGTTCCTCCACTTTTAGCTCCACTTCTGCGATCTTGAGCAGGCTACTTAGGTTGTTTTTTTAATATAAATTAGTCGAGAAAACGGCGATTTGTTTACTTCTAATCTAGCAGCTGGGGGCCGCCATGTTGAATTTTCGTCACTCTCGCAGAATCTCGCGATCTCACAGCATCTCATTCTCACTCCCAGCAATGCCTAGCCTTCAGTGATCTTTCAAGAATTCTAACACACATTCACAAGAAAGGCAGAAAATCTTTTAAAACTAGTGAGTAACCTGCCCCTTCCTCTGGGAACAATATGCAGATGGAATAAAAAGTGTCGTAGAGGATTATCATTTGCCATTCCTAGTTCAATTTGACTGAGCCACAAAAGACCACTGTTGATCTTTTGATTGATTCTTTCCGGAACCTGTGCCTGTGAAAGTGGCTGCAAAGTTTGGTGTCTCTTAACTGTTTTCAGTTTTTGCAGTATTTTTGCTCTATTTTTTTTAATATATTTTATCGTGTTTTATCGACTGCTGATGGAGGTTTCTGCGGGGAGAAGAAACTATTCAAGAGAGGAGCTTTTTTCATTGAGACAGAACAAATCTGGACAGCAACATCCAATTCCAGTGGACATCTTGAGGTGTTTTCGTGGTTGCCGTGCTGGTGCAAAGGTGAAGGCTAGGAAATGGAGATACAAGCCCTTTCTTCCATCAATCATTATGGGAAATGTGAACTCTTTGCCAAACAAAAGTGATGAGCTGGAGACATTGGTGAAGACGGACAAAACATACCATGAATGCAGTCTCCTGTGTTTTACTGAGACCTGGTTGAATCAAAACAACTCAGACTCAGCTGTGGATTTACCTGGCTTCACCCTCATAATGTCAGACAGAGATGCTAAAGCTCGTGGCAAGAAGAAAGGAGGAGGTCTGGCTTTATTTGTTAACCAGAGATGGTGTAACTCCTCACACATAACGGTTAAGGAGAAGTTGTGTTGTCCAGATATTGAACTGTTGGCGGTTGGACTTCGGCCATATTATGTCCCAAAAGTGTTCAGTCACATCATAACAATACTTGTATACATTCCACCCAAGGCAACTGACTTGGTTCCATGTGATGTGTTGCATGATACTGTTGCTAGGATACAGACTCAACATCCTGAGGCACTTGTAATAATATCAGGAGATTTCAATCATGTCAGCCTCTCCTCTTACCTGACTGGATTTACACAGTTTGTTAACTGCCCTACCAGAGAGAATAAAACCCTAGACCTTCTGTATGCCAATGTCAAAGAAGCTTACAGAGCTACTACCTTACCACCACTGGGCAGGTCAGATCATAACCTGGTTTACCTGCAGACCTGTTACAAACCTTGTGTGCTGAGACAGCCTGCAACTAAAGTCCAAATCAGAAAATGGACTCCTCAAGCTAGTGAAGTTCTAAGGAACTGCTTTGAATCAACAGACTGGAATGTGCTCCTGGAAACAGATGAGGACAGTATGAACATTGACAGACAGGTTGATTGTTTTACTGAATACATCAACTTGTGTAGAGACACAGTCACAACTGCAAAAACTGTTTGCTGTTTCCCCAATAACAAACCATGCATCACAAGTGACATCAAGGCAATCCTCAACCAGAAAAAACAAGCTTTTAGAGATGGTGACAAAGAACAGCTCAAAGAAGTGCAACATGAGTTGAAGAGGAGACTGAAAGTGGCAAAGATGGAATACAAAAAGAAGATAGAGAGGAATTTTCAACACAGTAACATCCGTGATGTGTGGAGAGGAATCAATACCATCTCTGGACACAACAATAAAAAGAGGAGGGAGCCAATAGTGGGTGATGTAGAAAGAGCTGACGAACTCAACTTGTTCTTCAACAGATTTGACACTGTGGACACACCTACTTCCACTGCTACTCCTCCTTCTTCTCCTCAACATATGGAAATCCCCACTATAGCTCCTCCTTCTTCTCCTCCGTCTCCTACACGTCTCCACAGCTGCAGCCACTTCCGTTCCAGCACCTGTATCTGTCTTTGTCACAGAGACAGGGGCGATGTTGGAGCTTCAGAGACTTTGCTCTGGGAAGGCAGCTGGCCCAGATGGTGTATGTCCAAGACTGCTTAAAGACTGTGCTGCACAACTGTGTCAACCTCTCCACAGGACCTTTAACCTGAGTCTACAGCTGGGGCGGGTGCCTGCTCTATGGAAAACATCCTGTATTGTGCCGGTACCAAAAATCAAATGTCCGGCTGAACTAAATGACTACAGACCTATTGCTCTGACCTCACACATCATGAAAACTCTGGAGTGGTTGTTTTTACGTCTCCTGAGGCTTGAGGTCAAAGACAAACTCGATTCCTTGCAGTTTGCATACAAAGAACACATTGGAGTGGATGATGCCATCCTCTTCATGCTTCACCGTGCCCTGTCTCATCTGGAGGAACCTGGAGTTTATGTGAGAATCATGTTCTTTGATTTTTCAAATGCATTCAACTCCATCCAACCCACCATCCTCAGAGACAAGCTCACAGAGATGGGAGTGGATCCTTCCTGTGTTTCATGGATTACAGATTACCTGACAGGAAGGCCGCAGTTTGTCAGGCTGGGGAACTGTGTTTCTGGGACATTAATGAGTAGTACTGGGGCTCCACAAGGAACAGTCCTGGCTCCATTCCTGTTCACTCTGTATACATCTGACTTCAAATACAGCACTGAGTCCTGCCACATTCAGAAATACTCTGATGACACTGCTATCGTGGCATGTATCAGAAATGGACATGAAGCTGAATACAGAGATCTGATAAGTGCCTTCAGTGACTGGAGTCACAAAAACTGCCTGCTACTCAACACCTCAAAGACAAAGGAAATGATCATAGATTTCCAAAGATCCAACCCCCTCTTCTTCCAGTGAACACTTGTGGCGTGGACATCAAGACAACATAAAACAGAAGGATGCAAGGCGTCTGAACAAACTGATTAAAAAAGCTGGCTCTGTGGTTGGAATCGGATTGAACACATAGGAGGATGAGGTGGAGAGATGGGCACTGAGCAAGATAGAGGCCATTCTGACAAACATGGATCATCCACTTCACATCTGCCTCAATGAACAACGAAACATCAGTGGACGGCTCCTATCCCTGCGCTGCAAGACCGAAAGATTTAGGAAATCTTTCTTGCCATCAGCAGTCAGGCTATTCAATTCAAAATTAAACAGATAAGAACCCTGACAACTGAATTTCCCTTCGGGGATGAATAAAGTGATTCTGATTCTGATCAGTATGTGTAATTTTAAATGTATGGTTCTATCCATCCATTCATTGTCTATACATCGCTTCATCCTCACTAGGGTTATTGGGGGGTGGGGGTGGGGGGGTGCTGGAGTCTATCTCAGCTGAATCGGGTGAAGGCAGGGACACTAAAAAGAAGGGGGGAAAAGTTAAAGGTACAAATGCTGTTGTGGTATCTTACCTGAGACGTGTTAATCATTGCATGTTCTGAATGTCCATCCATCCATCCATCCATTCTCTATACACCACTTTATCCTCACTAGGGTCATGGGGGGTGCTGGAGCCTATCCCAGCTGACTCGGGTGAAGGCAGGCGACACCCTGGACAGGTCGCCAGTCTGTCGCAGGGCTACATATACAGACAAACAATTACACTCACATTCACACCTACGGGCAATTTAGAGTAATCAATTAACCTCAGCATATTTTTGGACTGGGCTGCACAGTGAAGTAGTGGTTAGCACTTTTGCCTTGCAGCAAGAAGATCCCCAGTTCAAATCCCGGTCTGGACCTGTGATCTTTCTGCATGGAGTTTGCATGTTCTGCCTGTGCCTGCGTGGGTTTTCTCCGGGTACTCCAGCTTCCTCCCTGTATGGCTCTAATTGAACTGAAATAGATCTAGAAAATGCCAAACATTTAACATGGATTTTGCTCTTCTATTGGTGTCTTAATTGAATAATCATTGTACTCTTTTGTTAAGTGTAACAGTTGTTCTAACCTTGCTATGTTGTCTGCATTTGTACAAAATAGTCTTGTATTTGAATCCTAAAAAAAATCGGAGTGGTTCTGACAAACTGAGCTCATGCACAAAAAAACAGTTATTAAAAGTAAAAATGCGAAAATTATGTAAATCCTGCTCAAGAAATTGAGGATTGCATAAGTGCAATAACCTCAAGTATGTCTGTGTAAATTCTCAGTCATCCAGCTCATGGTAATCCTTAGAGCTTCAGCAGAAGCAGCTTGACTTCTTTCTTTTTTCTTTTTTTTGTTTTCAGCGGACCTTGGAAATATGTACTTCAGGGCCTGACATGGGAGGTAATCTGCTGCCACCATCTGCTCATGTCACTGAGGATGACATACAGGGTGCGCTCAGAAAGAAGGCTCAAGTTTATTTCAAACAATCAGTTGCACTTGATTTGACTGGAAGATCAACTTCAAGAAGTCTGGTTTACTTTAGATGTAAAATGTTAAGATCCTTGATACAGCCTTAGAGAAGTTTACTCAGACTGACTAATTATTAAACGTGATTCCTTTATTAAGACCAGTCAATTAGTGACACGATAATAACAAAGTCTAATGCTGTGTTTTCAGTTTTAAAACTCAGACTGTCACTGTGCTTTTCAGCTTGTAAAGTTTAATGTACTTCTGTAGTACAATCTAATTCATCTTAATGAAGAATGGAATGTTAAATACTTGTATACAGGTGTTGTTTCTATGTGTAAGTGCTGAAATCAGATGGGTTTCTAAATTCCTGCCATTGCTCATTGTCATGAATATTCTATAACAGTGTAAAATGTCACAGACACACATACAATAGCTACACTGCAGACATTTTTAAATGCTTTTGAAACACTTAATTTCCCAAATACCCACTAGAAAGAAAACTGTACTTGGAGCTGTGTTTGGAATGAGACCAGCCTCGTCATCCTGTTACAGTGTTATCAGTCTATTAATGAGAACATCGTCCCACATGAGGCCATCCTCATTTCACAGAGATCAATAACTATAATTTTTTTTTTTTAAGTGCATGGTTGAGGCCTTCAAGACATCACAATTTGGTGTGTGCTTACTACAAAACTGTTGTGTTTAAGGAAAGAAGTGCTCCCAAAAACCACATGCAGAATCAATGAAATGCTAAAAAATTTACGTTTAAGGGTAATATGGGGAAAGGTAGATTGCAGGCTGAGGGCAAGGAGCTGGGGCACACTGAGGGCTGGAGGCAGGATGAGCAGAATCAGTGATTCTCTGAAGAAAGGAGTAAGTCGATCAATGGCTGATCTAGCATGAGAACTGAGCATGTATTCACAGTGGAGAGTGAGTACGTAGGCCTGGAGGTGAATGTGTGTGAGAAATCAGGCTGGAATCTTAGTTGTATCCGAGGCACAAGAAAAGTTCTATCAGTCAATTGGCAAAGAGCATAAATACAACTAGGTACAATGGCCTGAGTTTGTCGGCTATTATTGTGGTTGACGGAACTATCTGGCTAAGAGTGTGTGACAAGTGTGCCAGCTGTAGAAGGCTCAGGAGTCTGAAGGAGAAACCACATCAGCAGAGACACAGAAACACAGCGATAGAAACAGTGGACTACAGAAGACAGAAGGGAAGAGGTGGAGGAGATCGTGACAAAAACTTTCAGATTCAGATATGTTTTTATTCATGCACAGAGAGAGACAAATATATTCTACCAAAGTAGTTTACAGCAGGTGTACATGAAAGGGAACCCCAGGGAAGCAAAAGCACTTATAATAAGGGGACCCAAGCAACCAAAAACATCATCATCCACATTTCCCCTCAACCCCACCTCATCAATATACACCACACACAAGCACCCACACAAGCATATACACAATCATGCATACACACAAATATACAAACAGCATCATTTCCAGACAATTCATAGTTTTGTCGGAGATTATACATAGGAAGACGGTAGACCGTAGACAGAAAAGGACTGTGATAATTTAATTCACCCATCTAGCTCATTCCAGATCTGCGGACCCTTGTCTCAGGCTGGTACATTCAAGTTTAGGCTTCTTTCTTTTAAGATACCCTTTGTGAACCAGGGATTGCAATCCTTTGAACAGGATGCCACCGTCTTCTCAGGTATAGTGCACTGAATGGATTTAGTTATAGCAGTAATCAGAGTTTTATAAGTGATATCAGCATTGTTGTGAGAATAGACAAAGTACAGATTATTGAACTTCAGATGTTCACGCAAATTATGTAGTGTTCGTTCATTGAGTATTTTGACTTGAAATTTTGGGAAGCTGGTGAGTATTTATTTTGTATATCAAAAGATAATATTATCGGGAAATGGTCAGAATTATCAGTGTTCATCACATCAGATGTTTGACCAGTGGTGGCTGGTGAAAAATATTCTAGGTGGGGCTGTGCCATATCAAATCAGTTTCAGTAACCATCCCGATACAACTGAACAGAAACGGCAGGATATCAGTGCTCTGTGAAATAATAATTATTTAATGCCAATATTAATAACTTGAGGCATTTTTGCACAAAACATGCACAACATATTGCGTAACCACAATTTTGGCAATAAATTATATATACAGCTGAGCACATGAAAAAGCGCATTAGTGTCGAATTGACGACTCAAGTATTATATTAAGTGTTAAGTATATTAAGAAATTAATACTAGAACAGAAAAATACTGTACAGTAATTTGATAAAGCTAAATGTTACTAACTGATCAGAACTGCAACAATTAAGTGATTTTTTCAGTTAGCAGACAAAGAAAAATACAATCTGCAACAATTTTGATGATTTCAACATTTCAGTGAACAACCCAGAAAATGATGAGCAGATTACATAAGCAAACACATACTATTTAGACAAAATATAAAAAAAATTACTAAGTGCAATACATTGCTGGATGATGTGCTAAAGTCAACTTTATACAAAGAAAAATCTGGTCAAGGGAATAAATGTGTGTGTGTATACAGACAGACAGTACTCTTCTGTTGAAGATTCCTTTGCATGAATAAGAAACAGGCCTGGACAAAAATGATGGTACCCTGAACTTAATATTTTGTTGCACAACCTTTTAAACCAGTCACTGCAGTCAGGTGATTTCTGTAACTCTCAGTGAGACTTCTGCACATGTCAACTCCTGGTGAGCAAACTGCTCCAGCTGTCTCAGGTGTGAAGGCTGTCCTTCTCCAGACTGCATGTTTCAGCTTCTTCCACAGATGTTTAGTAGAATTCAGATCAGGGCTCATTGGAGGCCACTTCAGAACAGTTCTGTAACTGTGCGTCACTCTTCATCTCTTCATCTAGCTGTGTCGCAATGTTAGCCTTGCCTAGCATCGTTAGCTTAACGGTGTTCTCCATATGTGCACTTCTACTCTCTTTATTTTCTCTGACAAATGTTTCATATCTCTTCCTCCTGAAACAGTCCATGCCGTGTCTGTCCCAGCCGTTTTATAGAGCAAACATGGGAAGCAATATAAAGCATTTGCATGACTAGATCCAGCTCGCCAAGCCTTCCTCTTGTCACTGTGACTGTGACAGTGTCACAGTTATCCACTGCACTCACGCATGCTCACTTGCCTTGGGGCGAAATCGATTTTGCCCCTCTGGGCATCAGATTCGATGACGCTGATTGGATAAATTTCTGTTGCTATGTCGAATCTCTTGGAGGTAATTGGCTGCTCTGCCTCACTAGAGGGGCGATTTCTCCAGCGCCCCAGCAGCTCAGCAGAGATGAGCAGGAAACTATTTTCCCCGAAAATTCTATTTAATATTTTGTACATGACATGTAATTGCGAATTTAAACATGCATGGTGCTCATAATAACTGATTATTGTTTATTTTAAAAAAATATTTATTTTAAAAATGAAAACTAAAAACACCGGGGGGGGGGGGGCGCCCGAGCGCCCTCTATTGGCCAGCCGCCACTGTGTTTGACGAAGACTGTGAATAATAGTGATGATGTTGTCAATGGCTGACTGTGTGCAGTTTGTAATTCTAGTGTAAGTATAAACTGTAGGGAAAAAAGAGGATGAATAAATCATATTTTGGAAATCATGTCTGATGGTATTGTCCTTCGCAATGCCAATGTTGAAGTCACCGAGAATAACACACTTCTTCTTGCTGTCATTAATATGATAAAGAAGTTCATCAAATTTCAGCAAGAAAGTACTGATGTCAGAATCAGGGGGGTGATGGATAACTCCAACTATAAGAGTTCTTGCATTACTCAAAGTTAGCAGTAGAGGGATTCAGAATGACGATCACCAACATCTAAATCTTCAGAGATTGCAGCAGTAAACTGTGAATTTATATATAGTCATACACCACCATCATTCTTATTTAATCTATTATTATTATTAATTAGAGTGTAGCCATCACTACTTAGGGTAGTCCAAATGAGAAGTCTCATTACGCCAGGTCTCACGACAACCCACAAAATCAAAGCCACAGTCAGTGATGGACAGAAGAGATATTAGCTCATCATGATGTTTTTTCAGACTTCTACTGTTTATATGCAGCAATGAAAAGTTGTTAGTACTGATAGAATATTTTACTTGGTCTGGAGAGAAGCTCCTACAAGCTATCCTATCAACAATATTGCAGCATTGTTGATTATCACCACCTATGTGTAGGGACATTTGGGGGGGGTTAGAACCCACCTCAAAGTGCCCAAAGTAGGGGTTTACGACCCCCAGAGAGCTCTCTACCTTCCACCAAAAACATCATAAATTAATTATGATGACATCTGACTCTGGCAAGGAAAACCACCTTTCTGCAGAAATAAGGACCCATGTGTTTATAACCTTCCACAGGAAAGACACCCAGATCTCCTGCAGAGAGATGGAGTTTGAAGCCGAACTTTTAACACCTTCAAATCACCATTTGAAAGACTTTGTTCCTCACTTCTACTGTGAATGCTTTGTTTTTGTCAATACCTTATGGTGACCTAACTTCCTCCCCCCTTTTGGAATGCTCTGTCTGTTCCTCCCTTGATCTGATAAGAGAGTCATAAATACTAATGACCTCCCAGGAACCTCTGAGAGGCTGGCAGAGACACACTCTCTTCAACTGAAACAGAACATCCTCAAAACTCACTTTTCTGAAATGTATTTTGTGTTTTCATGATTAACAAAGTTGCAGTGAGATGTTGTTATATATTTTGCTGCAAAGCTGATGTTCCTTGCTTTCTCACATCCAAAGATATCAAAAGTCCTGTCTAATACAATTTCTTCCACAGTCCCACAGTGCCCCCTGCTGACGTCAGAGAACACAATAATGTCATGTTGAATTCCATTTTTTATTATGAATATTTGTGTTATTCAGTTTGGAAAAGGTGAAAACTGTGTTATTCATCACCATAGGTATATCATGTTATCATATTTTCACTGTGACACATAGTTTAGTATATAGAGCACATTTACATAGTTTATTGAATTAATAACTCATATTTGTTAGCTGATATAATCTGAAATGTGTTACCTTTGATTGTTTTAAAGTAGATTTTAAGGATCATGGTGAGAAATAAACAGATCGTGTTTGCGCGTTTTAATTTCATATTTTAATCCACTCTGATCAACTCTCCTCTTTGTCTCTCCTGGAGACGGTGAGGGTTCTCAGGTTATAGGAGGAAAATCGTCCCGAAACGGTCATCTCCACGCCCTCCTGGTGAGCAAAACTTATAAAACTGCCCTCGCCTTTGTTCTCGTGCTCTTTTCCGCCCCTGAATTACAGAGGACACTCGTTGCTCTCAATTCAATATTTTTCCCTAAAGACACGTCTTTTTCTTCAATCTGAAGCTTCTTCCCTTCTGTTCCAGAGGCAGGCCTCTGGTAACTAAATTTTCTTTAATTGTTTGTAATCGAGAATAGACATTTTAGCTCACTTTCAACCAGCCGAGTTCATTCTTTATTTTACCTGTGATTTTTGATAAGAACCAATTAGATCCCGTTTCACGATTTTTTCCAAATTCTGCGGTTCCATTCAAATATCTGTTCTTTTGCTCTGCTAAAGCCTGCTGACAATAAGAACAGGAGCCATCATTTTTAATCAAGTAAATTTTTCATCAACCCGAGAAGATGATTGGGCCCTGGCTCACCCCATCAGCTGAGATAAACCGAAGTCTGCAGTGGACCAGACCCGGTGGTGACAAAAGGCTTTCTGTGGACAGGACGCTGAAAAGTTGCCTACCGACGATACTGCACGGTTCGGCATGTTGTAAAGGCGTCATTCAAAACCGCAACTGTGTCCCGGTTCCGGAGCCTCTGTTCAATTCAATTCAATTCAATTTTATTTATATAGCGTCAATTACAGTCAAATCGTCTCAAGACGCTTTACAGAACCCATATGCCTGACCCCCAGAGCAAGCCCAAAGGCGACAGTGGCAAGGAAAAACACCCTTTTAACAGGGAAGAAACCTCGAGCAGAACCCGGCTCTATATAGGGGGGACCCATCTGCCTGCTGGCCGGGCGGGTTGAGAAGGACAGAGGAGGGCAAGGGGGAGGGATGGGAGAAGAGGGAGGGGTGGGAAAGCAAGGAAAACACAACACACATTTGGATACATGCATGACAGGATATGTGACACAGACAAAGTATAAGCTAACATTGAAAACTGACTCATAGTTTACTCTGATGATGTACGGCTCTGACATTAAACATACTCCATATATAGCTAGCAGTAAAATTCAAACAGTATGTAAGTTAGCATAACAAGTATAGTGAAGGCGATGCAGCGTTGACTGGTGGAAAAGGGGAGTTGGAAGCAGAGGGCTGGAGGAAGGTCAGCGGCAGCATCCCACAGTGGACATGGTGGAGACTGGACCAGTTGGCGGAACATCGACCGCAGATCTGAAGCATACAGCTCTGGGACCAGGGACACTCAGAGAAATAGCACAGGGGGAAACAGAGTGAATGTACTGCAATAACGGTATACATATTAAATGTAAAGGTAGATAGAGAAGGGCTCAGTGCGTCAAGAAAAGTCCCCCAGCAGCCTAGGCCTATAGCAGCATGACTAGAGGCAGAACGAAGGGACGTCCAAGAGGGAGTCAGCTGTGCAATGAAGACACAAGCCGAACCCCTGTGGGTCACCCAGTCAGCCCCAACTATAAGATTTGTCAAAAAGGAACGTTTTAAGCCTGGTCTTAAAAATAGAGAGGGTGTCTGCCTCCCGAACCCAAACTGGGAGCAGGTTCCACAGGAGAGGCGCCTCATAACTGAAGGCTCTGCCTCCCATTCTACTTTTAGAAATTCTAGGAACAACAAGTAAGCCTGCAGTTTGAGAGCGAAGAGTTCTACTAGGATAATAAGGTACTATCAGATCTTTAAGATATGATGGAGATTGGTTATTAAGAGCTTTATATGTCAGAAGAAGGATTTTAAATTCTATTCTGGACTTAACAGGAAGCCAGTGAAGAGAAGCAAGTATAGGGGAAATATGATCTCTTTTGCCAACTCCTGTCAGTACTCTCGCAGCAGCGTTTTGGATCAACTGTAGATGTTTGAGAGAGCTATTTGGACAACCCGATAATAAGGAATTGCAATAGTCAAGCCTGGAAGTAACAAAAGCATGAACTAATTTTTCTGCATCACTCTGAGACAGGATGTTCCTGATTTTTACAATATTACGCAGGTGAAAAAAGAAAGTCCTACAGACTTGCTTTATGTGCGAGTTAAAGGACATGTCCTGGTCAAAAATAACTCCAAGATTCCTCACAGTAGTACTGGAGGCCAATGTGATGCCATCCAGAGTAACTATTTGCTTTGAAAGTGAGTTTCTAAGATGTTTGGGGCCAAATACAATGACTTCAGTTTTGTCTGAATTTAGCAGTAGGAAGTTAAAAGTCATCCAGGTTTTAATGTCCTTAAGACAATCTTGCAGTCTAGCTAGCTGATCAGTTTCATCTGGCTTCATAGATAAATACAATTGTGTGTCATCTGCATAACAATGGAATTTAATACAATGCTTCCTAATAATATTGCCTAAAGGAAGCATGTATAATGTGAAAAGTATAGGTCCTAAGACAGAACCCTGAGGAACTCCATGATTAACTTTAGTATGATCAGAAGAGTTATTGTTGACATGCACAAACTGGAACCTATCTGATAAGTAGGATTTAAACCAGTCCAGTGCTGTCCCTTTAATGCCAATTGAATGTTCTAGACGCTGTAATAAAATTTTGTGGTCGATTGTGTCAAAGGCTGCACTAAGATCGAACAAAACAAGTATAGAGACTAGTCCATTATCTGATGCTATGAGAAGGTCATTAGTAACTTTCACCAGAGCTGTTTCTGTGCTATGACCATTCTGTTGACCATTCCACGAACAAAGTAAGACCAGCTGATGCCTTACCTAGTTCTTTAAGACTTCTGTCAAATTGCTCACAAAATGTGCATCTGTGGGATTTCCTGATTTTTGTGTTATGTATGATATTTTATTGTATGTACTAATTCTCTTCTTTCAAAGAGATATAATGTTATGGGTACTAGAAATACTGAGAAAAAATGTGAACAGGATTTTCTGTTGGTGAATATGTGATTTGTAGAAAGGCTCACAACAGCTTTTTCCATTCAAAGCACAGAATAAACCCATGCAGTAATAGCTGGGTTTATTTTGCAGTTGGTTTACACCTATTGCTTTGGTGTCTTTTAAATATTGATTCATTATATAATTGGGCTTTTTTCCTTTATGGTTCAAATTGTCTACTTGTTGCGATCAATTCAACCACAGTTTACAGTAGAAAAGTATAATGGATTTTTTTTTAAAAGTGAATTTTAAAATGTCTCTTTTTTGGAGAAAATCTTTGAAACAAAATGTGGATCATCATCATCTCACTATATGAGTATATCCCATTCCTGCTGGTCTTACCTTTAGTTTGTCACTGTAACCTTCTATTTTTGCTGAAGAAAAGACATCAGCAGGTTAGCCCATTGTCAGGCCTGTCAGTGAGATGTACCTGGTTTGCCTTAGTATAAGAGAACTAGACTGAGGTTGCCCTGACTGGAGAGCAGAGAAAGCAGAGGCCTGCTTATACGTGTCTGCAGACAATAGGCAGGCAGCAAATGGGAGGAGGAGCCCGTCACACTGAATGTAGCACACAGCCGGAAAGCAAGAGAAAAGAAATGATTTAAAAACAGAAGTGTAATAAAGAAAGCAACAGGGTGGACCCGCATAAATGCTTATGTTGCAAATTACATTATTCATTGTCACAAGTTTGACTCCCTCATTATGAAGTCATCTACACATAATATGGTGCAATAACAGAGACTGTGTCACCCCCACAGCCTCGGGCTCAAGCTAGTGGCAGTGGTCTCCCCTCCTCCTTCTGTTTCCAGCTTGGCATGTGCATGTGGCACTGGAGACGGCAGATGTTTCCCACTCTCAGTCTGTGTGACCGGGTTCGAACAGATGGGAAAGATCCAATCAACCACTCCCTCGGATGTAAAAGCAGACTTCACTCACTACCTGACTGTCAGGAAGTGGAGTTTCTGCTTCCAACCTCTGGGCAAGGAAACACTACCGACACCACTCATGCTGGATCGAGCACACAGGTCCCTGGCTCTGAAACCTAAACAAGGCGAGAGACCGCGGCCCATCATCGTCCGTTTCCACGACTACCAAACAAAGGAAAAGGTTCTCCGTGACGCCCGCAAGAGGAGGTCAGAGCTACAATACCGGGGGAAACACGTGGCCATCTTCGAGGACTTTTCCCCCACGAGGTGATGGCGCAACGCACCGCGTATCGAGACGAGAAGTCATGGCCCTCCTCTACAAACATGGGTTGAAACCCAGTCTTCGCTATCCGGTGAAGTTGTATATCACCACGAGCAATGGGGGTAAAGTGCTACTTTCGTCGGTCGAAAAGGCTAGAGAATACCTCGCCAAGGAAAGCACTCCTGAATGACTCCCGGTCTTACGGTAACTGTACCCGGCTTACTGGCTGCTGGTCATTCTGGTGTCTATGATACATGAATATTTTGACTGTATAATGCTAACGGTCTTAATACTTAACAAATAACGGATAGCCTGTTCTACCTAAGATTGAATGTTTACCAATTGTTAGACTCCTTTCAGCTGACTAGCTTTGCACTATGTAGAATGCACCAGTTGTATGTCCAAGTGTGCCCGGTTGATTTCTGCATGGAAGCTAATGATGGTAAATATTTGTGGATGCACGGCTCTCACTCCCTGATCCTAACTTCTGCAGTTAACGTTCCTTTTTACGACTGGGGAGGCCTTATTTTGTATCAGAGTTGCTCTCAATGTTAATGGTCTTACATGTTAAGAGATGCTTGTTTTATACTTAATAATAATAATGGATTAGATTTATATAGCACTTTTTTGGCCACTCAAAGCGCTTCACAATGGACCCATTATTCATTCACTCACACATTCTCACTCTGGTGGTGGTAAGCTACATTTGTAGCCACAGCTGCCCTGGGGCACACTGGCGTAAGCGTGGCTGCCAATCCGCGCCTACGGCCCCTCCAACCACCACCAACATTCACACGCATTCATACACCAGTGTGAGAGCAGCACTGGAGGCAAGGTGGGTAAAGTGCATTTATCAGTAGGGAGAGAATACAGCCATGGCCATAAGTTTGGACACAAGTACCATGATGCTTGTGAATCTTAGAAAATACCACAAAATTGTCACTTACAATACAAATACCAGTCATAGCCATCAACCAAAATGAAGTTGGTTGATGAAATACATTTCATTTTGGTTGATGGCTATGACTGGTATTTATATTGTAAGTGACAATTTTGTGGTATTTTCTAAGATTCACAAGCGTCATGGTACTTGTGTCCAAACTTATGGCCATGGCTGTATTAGGGAACTTTTGTACCATTGTAGCTTTTATCTTTATCTCTTTCTCTATATGCATTTATTCTGACCTGTGCAACCTGACCACTACACATGGTGTATCTGTACATTACTATTCAGTGGTGCTGCTTTGAAATAAGATGTGGGTTCTGTTGGCATATGGCCTGGAGATTTAGGCCTAATTTCTGACCAAATGTTTCTGGCTTGATCGCTGCTTTTGTTTTCTTATTCTAAAAATTTGAGAGAGGTTTAGAAATGTTACTTCTAAATGGGAATAGAGCTGTTTGAATGTGAGGTTTGTACTGTATCTGGGAGATGCACAGGGTTTCTATTCATATGGGGATTGCATTTGTGTCTACAGGCATCTATGTGTGTGGGGTTTGTCCCCCCCCCCCCCCTTTCTTTTCCTCTTTTATCCGATCCCCATCCTTTCATTCAAGGTTTTCAGAGAGGGCTAGAGGTGCAGCCATTATTGTACATAAAGATGCTAATTTTGAACTTTCCTCTGTTACTTCTGACCCGATTGGACATTTTGTCATGGTACAGGGCAGGTTGCAGAACACTGCTGTGGTCCTGGCCTCTATATATGCTCCAACTTGGGATGATGATAAATTTATGTCCAATTTTTTTTCTAATATGCCAAACATAGCAGATCATCAGATAATAATTGGAGGGGATTTTAACCGGGTCCAGGATCCTGATCTTGTTAGATTTTCCGCTAGACAATATAATCTGTCTAAAGCTGCCAATATGCTAAAATTTCATGCAAACCGATTAGGGCCATCTGACCCGTGGAGAACTATGCATTCTTCTCCTTTTTCTCACATGTCCACAGGTCCTACTCTCGGATCGACTTCTGTCTACTTGATAACAGATTGTTAGATAACATACAGTCATGCGAGTACCACAGCATCGTAATTTCTGATCATTCCCCTGTCTCTTTAAATATTAACTTTTCTTAGAGCAAACTGCCCATCAAATCTTGGAGCTTCAACTCTCACTTATTAACTGAACCGAATTTCAAAGTTTTTTTAACCCCTTGAACACAAATGACACTCCGGATATTGGTAGTGACATACTCTGGGAGTCCCTGAAAGCTTACTTGCATGGACAAATCATATCTTTCATCTCTAACTTTAAGAAATCGCAGTGCTCTAAATTGAAACGAATATCGGACGAAATAAAGCAGACACCTAATACCCGACTGACCCCTCTGATGCACTGTATAAGAAACGCGTGCAGCTTCAATCACAGTATAACTTGTTAACTACTAGCCAGATTGAGAGGCAGCTTTTACTCACCAAGCAATGTTATTTTGAGCAGGGTGATAAAGCTAGCAAACTTTTACCATACCAAGCATGAGCTGAGGCAGCATCCAGACCTATACCTAGGATCAGGGTATCCCCAGATGACACCACATCTAACCCCATCGCTATTAATAATGCTTTTGTTGACTACTACTCAGAGAATCAGCTCCAGGTGATTGGGATGGTCCAAACCCCCTTCACCTGCTCACTTATCCTCAAGCCGACCCAGTGGTTGCTACAGACCTAGGTGCCCCTATCACAGTCTGAGGTTAAAAAACGCAATAAGTTCCTTACAGAGTAATAAATCACCAGGACCTGATGGTTTTACCACAGAATTTTATAAGAACTATTCCACAACTCTTGCCCCGATTCTAGTCTAGGTTTTCAATGATGCTCGAATTAAGGGTCTGTTACCACCTACAGTGTCAGAGGCTTCAATTACATTGTTAAAACAGGACAAAGATCCGCTCCTTTGCAGTAGTTACAGACCAATTTCTCTTTTAAATGTAGATCTTAAAATATTAGCAAAAGTTTTAGCTGACCGCCTCCAAAGAGTTGTACCATCCTTAGTCAATCCTGACCAGACTGGCTTCATTCTGGGGAGACCTCCTGAAACACATGCAGGCTACTTAATATCGTTTACTCTCCCTCTACTGACTCCACTGAACTCGTTTTGTCCTTAGATGCTGAAAAGGTGTTTGACCGGGTAGAGTGGAGATACCTTTTTCACATTCTTATGGACTGGATAAAACGTCTCTATGCTTTCCCTGTAGCCTCTGTCAGCGCTAATGGTATGAAATCGTGCCCATTCTCCTTACACAGGGGCACTCGACAAGGCTGTCTCCTCTCCCCTCTACTGTTTGCCTTAGCAGCAGAGCCCCTGGCCATCTGGTTGTGAAATGAGGACAGATTTGAAGGTGTCACTCATCATGGACAGACTCATATGGTTTCGTTTTATGCTGACGATCTTTTGTTATACATTTCCAACCCTGCTCCCAGTCTCCCTATAGTTTTAGATATTTTTGAAAAATTTAGGAAATACTCTGGCAACAAGTTTAATTTGGGGAAAAAGTGACTACATACCAATTAATTCAGCCGCTTACTCCCTCCCGCATGGTCTCTCCCTCTTCAAGAAGGCAAACTGGTGTGATCAAAAAGGGATTTTATTGAAGCAGAAAACTAAAACAATACATAAAGGAAGGGCTGCACTGGGGAAAAAATTTAAACAAACCAAACTGCAACTACAAACACTATAAATTTAACAGAAGTTCATTCAACTAACTGAAATAACAGAACTAAGCTCAGGAAGGGTACTCACAACCAGAGGAAACTCCAAAACTGACAGGAGCACAACAGAGTCCAAGAGGGGGAATTCACAAAGGGGGAATCAGAAGTGTCCATAATACTGAAGTAGTCCAGCGGTGGTAGGTTTGGTGGGGAAACAGCATCCATGACAACATGCAAGTCAATGATCCAGCAGAGATTGAAAGAAAGCACAGAGCTTATATAGGGGGTGAGGTGAGGTGGAGAACAGGTGAGTAGTGTTTAGCCGATTACTGCAGCTGACACTCATAGCAGTAATCAGCTGGTAGAGAGCAGGCAGGGACAATTGACAAAATTATGCTTTTTATGTGCAAAACACAACAAAAAGCACCTTTTCTCAACTAACTGGTGATACGTTTCATTCAATCTTGTATAAGTTACAGTAGCTCAGAGAGTCTTGCAACTTTATGAAATACTAGTGCAGAGTTTTTGATAGAATTCAAAGTAATCTGCGTGTCAGGAGAACCTCGTTTTGCAGAAAACTTGGTCAGACTACAATTTCTCGTTACGTCTGATGAGCTGCAGTGATCCGACTGCCACAATTTATTTTACATTATGAACTGAACAAAGGAACTGGGCCACGTCCACTCTGTGTACTGTATGAGGATAGTCCAGAGTTTTCTTCTCTTGTAATTGAACTGAAGGCAAATGAGAGTTAACATCATTAAAGTGACTTTTTGTCTGAAGCAAACGCAGAAAAAACTGAGGGATTTGATAGAAGAAAATCAGCGTATTTAACTAATGTTCTGCTTAGAAGAAATTTAGTTGAATTGTTAAAGCTGCTCTTCCTGTTCAGAAGTTAACCGTGTTATAACGCAGATGTTTACTGAATGTATATTTACACATCAGCACCACAGAACCAGCAGAAATCAGCTCTTACTGTATATGAACTCAGACTGTTACATAATAAGGTGTTATCCATTGCAGGCACTTGTGGGTTCTTAGGAACTTTCAGAACCTCTTTCAGGGCAGAAAAACTTTCCTTCTGCTGTATAATTACTTCTGAGAGGCCCTGATACATTGCTGTGTAGGTCTTCATGCAAATAAGTTCAACTGTAAGGGAACAATATTTTTTTTTTTTACTCTGCCCTTTGAATAACCTAATAAAATCTCAGTCTTATTTGCTCTAAAAACAGCATAATTCCAGGACCTTCAATGAAATTCAACTGGATTTCTCTTTTCGGTTCTTGAGGACTTTTCATCCTCAACCAAGAGGCTTCTTTATCATTGATTAATTGTGAGATTTTTGATGATTTTCTCATTTTGAGAGCGAACTCCTCCTAGGTTGTAACTCCAGGAGACCTGAAATTTTGTCAGTCCACACAGCAGGACTTGGTGATGAAAAGTTATCAAAACGTTACCCAGAACCCAAATGGCGTGGCCATGGCGACCATCAGAGTTTTGATGCTTCACCACGAAACATCAGCTGCTGTATAACTATCCTCTGCATGCTCCAATCTGCCTCAAACTTTCCATGTGTGATCAGAGTCCAATCCTGATCACATCCATAGGCCAACATACACTCTCAGTTGCAGCGCCACCTGTTGGATAGACAAGAAATGCTGTATAACTGGCCTGTACATATTCAAATCAGCCTGAAACTTTACATCAGTGATCAGAGTCAAACCCTCATCACATCCACTGTTTGAAATACACTCTCAGTCGCAGCACCACCTGGTGGATGGCCAGGAAATGCTCTATAACTAGTCTGAACAGGCTCCAATCCGGCTGAAATATTAAAATCTTGTCTTTGAATGCAGTATAGCTTTTATTAAGCAAGGTTAGCAGGGGCATAGCATCAGTTCATGATTGAACAATTTAATTATTCCTTTTTATTTCTAACTTAACTAAACTGAGCATATCTAAGAATCTTCTCCAATTGTAAATTTAGAAGAGAGAGAGTGGATGGCTCTGCAGTTGCCGCCATGCCCGGTCTTGACCTGCATCTGGTTGAACTCCTCCGTAGTCCAGCAGACTCAGTACAAAGTGTCTTTTCGGCCTGAAGAATGTCCTTCCTCGGCAGGGGGAGCGGAGAGGTCCGAAGGCCAATCGTGGTCCAGCAGTTATCGTTGGTAGCAGTAGCTGGAACGCTAGTGCGGGCGTCTCAGCTGTCTCTCAGTAGGCAGGTGGCTGTGGAAAGTCCCCGACTCTCCAGGCGGCGATGAGTCGCTGGGCCTCCAGCCCCGGATGGGGACCAGTCCTCTGCTGCTGCCTCCTGTGCCTCTCGGGATGTTGTAGGTGCCTTCCTCTCTTCGTCTCTTTAGGATAATTGCAGACCTCTCAGGACTCTCCGTCTGGCAGAGTGTGGTCTTCACTTGTTGAACAAAGTTAGAACAACTTTGCTTCCAATGACGTGCTCAAAGAACTCTGCATCCTAAGTCCAGCAATGTCCTCACATCCTTTGGCAGAAAGTCCGGTGACAACTCCACTGGGCCTCGGCGATGATCTCCATAGCAGCTCTATGGCAGCTCCGGGGAACACTCCCTCTGATGGAGAACTCCACATTCAGTGTCTCTGTCTCTCTCTTTTATACTCTCATCCTCTAATACACACACACGCACTAGCTGTACACTCAGTTGCTCAACTATCAGGCTCACAATGACTACACACATTGTCAAGGCCTAGTCAAGGCACATTCACAGGTATACACACTTTGTCATGATTCAGTTACCAACACATACACGTTTTCACACATTGATCAACACGCTCTTCATGCGCTTCCTAT